>NW_002060953.1:1869260-1971722 GCF_000150275.1 Trichoplax adhaerens | reverse complement strand
CATACTGGAATCTATTACACCTTTACAGTTAGCAAAAGCAACAGCAAGATTATAAGTACTTATAGTTGAGGTTAATATTTTCATTGCTTAAGATCAAGAATACCTATGTCAGTAGTGTACATTACCATTCTTTCGTCAGTTGTCTACTGCTATTATACATGATTTCCATCCTATTTATTTAGTGTCAGAAGCATTCTGCTGACATTGATTAATGTCAACAAGGCAGTATTGCTAATGGATATTATCAATCTCAGATGTAGTGAGAGTTATTCTTAAAAAAGAAAACAAGCATTCTAACTTTCTAACTAGTTACGATGACTACTTTCACGTCCAAGCTTACCAGAGGCTGATAGAAGGACATTGAGATTGTTGATTCCATATCATCTCAGATTCTAAGTGTTACGCAATGCAATCATAATCATAATCAGTGATTATATTACAGGCTATTACGCTACTACGTTGCCTAAATTTATAAAACTTAAGAAAGTATTGTTACTAACAATGTTTTAGTGCTATAGTATAAAGCTGTTTTGTAGATTATAGTACAGAGTATTTACTGATTGTGAGCCTTCTAAAAGTGTTGTTCTTAGATCTTTCGGCCGATGAGGGTAGTAATCTATAAAAGCAGCTCAAAGTAAGTGCTTTCCGTTAGACGATTATATTTGTCAGGAAGTAATTCGTGATACAAGACTGTTAATGTGTTTTATAAGTCATGTATGATCATCATCTCAGCAATCTTGCAGCCAACGTGATATAAATATGTTTTTAAGCACATTTCATGAATGAATTTTAAAAGTAGAGAAAGACAGGCTTGGTAACTCATACTTTAAAATTTTAGTTCATGTGCGACACTGTCTAAAGATAATTAAAATAGTTTCTACCAGTCTTAACTTGGAATCATAGGATGATGCATGTCATATGAGTGTACTTCAGTAGCCAATCGCATATGAGATATTGAGTATAGTTTAGATTGTATAATCTACTAGTAATCCACAAATTTAATCCTTCGCTTCGCTGAAGTAATTCGTTTCCTATCGTATGCAAATCACTCCAGACCAGCTCTAATTTGGCCAGATAATAGGAAAAGTAATTATAGTAGAAACATAATCCTAATTGCAATCTTTAGCTAGGCTGCAGTCATTCATTTCCTAGGATATGCAAATCATGAATCAATCCGAATAGGCAAAGCCACTAAATTTTATTGTAATTCGCCAGATCTGGATCAGAAACAGCATTGAATTTTGACTTCGTCTAGTCGAATTGATCCTAAATCATTTCAGGTCAGCTCTAACTGGGCTAGAAAATGGAAAACTAAATATGATTTAAACGCAATCCTAAATCTAATCCGTAGCTTTAACAGCTGACGAAGTGAATTCGTTTCGTCAACAAGAAAATATCCAAGATATAAAGAAGGATATAATAGAAATTGTAAAAACCCGAACAGATCGTTCGTTTTATATCTTCTGTAACATTTTAAAGAACCATCCAAATCCAGCATTGCAAACTCTGGGCAATAAATTAAGAAAGGATGTGGAAGCACCTGAAGATCTTGGTGAGTACTCGTTATAAATACCGCCTTGTTTACAGCCATGATTCTTTTCTGGACCGCTGCTGTAGACACACTTTATACAATGTAGTTGTATTAGCCATCAACTCATGCTGCATCTAATCAGGATTTAGTTTGAATTCGTTGATATGCTGTCAATTTACTGCCATAAACCCATGCCTATAAAATTGACCTATAGATTACCTGAGCAAAGCAATTGCGATGCAGCAACTAAACTGACCAGAAGCGTCAGTACGTTAGTTTAGCAACTTAAAGTAGTGTCTTATAGATTAAAAATGAGGTTACCAAAATAAATATCAAAAATTATATATTTCAAGCTAGTCGATAAGATCAATTTAAAGTCTTATATCAATCAAGGCCGAGTTATTTAGGGCAAAAGTTTGCTCCACGTAAATACGAATTGTAATGGATTACATCAACATGCCATTTCATGTTTGCTAGATATCCTCCATGATGTTCCAGAATTGCCAAGCCATCATCTTATTGTACGTGATTCATTTGTTAACACTACAGCAACGGCTCTGATGAAAATGAATTTCAGTCAAGGTCGATTACTGGTTCATGGCATCCCAGGAAGCGGAAAAAGCTGAAGTTCCAAAACAGCTACTGTTTGCAGTGTATTTTTGATTGCTTCCAAAATACTGCAATCTTGCATCCTTAGGAAACGGTACATCCACTGTTGGTGATACGGTCGGTTTGCTAGAATTTTTCTGGAAATAAGAGTGGGTAGTTTATTAGGCCTTGAAATAGAGGGGGATGCTGCATCAATAAAAGTTAAACATTTTGATGCTGTCAACTTCGATACAATCTGAATAGGCGGAAGTTATCATCCTAATCCAATATTTAGAATATTATGCACATTCCTTATACGTTGCATCAGAATCCTGAAAACTGAAATTACATGTAGCTCGGATAAAAATCGTGGTTGGTGCGTAATGTAGACTTACCATTCTTTCTTTGGATAATTGAAAGTGGGATGTTTTAGAGGGATTACACTCGTTTATTAGGGAATCATAATTAAAACTTGTGCCATAGTTCTTCTGTTTGACATTTTTTTTTTGAAAATGATTTAATCACTGTTCAAGCAAAGCCAAGATCTGATATAAAACCATAGAATGAAGTAATGGACCCCTAACTACCAACTTCGTTAAATAAAGTAAAATAGCCTTTTTTAGCTTTAACTTCATACTGTTTGATATCCAAACAGGATCGTGGTTTAAAAACTGTTTTGATAGTAGTCTGCACAGGAGATAAAAAGCGTAGAATACTAATTAAAACAATTTCATACCTATTTTTTAGAAAAAATAGTTGATACATAGTAGCAGAAATAAGCAGCACCAAAAACCAACCATTGCAAATAAGATCAAAATGCAAGCCAGTAGTTTCAAAATTATCTGTGCTTACTCGAGCATCGATATCAGTCCCAGTAAAGAAAATTGCTCATTAAGAAAATTAAAAAACTAAAGTGAGCCCAGTCAAGCAAAAGATTGATGAGCTTCTTCGGCAAAAAGAGCAGTTGCACAAATGGATATCTACTCCTGCTGAGAATTTATATGTACAATATTGTGCTTAGCTGCAATCTGATGAGGTGATATCTGTAGGTGTAAATTTTTCTTTCCTTACCTATATTTACATTTACTAGTATAAAATTTTTTGCAAAAATTTTGCTGGACACTTTTCTTTTGTTTTTTTTTGCATTATTTCTGGAAATTTCGGGCAGATATCTCTCAGAAACCAATCCTTTCTGTACTTTACATTTGGACTGTTTATACAGCTAACTGTAAGCATAAGCGATTTCAAATATTCCGTTCAATTCTTATAAATTATTTTCAATCAGTATTAGCATATTCTTATTTATTCTAGGCTTAACAAGTTATCTATTCAATTCCGAAAATATCGCCGCAGTAACTGAAGTTGCATACTGTTAATAAAGTCTGCAAGGTTTTAAACTGTTCATTTTGATTTAGTCACCTTTACATTATCCTGCCCATTGGTTTTATAGAGATATAAGAGGTTGAAGAGGTTTTCTTGGCCTATATAGTCTGGTTATCATTATTGCTAAAGCCATGTAATGCTTTTCAGCAGATCCATTATTACCGAATAAACGTACATTCTACTGTAAATTTCTTATGATTTTAAGCTTTCCCCACATTTAAGTGTGAATTCAGTCTCCATACTTAATTTTAGCTATTACCGCAATTGAAAGAAAATGATTAGGGCCGTGCAATAAATTGTGCTGATAAAGATGTATAACTTTAAACTTTGTCCTCTCATGCTGTAAGTGAAATGAAATTAGCCCTAGATTTACTCCGATTTGAATTTTAATCGATTTATAAATAGACATAGCTGTTATCCTCTAGCAAATCGCCTTCTGTTCAATGACTGATATCGTCTTAATCGCAAGCTTCTGTATAGCGTATTTTATTCTCCTTTGCCTGATTTGATACAAGTTCTTGCATGACTAATTAGTCAAACTACAATCTACCATTCCACTACGACTGTAGGCTCTTATATCAGCCATTAATGGACATAAATTTATCTTAACATACTGTAAGTAAATGCAAATAAAAGCGACCTCCCCTTAAAGTAATGCAATTAACTGCCAATTCAATATAGTTTTGACCTCTATAGACGGACGGATTGACTAATGCTAATGATTTGAAATGAATTCAACCAGGAGACAAGATATAAAGTCTTCTCAAGAGGTATTTTAATCACTAATTAGAGAGCGTATGCTCGTATTGACAGAGGAATTGTCTGTCCAAGAAGAGACATCAATTGGATAGAAAGTAATGAGCTCGAACAGACTGCCTATATCATAAGCGTTTTTCATGCTAGTTGCTTGTCTAACGGCCAAAGAGTAGCTTCACAGATAGTTCATTTTTTCTCTATATACGTGAATTATTGACTTAGTGGCCGAAATTATTTACGCTTTGGGAAGGTGGTGATTGAAGAGAAATAAAGTTCTTCACGATGAGCTTATTAGTACCGTCTATCATTGTTGCCGTCTCGTGTATTCTTTTAAAGCTTGTTCTCTCGGCTTGGTTGAGTTCAAATCGGATATGGTCAGCTTTAAAGAAGGTGCCTGGACCTAAAGCCCATTTACTGAATGGAAATCTAGATATCATCGGTTCAATCGATGACTATTTACCTAGCGTGAAGAAATTGTGTGAACAATATCCTAAAATGTTTCCGTTATGGTATGGCCCCACCAATCCGGTCTTAATGGTTAGCGATCCTGTTATCGCTCGAGAATTTAACAAATCTGCTAATACCAAAGAGACACACGCACATCGATTTCTTCGCGAATGGACTGGACCGGGGCTGTTGTACTCGAACGGAGAATTATGGGCAAGAAATCGAAAATTATTAACACCTGGATTTCACTTTGATGTCTTGAAACCGTACATGATTGTCTATAACGAATGTACCGATATTCTATTAGAGAAATGGGTCAATCATGCCGAGCAAGGTAAACCATTTGAAGTTTTAGAAGATTTTTGCCTATTGGCTTTCGATATTATTGTACAGTGTGCGTGTTCAACACAGTTAAATCCTCAAACGCACGGCTCCAAGCATCCATTTTTAGCTGCATCTCGTGAAAATACCGCGTTGGTTGAGGCTAGACTATATAATCCACTCTTTTCTAACAGTTTTATATATGGACTATCCTCGAGCGGCAAGAAATTTTACTCTAATGTCGCTTACTCTAGACAGTTTGCTAAAGAAATTGTACTTCAACGTAAAGCTGCTTTAGAAAATCAAGACAATATCAATGAAAGCAGAAAACATCTTGATTTCCTCGATATTATGCTGACTGCTCAGGATAGCGAAGGTGTGGGCATGAGTGTTGATGAAATTGTCTATCAAGTAATCTCATTTTTATATGCAGGGCACGATACGACATCTTCCTCCTTGTCATGGTTGATGTTTAGTTTAGCTTGTAATCCTGAATGTCAAAAGAAATGTCGAGAAGAAGTAGATAACGTGCTTGGAAGTAGAACAGATTTGGTATGGGAAGATTTAGCCAAGCTCAAGTACTTGACACTATGTATTAAAGAATCGCAACGTTTACATACGACAGTGCCGATACTAGCTTATACGTTAGGAGAAGATACCACAGTTGAAGGATACACATTCCCTAAAGGTATGGATATTGAATTTCCTTCTTATGTCTTTCATCACGATCTAAAATGGTATAAAGATCCCGATAAATTCAATCCAGAACGATTTACAGCGGAAAACTCCAAAGGTCGAGATCCCTATGCTTACATTCCATTTGCAATTGGAGCTAGAAATTGTATTGGGCAAAATTTTGCCTTGCAAGAACTAAAAGCAGTTTCTGCTAAAATAATACAGCGCTTCGAGATATTCACCAATGATACATCGTATCATCACATTCCCTCAGTCATTTTGAAAAACAAGGGCGGTATATGGCTATCTTTGAAAGAGCGCAGGTAGATTTCGACAATACACTTTCTGTCAATGCTAATTAGTCTGCAACATAAATAATATAATACAGTCTTGTATTCTACTTCCTGCCAAGGAGAAGATGATGTCTTTGCATTTTATTTACAACCACAATGATTCTATAATAGGCGGTTTTTTTACCATTAATTAATATTGAATTAGAATATTATTCCTATCTGATCGGTTTGTTAAAGTCTAATCCCTTGATGTGTCATTGCGTTTAAACCTTGACATACAAGTGTTGTCTTTACAAACCTTATCTTCACTAAAATTATTCCTCTGTTTCTATTTCAATGTTGAAGATACAACTAAAGTAGCGCTTTTAGACGTAAAGTAGCCATAATTCATTGAGGAAATTCACTTTTGCACAACATAGCTGCACTAACGTTTTGCTCGTAATTTATTTTAAAACGTAGATCATTTTATCTTTCATTATAAATAAAGAGACTCTGTCGTTGAAACCAAGAAGGACGCAGGTTCCTCAATGTTACTTTACAGGATTTTTTGGTCTTTTAATTGAAAGAAAGTTTAGTATGCATGATGGTCGTAATTAACTATCAGCGATAACATTTTACGTGAATATGGCCCAACCTGCTAAACGTTGTGACTTATCCTAAATTGCATAACAATCAATTGCTTTAGCGAAAATTGAGCCCTTTAGCTACACAACTACTCAGAAATGCTCCGGTAAAGCACTGTAAACTCTATATTGGTAGTACTATATGAGCATTCTGAAATATTCTATGGGGTGCACAAGTATATGAAATATCACGAGTGGACGATCCAACTTATAGTTGCCTTAATTTTATATGAATTAGCATATTTAATAAAGGGATTAATCACGCCAATGGCAAAAGTTAGAATAGATTTTGAATAGGGTAAAGATTATAGGAGAACAACAAAGTTTCATCGTCATGATTTCATCGACTGTTCTATCCTGCTGTAGATTATTGCAATAGTTTAGTAAGACATACCGCTTTTAGTGATATGCAATATATGTTCTATGCAAAAACGCAGAAACGATTTTTTCTTTTATATCTACATTCTATTCTTCGTGTCATTATATAGATATGCTATAGATGTGCTCTGAAGGAATGCTACAAATTGCTAGTGTAACACTTGATGGTGATACTTTATGTTTAGTACTATTCATAAAATCTAATTTTACTGGAAATAAGTGTCTCTACTTTGAACGCTATTAGCTTATTACTGGGGTATCATAAATAATTTTGTAGTAACATTTGGCAAGTCGAGATTTCTCTTACCTCCTGATATGTCATTCGGTTGGCAATTCTATATTTTGTATTGAATTTGTAATTGCTTGTTTATGTAAAAACGAAATAAATTACATTAAGATGATCATCACCGATGATTTAAGCAGCATATCAGCTATTTAGCAAATTATTATTCGCCATATAAATGAACCGAGAAGTGAATTGTACTTCTATAGTTCCATTTATAATTATATATACCTATTTATTTAGTGAGATTGAATATGTATAAGTATAAGTAAACCACTACAAAGTAATATTAACTACAGTATTAATATGTATATACATTTGAATCGTATGATTGAGTCAATCAGTGATCATTAAAATGAAATAGAATATTATAAGAATATATTATAAGAATAACACTAGCAATTAAAGCGCATATCTGCTATTTAGTAAATTATCATACGCCATATGTATGAATCGAGAAGCAAATTGTGCTTCTACAGTTCCGTTTATCATTATATGCACTAAAAAATAATATTAAATTCAGTATAAATTTGCATACATTTAAATTCCATATCACATATGGTTGAGTCAGTCAGTGATCATTTTAAACAAGTCGATGCTTATTACTTTCTAGCAGAACTATTATCCAGGTTCCGATATTGCACGTTCTATTAGATTAAGTTTCATCCTCGTATGCAATTTTGGAATAATGTTATTTATATAACCCGCTAGCTTTGTTTAAATTACGGAGGAGTATAACTACGTGTATACCACCTTTTTTTGAATATCAATGAATGCGGAGGCAGTGCCAACGAAGTTGCATCTATTGAGAAATTGCTTAGGATAAATTGCAGCATTATCTTCATCACTGCATATGTCAACACTACTATATGTCCGTTATTCACCATTTGGTTGGATCTATTGGTTTGCTTAAGCGCACCCAAAGCAAAATTGATAAGAGCTGGAAAATACGGTAGGCTTTAATAACGGTATGTCTTTATTACTATCGAAAAATTGCTTGATGATTAGTGTAGTACCTACAGAGTAACAACTTGTAGAAGGATTCTATGGCAATTTTTTCGCCATACAGTAGCCTGAACACAACGCAGTAGAGTAGTATTAATATGCTACATAAGGTAGTATGCGCTATCTTGAATATTCTTAACTGGTCTTTTCAAAGGCATCTCCATATAATTTACTGACGTGTGCTGGATACAGCAGGAAATGTTAACAGTTAGACTATAAAAACTAGATTACGACACCAAATCGAGTACTCGATATTTATACAGTGTACAGAACAGCGGCCTACTGGAATAATGAGGCTTTGCGTCTACGCTTTTCTATGAGTATAAAGCTACTTATACTTAGAAACCGTATGTTCATACTTAGAGAGGAGTTGCCTCTATAAGAATAAAGTATAAATACAGCGGCAAATCATTAATTAGCCATAACAGACTGCCATAGTATAAGCGTTTACAAAGTGCTTGATTGATAGTTCATTTTTTCACGACGTACGTGTAGTTTTGGACTGACTAACTTTGATTTGCATTTAGAAGTGGAGGATTGAAGAGAGATAAAACTAATTAGCCATGGGGCCAATCGTGTTATCGATCATTATTGCTATCGGGTGTATTTTTCTTAAAACCATCATTTCAACATGGATGGGCGTTAATCGTATATGGTCAGCTTTAAAAAAGGTATCTGGCCCTAAAGCAAATTGGCTAAGTGGAAATCTGGATGAAATCGGTTCGCTAGAAAAATACCTTAGTGCTGTTACTAACTTGTGCCAGAAATATCCTAAAATGTTTCCGCTATGGTATGGCCCCACTAATCCGGTCTTGATGATTAGCAGTCCCGTTGTAGCACGACAATTTAATAAATCTGCTAATACTAAAGAGATATTAGTCCATCGATTTACCCGCGAATGGACTGGACCCGGGCTACTCTATTCCAATGGAGAACTGTGGGCAAGAAACAGGAAATTATTAACGCCTGGATTTCATTTTGATGTCTTGAAACCTTACATGGTTGTCTATAATGAATGTACCGATATTTTAATCGATAAATGGGTCAAACTTGCTGAAGTCGGCAAACCATTCGAAGTTTTAGAAGATATGTGCTTATTGGCTTTCGATATTATTGTGCAATGTGCTTGTTCAACTCAGTTAAATCCTCAAACACATGGCTCCAAGCATCCGTTTTTAGTTGCATCTCGTGAAAATACCACCTTGACTGAAGCCAGATTGTATAATCCACTCTATGCTAGCAGTTTTATCTATGGATTATCTTCTAGTGGCAAGAAATTTTACTCCAATGTTGCTTATTCTAGACAGTTTGCTAAAGAGATTATAATTCAACGTAAAGCTGCTTTAGAAAATCAAGATAATGTCAATGAACACAGAAAACATCTTGATTTCCTCGACATTATGTTGACTGCTCAAGATAGCGAAGGTGTAGGTATGACTGTTGATGAAATTGTCTATCAAGTCATAACCTTTTTATTTGCAGGACACGATACAACATCTTCCTCCCTGTCATGGTTGTTGCACAGCTTAGCTGCTAATCCTGAATGTCAAAAGAAATGTCGAGAAGAAGTGGATAACGTACTTGGAAGTAGAACAAATTTAGAATGGCAAGATTTAGCACAGCTCAAGTACTTAACCTTATGCATTAAAGAATCGCAACGTTTACATCCAACAGTACCCATTCTAGGATATACACTTGGCGAAGAAATGACGGTTGAAGGATATACATTCCCTAAAGGCATGGATATTGAATTTCCTTCTTATGTCTTTCATCACGATCCAAATTGGTGGGAAGAACCGTGGAAATTTAGTCCAGAACGATTTACCGCAGAAAACTCAAAAGGTCGAGATCCCTACGCTTTCATACCTTTTGCGGTCGGAGCTAGAAATTGTATTGGACAAAATTTTGCCTTGCAAGAACTAAAATCAGTAGCTGCTAAAATATTACAGCGTTTCGAGCTATTTACACCTAACTCATCGTTTCATCATATTCCTTCATTGGTTTTAAAAAACAAGGATGGAATATGGATATCTCTGAAGGAGAGATGTTAAATTGCTTTGGTTGGTTTAGATGACACTCTACCATTCTGTCTAAAAGCAATGCGCCCTATCACACCTTAGAAGTTGCTTTGAATGATTTTCAATGTAAATCGTTTTGCAAGCACTCACCATCACTATGTGATTTCTTATTTTTTTACCATATATATCAATTCATTAATAGATCAAAGTTAGACTTGGTAACATGCTGGCTTTTCGCTAGAAATAGCCGGATAGTTTCCTTTAGATAGCGTTATAGCTACTCCCTTCACCCTATGTAATGGTTCAGTTATGCAGGCTTACTCTTTTATATAATCTTGAGAAAGAACACTTTTTGTGTTTATTGCTAATGTGGAAGACATTTATTAACTATAGGCTATGACTGCTGTAATCCACGTTTCTTGATAACATTTTTACGTTTTACTAATTCTAAAGGTTGTACTAGAACAAGGTTTACTTTCACTTTTTTTATGGTTATAATCAATCGTTGGCGTGGCTAGTGCAGCTCAAGATTCCATTCTTATTTCTATATAATTATTACTTTGTTTTTACGACGGTCTTGCTCATAGGAAGTTTTCTCCATATTTTCTATGTTTAATTTATTAACTGAAATCATGAATAAAGTAATGCAATTCGATCTTCATCAAAATCTAGACATAGTCATTATAGTTTTACTTCTTATAGCTTGAGAAGTCTTCAGTTCAACCCTATTTTAAATCTGGATTTTTCAGTGATCAATAAAGCATTTCGATTGTCAAATCAAAGATAGAAGCGGAATATTTTTACTAGCTACTTTTTCTATCAGCTAATAAATTTGGCGATGGATAGAAAGATTTTAGATGGGAGAAAAGTTCACCCCTACTTAGCAACGGAAAAAGAATTCAATATTTATATTATATACTTAGTTTACGGCATGACCGGTAAAAGATTAATTATAAATCATGTTATATTATACAATTGTCTCCATAGCAAGCAAATGACCCTAGAGAATAAAGAAATCAGTACGATATAGGGTAAAGGTTAACGTTGATATGGACTAGCCTAAAGAATAGCGGAAGTAGTTCAGTGAAATAGTCATTACTCCACCTACTGTTACCGCCATACACTAAAATAGATGATTGGAGTTGCAACTTTATCTTGAAAAGCATTTTTCTATTAAACGATAGTCAATTAGTAGTCCCAAAGGCACTAATGTCTTCACAACAGCTTTAAACTATTCTTTATAAGACAATTACAGTAAAGAATAATTTGGCCTATTCTATGAAGGCTTTTGTACTAATTATTATCGCCAAATGTTAGAAACTTATCTCAATGGGGGAATTTATTCTAAACCCGCCCACTCCGCCATCATCTATAGCCCGTGTCTGTATCCAAATTATATACAGTATGCTAATATTTGTACTACAAATGACAATCAAATGCCGAGATAGAAGTAAAAGATTGCAAAATCATTAAACTAGATGTAATAGATAGCGAATGAACGCAGCCTTAATTACAGTAAACTATGTATGCCAATAATTTTTATTAATTTATTAATAATCTAAACTAAAGTATCAATAAATTATCTCCTCTACCTTATTATAATAAATTATTAATTGATGTTAACGTTTCTTATTATAAAATTCGACAGGTGTTTGTGGTCGTAACCGATTTGGCTTTCTACTAAGAGCAAGCAACTCTAATACATGATCATTAAATATTAGATCACTAAAAATAGAATATTATAAGCAACATGTATACTTTAATTGAAAAATGTCTTAATAAACACATTAAATTAGTGTAAGAAATCTAGTGGTACCGGCACATTCTTGAAAAGGCTATTTCGTAACAGATTTTTCTTGGCTCTATCTTATTCATATATATCAATAATATTTTGGAAGAATACTTTAGCACAGAATTTTACGGCTCTTTTAATCTTTGTACGGAAATTTTATCCTAACGACGTTATTTGGTTCAATATTAAGCTAAAATCAAACATTAATCTAACTAGCAACGTTACATACCATACGGTCCCATTAGCTTTATATGATTTATTGAAACTAGCGATAATGAGCAATAGAAAGTGATTTACGAACAAAATTTAAGCATGATGTTAATAAAACTTTTACCGAAACGTTTTCAGTATGCATAAGAATTCTATGTCCATAAAATTTTTCTCTTGTCTGAATAAAGTAATATTTATAATGTTGGATAATTTCATATATACGATATTCTTATAATCAGTTAGAAACTGGCTTGAAATCGCTTAACTGTACCCGTAGTTGTATATGTTTATATTAAATTATTAACTGTTCTTAAACTCTTCCGATATTAAGTGTCTAACATTATCATCAAAATTATAAATATCGCCTTTTCTTCCTTATTCTTGCTTAAATAAGAGCAAGATTTCATACGGGCTAAGAGATGTGTTGATATTTTATTAGTCTTAGCATAAGTAGATATTAATTAATACTATCGACAATTCCAATGAAATATATTATCAGACTATCACTTCTACCTTGCTGTAGTTAAGATCACTTAACTATGACTTACTATATTTAACGAAATATGCAGTATATCATTGTTGTCTTTAATCAATATTAGCCACAGCAATATTAGATATTAATGTACAGACTATATAGTAAGTCGAGCCTGCGTATTCAATAGAAAAACTGCATAAAAACAATATAAAATTAGCAACTGCTGCAGAGTGATAATTATTAATAACGCTATTATACGAGAGGAGATTGTCATTATCGACAGTCATTATTAAGTTAATCCTCCGGCATGATTATTTTTTAATGAGTGCTAAATTTTTGATTTACTTGACAAAATTGTATTCTTTTACACTTTACGCCATCCTTCAAGGTTGAACTAAGCCACTATGGACATTATTTTAATATCAATCATTTTAGCAACGGCGCTCATTTTTCTAAAATCAACCCTTCCTTGGTTGATGGAAACTAATCGCATATGGGTAGCCCTAAGAAAGGTTCCTGGCCCCAAAGCGCACTGGCTACTTGGAAATCTAGATGATGTGGGCACATTGGAAGATTACCTAGAAGGTCTTACTAAATTGTGCCAAGCTTATCCTAATATGTTTCCTATTTGGTATGGTATTACCAATCCTACATTAGTATTGAGCAGCCCTCTTGTGGCCAAAAAATTTATCAAACCATGTAATACGAAAGAAACAGTCGTTCAACGAATTTATAAGGAGTGGACTGGGTCTGGACTTTTATTCACTAATGGAAAGCAGTGGTCAAGAAATCGAAAATTATTAACACCTGGATTTCACTTTGATATTTTGAAGACCTATCTGGTTGTCTATAATGAATGTATCGATATCTTAATGAATAAATGGTCAAAACTAGCTGTAGAAAGTAAACCTTTCGAAGTTCGAGAAGATATGAGCTTATGCACTTTTGATATTATCTTACAGTGTGCTTGCTCTACAAAGTTAAATCCGCAAGCAGAAGGTTTTAGGCATCGATTCTTAACAGCATGCCACGAAAACTCTCTCTTTGTGGAAGCTAGAGCGCAAAATCCACTCTATGTCAGCAAGTTGATTTATAAATTAACTACAGAGGGGAAAAAATTTTACTCCAATGTTCATTATTGTAAACAATTCGCTAAGGAAATTATACTTGAACGTCAAGCTGATTTGGAAAATCAAGATGGCATTAACGAAGAAAGGAAACACTTGGACTTTCTAGATATTTTACTCACAGCCAAGGATAGCGATGGTGTAGGAATGACACTCGATGAGATGGCTGATGAAGTGATAACATTTTTATTTGCAGGACACGATACAACATCCACATCAATATCCTGGTTACTCTATAGTTTAGCGAGTAATCCAGATTATCAAAAGAAATGTCAAGAGGAGATAGACAACGTTCTTGGTGACAGAACTGAAATAGCATGGGAGGACTTGTCGTCTCTACCCTATTTAACGTTATGTATTAAAGAATCACAACGATTGCATACGACAGTTCCGCTTCTTGGATATACGTTAGCAGAAGGTATGACTGTTGGTGGAGTCAAATTTCCTAAAGGAATGGATATTGAAGTTCCAGCTTACGTCTATCATCATGATTCGAGATGGTGGAAAGATCCATGGACCTATGATCCACTACGTTTTACACCTGAGAATTCTAACAGTCGAGATGCCTATGTTTATATACCCTTTGCTATAGGAAGTCGAAACTGTATTGGACAAAATTTTGCCTTCCAAGAAGTGAAAGCGGTAGCGGCTAGAATCTTGCAACGTTTTGATATAGCTACCAATCAGACAACCTTTAAGCACATTCCAGGTGGAGTTTTGAAAAGCCAAAATGGAATATGGATATCTCTCAAGGAGCGCAAGTAACAACTTCTAAGCAACATTAGATTCATTTACAAGTCGTATCGGATATTCAATAAATTATAAGATTCTTCAGTTGTTTCAAAACTAAAAGTAGTATTAATCACCTTATAAGTCGATTAATTCCATTAGTAAAGAAATGAGACCGCGCAATATTATCCTACAGACTAGCGTTGCAACAGCAAGACTTTGTTTGCTTATTCAATTTTACAGTCCTATCCAGATTTGCAATATGTCAGAATTATTATTGCATATTTAATAAACTGCGGATTTAAAAGATTTCACAAATATTGTTCATGGGTTGAATATATGAAGATTTTTTAATAAGTGTTTACGACTATCCATGTTTTAGAATCTTTCTTTTGCTACGATTTAATTACAATTATTTTCGTTGTCATTAAGATTGTTACTGTTCAGTATATCGACCATGCGGAGCTAGGATAGCTCACAATTTAATCCGACTATCAGATAATCTACGATAATTATTCCACTAATTCGTTGACTAACTTAGTAACCTATGTGCGATAATTACTTCACTAATTTACATAACAACTTACTGACCTTAGGTTAACTAATACTCGATTTACTAACTTGCTGCACTGAACTTAATCGAAACTTTGAAATTTCGTGGTACACGTAGATCCTAGATTGTAGACTGATGACTCAGGAATTACAATCTCCTAAGAGTAAATCGAGCTGAACAGCTGAGATCGCTTGATCGAGAGCAATAGAAAATAACTTACTTTTAGCATTGAATACATTACTACTAAAATCCTAGCAATCACATGCATTCTTCCATGCAAACAAGACTTGATACATCCTTTGCGCGCCTCTTTTTACAAGTACATTTTATAAATCCCATGGCAAAACAACTGAAATAATAACAGAGATCTAAGGCATAACTTGAGCTGAAAGACCTTAATTACTGCAAACAAGCTATACATTCAAATTAAATGATGGTCGCTATTAGTAGATCTATATTTACTGCTCAGTCTTTATTCCACATTTTTAAATACAATATCACTTTTTAATAAAGACACAAACAATAAATTACATCTTCATGCATATTTTCTAATTAAGAAGCAAAGTTGCCTTTCGGTAAAATTTTCGAACTATATGCATATTAAAAATTGTGTCTAGTTTTGCAGTGATTGAAAACGTGACTTCTTAAATGTTACACAAATTAGCATTCCTAATTATTATGGTTAGATAAACATGCAGTTCTATAACCACTTGAATATGGATTATTTTCAGTTGAAACTTTACTTTTGGACTGCAGAAATAAACATCAAAAATTGTGCTTGTTGCTAGTTGTAATGGTATTTTATTTTATGATACTCGTAAATGGAAAGAATCAATCTTTGAGCTAGTCTTACGCATTCAACTTATGGCCTGTACAACATGATTGAAAAAAGTTTAGAATTTATCCCTTTCCAGATAGATTGGCTAAAATAACTTTAGGTTGAATTTAGGCCTGGGTTAAGCTCATACTGGAATCTATTACACCTTTACAATTAGCAAAAACAACAACAAGATTATAAGTACTTATAGTTGAGGTTAATATTTTCATTGCTTAAGATCAAGAATACCTATGTCAGTAGTGTACATTACCATTCTTTCGTCAGTTGTCTACTGCTATTATACATGATTTCCATCCTATTTATTTAGTGTCAGAAGCATTCTGCTGACATTGATTAATGTCAACAAGGCAGTATTGCTAATGGATATTATCAATCTCAGATGTAGTGAGAGTTATTCTTAAAAAAGAAAACAAGCATTCTAACTTTCTAACTAGTTACGATGACTAATTTCACGTCCAAGCTTACCAGAGGCTGATAGAAGGACATTGAGATTGTTGATTTCATATCATCTCAGATTCTAAGTGTTACGCAATGCAATCATAATCATAATCAGTGATTATATTACAGGCTATTACGCTACTACGTTGCCTAAATTTATAAAACTTAAGAAAGTATTGTTACTAACAATGTTTTAGTGCTATAGTATAAAGCTGTTTTGTAGATTATAGTACAGAGTATTTACTGATTGTGAGCCTTCTAAAAGTGTTGTTCTTAGATCTTTCGGCCGATGAGGGTAGTAATCTATAAAAGCAGCTCAAAGTAAGTGCTTTCCGTTAGACGATTATATTTGTCAGGAAGTAGTTCGTGATACAAGACTGTTAATGTGTTTTATAAGTCATGTATGATCATCATCTCAGCAATCTTGCAGCCAACGCGATATAAATATGTTTTCAAGTACATTTCATGAATGAATTTTAAAAGTAGAGAAAGACAGGCTTGGTAACTCATACTTTAAAATTTTAGTCCATGAATAACACTATCTAAAGATAATTAAAATAGTTTCTACCAGTCTTAACTTGGAATCATAGGATGATGCATGTCATATGAGTGTACTTCAGTAGCCAATCGCATATGAGATATTGAGTATAGTTTAGAACGTATAATCTACTAGTAATCCACAAATTTAATCCTTCGCTTCGCCGAAGTAATTCGTTTCCTATCGTATGCAAATCACTCCAGGCCAGCTCTAATTTGGCCAGATAATAGGAAAAGTAATTATAGTTGAAACATAATCCTAATTGCAATCTTTAGCTAGGCTGCAGTCATTCATTTCCTAGGATATGCAAATCATGAATCAGTCCGAATAGGTAGAGCCACTAAATTTTATTGTAATTCGCCAGATCTGGCTCAGAAACAGCATTGAATTTTGACGCCTAGTCGAATTGATCCTAAATCATTTCAGGTCAGCTCTAACTGGGCCAGAAAATGGAAAACTAAATATGATTTAAACGCAATCCTAAATCTAATCCGTAGCTCCGCTGCAATAATTATACACATATATTATCGTATGCAAATCGCTCTAATTTGGACAGAAAGTAGAGGGTGTGGTGTTAAGTACATAGTAGAATCTAATTTAAATTCTTTCTCTACTCCAAATCATAACATATTTTTCGTCACGTTATAGTACAATGATTGTTTTATTGGATGCTATTTTAAACTGGATGCAAATTTATGGAGCTTAAGCCAATTACTTTACTGGTGTAGTTATGACGTAGCCTTGCAATTTGCGTACTGTTTGTTTTTGAGTGGATTAAAAAGCAACACATGCACACTGCGTAGGTTAGATCTAGTGGCAACTTGAACAAGGTAGGATGGATAATGATCAACTGATACTACTTAATAGCCTTCTATCTGCATCCAAAAGTGAAGATTTGCTAATTTAGAAGTGAACAGCCTTGATAATAAGTGTCTTCTTTTCGTTCTTAAGGTGAATACAACGCCAAGCAAGGCCTTGCCAATCCACCCTAGACTCAAGTTCCTGTTGTCGTACAGGTATAATAAATATTGCATCAAGTAATCGAGCAGACTTGGGCATGATCCTAAGCTCAGTAGATGACCATTGTAAAACGGACAAAAAGTGAATGAGAATCTAATTCCCTAAAGTCGTTGTTGTGATGCCCAATCAGAAGCCATTTTCCATAGGGTTGATTGGATTGGATAACGATGCATAGCATAAAGCGATCGATGATAGAATCCAGCGGGTTGCACATCTAGGAAGGAGTCTATCATTTTGCTACGTATGCGGTCCATATCCAAACCATTTGTTCTTACCTTCAATCCAATGCAAAACGACTTAGATTTGAATGAAATAATCTGATTGAACCAATGCTGTTCTTCATACTACTAACATGGCAAGAGGGATTAACCTATCTAAGTTCCCATAAAATATCTCTTCAACTGTTTTCTTTTCATGCTACAGAACCTTGGAGATTTGTAAACAAGTCTTGCCAGCATGATGACAACATGCTTCGAACTATCCTACAGTGTCGTTGTAAACAATTTATAACGCATAATGACTACAAAAATATCATAGGAAAAAAAACCTTGATGACTAGACGCCATGAATTATGAAGAATGCAAGAATGCCGTTTCGTCTTACCAGCTATCATTGGCATTAATTTTATTACGCACAAAAGATTATTCTATGAAGTATAGTAGTTCTGTAGCCAAAGGCTTGTTGCTTACATCTCTACGTTTTGATAATATTCTAATGCGCATTACGGCCAAAATATAATTATTGACGTCTTAAGGTGCAATCTCTTTCATGAGTAAGATCCCCTTTATATTGAGTGCAATCTTGCTAGCTAACCTGCGAATTGGATCTGTGGTAGTCAAGTTGTAGCTCTACACTAGCTCATGTCAGCTTGTTCTTTCTTTTCATGTTGGTCTACAAAAGTACTGAATCTGTTTATCTGCCTTCGTAACCAAAGGTAAATCGGATTACTGTCTTTTTCACCTTTGGAAATAGAAGAAGAACGTTAAGTAATGCTTCCTGGTTTCGTTAGCTATGGGGTAAGCCATTGATTTTCTGATTGCAATACGCAAAAATTGGTTCGTAGATTTCAATATAAGCGTCAAGGCTAAACGAACGTTTTCAATACTTTTCTGTTAGCGTCGTCGTCCTGAATTTGAATGTAGTTCTCCGATTCTGGATGCCATCTCCAAGAATTATACTGAATTAATTGAAGAGATGGATTGGCTTGATGATAGTGTTGTCGAAAAGCTGCAAGCGGCTCAAGTTTTAACAGCTGACGAAGTGAATTCGTTTCGTCAACAAGAAAGTATCCAAGATATAAAGAAGGATATAATAGAAATTGTAAAAACCCGAACAGATCGTTCGTTTTATATCTTCTGTAACATTTTAAAGAACCATCCAAATCCAGCATTGCAAACTCTGGGCAATAAATTAAGGAAGGATATGGAAGCACCTGAAAATCTAGGTGATTCCTCGTTATAAATACCGCCTTGTTTACAGCCATGATTCTTTTCTGGACCGCTGCTGTAGACACACTTTATACAATGTAGTTATATTAGCCATCAAATTATGCTGCATCTAATCAGGATTTAGTTTGAATTCGTAGATATGCTGTCAATTTACTGCCATAAACCCATGCCTATAAAATTGACTTATAGATTACCTGAGCAAAGCAATTGCGATGCAGCAACTAAACTGACCAGAAGCGTCAGTACGTTAGTTTAGCAACTTAAAGTAGTGTCATATAGATTAAAAATGAGGTTACCAAAATAAATATCAAAAATTATATATTTCAAGCTAGCCGAAAAGATCAATTTAAAGTCTTATATCAATCAAGGCCGAGTTATTTAGGGCAAAAGTTTGCTCCACGTAAATACGAATTGTAATGGATTACATCAACATGCCATTTCATGTTTGCTAGATATCCTCCATGATGTTCCAGAATTGCCAAGCCATCATCTTATTGTACGTGATTCATTTGTTAACACTACAGCAACGGCTCTGATGAAAATGAATTTCAGTCAAGGTCGATTACTGGTTCATGGCATCCCAGGAAGCGGAAAAACCATGGCAGTTGCCAATTCTATAAGACACATGGTGAAAGCAAATGATCTCTTTACTCCTAATGGTATTTTTTGGACTAAAATCGGTGAGCTTAAAAATAAATTACAGGTACTGAGTGAGACCTTAATATATTTTACCTAGCTGTACTTCCATTCGATCAGTCCGAATTAATATGAATAATGAAGTGTCCTTAAAATTTACAATGAAAAGAATACTCAATCTCCAATCTTTAATTTAGTATTAGAAATAGTGTGCATAGATTTTGTTGGAATCTATTGGATATAAAATAATGGTTTAATCTATGATATATGAACTGTAACTATGATGGTAATGTTACACTGAAAATAGAAAAAATTGACATACGCATATTATCCTTTAATACTAAGTTTCTTTAAGCGATCGAAAATATGGTAGTCATATTTTTACAGTGATCATAATAATTAAAAGAACAGAGACAATAATATAGTCAAGTTAAATTTCTTAAAGTACTGCTTAATATAATATTTTATTCAATTACTGACTCCACTAACGATTCCATTAAACATCATGTTCGTCAAAAGGTGACATCAACAAGGATGATCTAGCGATGAAATTAAGGAAATTATGCCGTACTGTAAGCAATGATGATCAACAAGCATATGGAGATTTAGACTGCATTAGCCTTACATTAAAACAGTATTTTTCAGGTAAAGCCCTTACCACATAAACAGTGTAACATTATATATCTACTACAAATCTAGATGCTCGTTGATACTGATATGAAAGACTATAGCTTCCATTCAGTATATAATTTTAAAAGTCCCAAATTATTCAAGGTAGCTTCTACAGCATGATTACAGATCCAAAATAATAAAATGTTAACACAATGCACTTGATGTATCAATGCTTTTCATTTATAATTAATTATACGTGGTTTACTTTAAGCAGATCATATGGAAAGAAAATTTATACTCTTTGTATTTGAAGACGTTAGAAATGAATCATATCTAGATTATCTTCAATTTGCAAAAAATGTGGTGATAACATCTCCACTTACTTTAAGTGAAAGATTGCATCAGTTTGATTATGTAACTGAAGCTCCTGTAAGTAAAAGCTATTTTCGTAATTTTTTACCTCTACTGTATGCTTAGATTACTTATAGAAAACTTACAATTAGAAGTCGATGTTTAATATTTTTTGTTTGTAATCTCCTTTCTTGCTAAGGGTCAGTTTGAACTCCAGCAATCTTGGCAGTTGTTAGCCTCCTTTCAACCTAATATTGGCTTGTCAACAATTACAGCAAATCAAGTTATTGCTTCTGTCATTGAATATTGCCGCTGCTATCCTTTAGCGATTACTCTTTTAGGCGGAGCACGATTACAATCGGAGGAGGAATGGAAAGAAGCACTAGTATTTATTCAGCAGAATAAGGAAGATAGCCATGGTCCCTCAGAGAACTATCCAGCGAGTTTATGCCGCGTTTTTCAGTTTGTTATCAATCGACTCCCTTCTCCGGTCGGAGCCTACTATAGACTGTTAGGAGCATTTAAAAAAAGCGTAAAGATTCCGGTTGCAGCAATAGCAACGTTATGGGATCAATCGCAGCAGCTTGAAAGTATATTGAAAGATTTGCACAGTAGATCTCTAATAGTATATCACCGAGATAAAGACAATGCAAAGTAAGTCCAAATTTTAATCTATATAAAAATAGCAAGCTATTGGATATTTGTCGTGAATCAGTAGTAAATACATGTAGTAAATCTTGGTAAATTAACAGCTTGATTATCTCATATCTTAAACATTACCAACATCGCCTATTATGTATAGGAGCTATTGCCAGATACATGGGACTCTGTCAGACCTGCTTCTTCAGAATCCAGATAAAGGGCAACAATCTGTAGGCGCCAGTAAACAGTATCGACAGAGTTTGCATAATACACTATTAAATCTATATCGCATTCGATGGGGTAATTGTTGGTGGCGTATCCACGATCAATATATACAAGAGCACTTAATTTATCATTTAGTGGAAGCATCAGAAGGCGAGTTAATCTCTAAGCTAACGATGGATATTTTATGGGCAGAAGTAAACTTAAAAATAAGACAATCTCTAACAGACTTACTCCAAGATTTGCAGCGATGCCAAGAATATTTACATTCCAAGGTGTTCTAGTAATTTTAACTTATAGTACTAAGGTAGAAGTGTATGCTGAAAGTTTACATTATTTGAAGAGAGTACTGTGTGACTTAGATTAGTCTGTTATGCCTATTAATAACTAGAAAGCAATCGTACGATGTAATTGATTTATTAACAGTCAAGTATTAATTAATACATTATCCAATTTATGGCTTATTACTTTGAACAGTAAGTGGGGATAGGAAGACATTTCTTTGTTAAGATTCATAGTCCATTTTATTCCAAATTGAACAAATAATCATTTTCAGGGCATCTTTCCTAAAATGGAATTGTATGAGACGATCAGAAAGAACGAGGTATTTCTATCAAAGAAACCTGATCAGCTACTCCAGTCTTTGTTAATTTGTACGCATCCAAATAATCAGCTATATAAACTGGTCACCGATATAGCTCAAAAACAAGTCGAATACGAAGGAAAAGCGTATGTAAACTTAAGGTATAGTACTATAACTGTTTACTTTATCCGCAAGGTCCCCGGGATGGACATGCTTTGATTACTGCAATTTAAGATACTGGATTCAACTGTATTTTTATCAATTTAGTTTTACTGAAAACATGGGTAAATGGCAAAATACATTACAACTTGGCGATGAAAAGGAATCGTGTAATCTGGCTCTATCTAATCCTATTTATGGGCCCATAAGGGTGGCATTTATGAAGTCTTATGGATCCCCAACGGTAGGTTCCATCTTATTTTCTTACTGAATAAGTAAAGTAAGAATATCTAAAATTATAGAAAATTATCATCCTTCGATAAGATATTTTCTACGCGGTGATCTTATTTTGAAAAGGAATGCGACATACAAACGTTTTTTTATTTTTTACTATTAAAATTTGATCTATCCGTAACAATGTCAATATTCGAACAGCGTGCCGAGCTGCTTTGTTACGATTAGCATTAGGAGTAAATTTTAAGACTTGTTTTCTAACAGGTTTGTGACTACGCTACAACAAAAGTGTTGTTTTCTACAGCAGCCTGTGGTGAATGTGTAGTGACTTCGGCTGACGGAAAATATATGGGTTTCGGTAACAATCCAGTAAGTTATTATTAATTCTTAAGTATAAGCAACAATGCAATTTTTGAGTGTGGTTCCCATTGCTTGACGTTATACTATCATACCTAATTAGTGAATAAAAGAGCATTCCATTGGTTTCTCTTTCATACTAACTAAGCTTTAGCTTATGCTCATATAAAATAAATTGAAAGATTACACTGCAGTACTGGCGGAAGAAATTCAATTCATGCAATTTTATTTCTTTATACGCATAAAGAGACGTGACAGTGAATATCTATCAAGAATATTTCATGTATGGAATATTGAAATGAAATTTCAAATGCGGTTCAGAGATCAAAATAACAAAATTTCTTCGTCTTTTGATGGCATTCGGTTAGAATTTTCAAACTTTAACCTAAAATTATGTGCTGGCATCTCTTCTAATTTTGAAGTTTTATATGTAAGTACGTAGCAATAAGATTAACATCGAGCACAATTATTGTAATAGGTATAATGTTATTCGTTAAAATTATATCTACATGTATAGGAGAGTGAATTATTTAGTTCTAATCATTGATAGAAATCGTGACATGGGAAGTAAAATCAAAGTTTAAGTTAAATTATATTGTTATGAAAATAATTTCTGGAAAAAAGTGCATAAAATATACGAAATAAATGGTAGTTATTGTTTAACAGTTATGTAGTCAGCTACAGTTTGGCTGTGTTGAAGTTATAATTTCATTATTTAAAGGTAGCTGATAGCAAATTTTAAAGTAGGCGCCTGTAAAACTGAAAGATGACTGTTGAATTGAAATATTGGTATCCAGTATACTATTATAGAAATACCAAATGGAAGTAAATATTTCACAATCAGTTTAAAGTATCTCTAGATGAACAATTTCTTCTTCCGTTCCTATCCTCTTTCCATTCCTTAAAACTTTTAGGCTTAAATGGAATAATTTTAGATTTCTTTTGTAAAAGCTAAGCTTACCTTCATTTTGAATTTGATCGTGATAGCTATGGGAAATACAAGGTGATATTTTCCAATGTCTTAAGACTGCAACGTTTAAAGAAGATCATCTTCATTACTGCAATTTCATACCTATGACATCTAGCATGATTGTAGGTATAAATACCTACTACAAACCAAAATGTTTTGGAGGCGATGAAAACTATAATGTTTGTCAACTACAGGTGAATTTATTTCTTTTAAAAGTATAATCTACTTACGAAGTAGGTCACGCTAGTAAAGTAACTCTTTAAAATTATTATAATTTGATTATACTCAAACGTTGGATCATGTAGATTGCAATAGAAGTATATCAGAACATAGATCTGTGTTGAAAAGATGCAAATACGCAATATTATAATAATAACAGTATTTACATTACCAAAAGAACCTAAATAAATCTTAGAAATAAGTAGAATGGGTAAGTATTAGTCCAGCAAGATTGATATATGAATATAGCGTTATTCTCTGTGCTATTCACTATTGTATAGAAATAACATTTTTATGATCGGATTATTACCGTCAATATCGAGATGGTTACGTATCTGTAATTTATAAGTTCTGAATTGTGCAAATCATTTCGTCAGTTTACTCCCTATATCTAATTGCCTATTAATACTCCAATAAATTATTAGATATGGAACGTACCAGATCTAAGTTGTCAAAGTAGTATTAAAGTACCAGGACGACTTGCAAGCGGAACTTACTTACCTATTCAAGATAGTTCTAGCTCCAACGACTGTGTTATAACCGCCATACGTTATGTTAATGACGATTATTTTGCAGTCAGTTACGAATCTACCTGTGTTAAATGTATATTTGGTGTTCTAAAAACGAAATTCTGCACTGGTAAAACTTCGAAGGAATTTTATGAGCAATGGTCCGAAATGTTTATTCAATTAAGTGATGATAGTGTTCAATCATTTGATGTTTCGGAGGACGGACAATTACTGGTGTCACTGACAAAATCATGCAACGTCTTGGTATGTTAAAATTTACCACAATTTGTTAGCTAATCATTTAATTGCTTTTTAGATAAAAATCGAATTTAAAGCAAACTTTACGTTTTAATTTAAACTACAAACATATATTTTGTTTATTTTACTAGCTGCACCAACGGAATTTCAATGGATTTGAATTAATCTCCAAAGTGGCGGGAGTTCAAACAACAAAGGAAATTAAATTTTGCGATCAAGGTCATGGCTTACTCAGTTATGATGGTAACAATATCTATCATATGGTCTTACCGGGTAAGACATACAGCAATAATCGATAATGTTAGCATTTAATATCAAGAAACATTATTATATAAACTAATAATATTATCTTCTGAGAATTAACAGTAAATATTATTAATTGAATTCTGTAGCTCCTTGCACAGATCATTTATCTCCATCTAGTGAAGTCATTAGCTGTGAATTTGGCATTGTTAATGGTATTCCTGTTGTTGTAAGGCACATCACAGCTGAAGGAACAGCTTACTTAAAGGTAATGATATACAGTAGTTAGTAACTCTATGTTGATGAGACCTTTATTTTACGAAGTTGCATTTAATCAGTTGGAATGATTTCGTGATTTCTATAATATGAACATTGTTGACTTGATTCTAATTCAGATTAGTTATGGCCGTCAGCTTGATCAAACGTCCTTCATAAACCTGGGAAAATACACTAAAAATCATTTATCTGGCGTATGTAACAGACAAAAGATTTACGTATATGAACACTTAGGTGCTGTGGTCTACATAGATAATTATACCTGCATAAATGGAAGTTGTGTACCGAGTCGCATACGGACCCATTATCATGTAGTTACACAGGTAGTAATATAATTGAATATTAGTATAGGATAATATCTATTCGTTAGGTATACTCATATTTAATACGCAAAGACACCGTCATAGCTATGACTTATTTATAACTAAAAGTTAGCACACTTCTTTAATTGAGAACTTATATATTGATAAAAGAGACGAACATTATTGATCTATAAAGTAATGGAAACATATTAAACTACTGTATTTTCATCAAATATTACGTAATGCTACTCATAGTTCATATTTTAAGTAAATGAACATAAATTTTTGCCATGATTTATATCATATCGTAACCGATTACTTTTATCTACTAGCCACTATCCATCAAAGTTGTACTAAAGCATACTAGCTATATCTTAATTTTTGTTCAGCAATCATCAACGTGACCAAGACTACTGATCATCATAAATTACAGTAAAATTTAGTCCATATTTTGGCAATTGACAGAAAAATATTTAGTCAGATTTTTTGTTTCAGTTGCATATATTTTAATTACATTTGCGGTATAACAAGAAAAAATGATGGTCATGATATTTATGCAACAAAATGACAATATGTTGATTGATATACGGTTCAGGCTATTATTTTAGCAGTGACGATCTTAGATATAAATATTTATAGTCATGCAACGTTCAATTGACAGTTCAAATACGATCTTGTTACTGGATTTAAGCTTATAGGATTAGGCAGTCCTTGTAAAGTCCTCTGGACTACCGAAGAAATAGTAGATAATGACGATTTTCGATACCTCAATCTTCAATCGTTCTATCGTAAAAGCGGAAATCGACTGATTTTTATTCAGTATGGGAAGGTAAATGAAAGTATAAGATAAATTTCAAGTCTGTAAACTTAGCTACGATAACATATAATGATTTCTTGTTATGGTATTGATGTAGCCTTAAACATTTAATTTATCTTTTTGTATTCTATGACAAAATTGGATTGTTTGCTGTAATTAAATTTCTCTTCTTATGATTGACTAGTATGATAGCCATCATTTTAAAGTCATAGCAATGGACCCAAATACCGGATGCATAACGACTCGATATTGCAGTAAAGAACGGTATTCTAGAACTCTCTTGTACTTACTAAGTGAAGAATTTATAGTTTGCTATCACTATGGGTTCAACCTAAGGACAACTCCTACTGCGGTAATAAATCATCTCGACTTTATAATAACATTACAAATTATATTTAAAAAGGTATACTTTGAATTGTACTCGGTTATTTTAAGGATGCTGTAATCTTACGATCACAGAATTCAACATTTATATACAGATTGAAAGGTTGCTCATATTTAGTATTAATTACTCGCTATTTATTACTTTGATCTTTTTGCATGAAATTTTGGCCATGTACTGTAATAACTAAAATAGAGTGTTGAAGCTCATTTGAATAAGTATGAAAGCCTTGTAGTGGTGCTGCTACGAAATAAACGTAGTTTCTGGTGTTCATTCGTTTCGAACCATTAACAAAAAGAAAGTTTCGTAATTATCAAAATATTTGTTGCAAAGTAAAGTACTGTAGTTAATTTGCCTATTAAATTATCCGCCTATATTCAGGTAAAGATACAGATAGACTTTAGCAAGCTGCGACAAGCCCAATGAACTGCTAAGATCGTTCTGAAGACACGTCAGAACGTTTAACAATATATCCTAGTGATATGTTATAATTTGCCTAACTTACTATACTGTACGATTATAAAAGAAGATTAAGTATAAGATCCCGCTTTATAGCTACTAATGTATAATTATGTAGACTGGGTTTAGATATTTAATTTATATTGGTACAGTTTACAAATAGATAACATTAATCTATTTATAGTAACGGCTGGAACGTGCTAAAGCATGATATTAATATTTTAATTATTTTAATAGATTTACCAATTAGAAGGTGATGAAATTAAAGAAATCAACGATGCTTTACAATATGAAAATACAGTAAGTATAGGTGAGAGTACCATACGCCAGGAACGCGTAGTGGCATGTAGAGATGAATTTGTACTGGAACGATATTACATAGATGAATATGACATTAGTAGATCACTGGAGGCTCTACGAAAGGCATTCAAAGAAAATTACGTAAGAATTCAAATCAGTCATTTTATCGCATGTACAATGTTATTCCGTAAATAATTTTATATACCATTTGCTTTAGGAGGTCAAGAGCAAGTATCATTATTTTGTTTTATTGAGGGAAAGAGATCATTATCTGGTAACGAAGCCATATACGCAATAATGCTTACATTAAATAAGACAAGTTGCTGTAGTGTACAATACAACATTTGTGCCATGATTGTGCTTAACTGATTCATCATCTTTAATACTGTGAACAGCTCACTGGATATGATCACTCTCAAGGCAAGCTCATAGAAGGCAGCGACGACTCTATACTAGAAAAAGATTTATTTTGGCCTAAAAAGTACTTTCCTTATGTTAATGACGAACATAAGTCTCAAATTGACCTTTACAAATTCAATACGCTTATTCCACATTTACAACTTCGATCCCCTAAATTACTGAAGAAGATTATAGCTGTAAAAATGAATCAGCTTGAAACTATGTTGATGTGCCAAGAAGAAGATGGAAACTGTAGTGTTATCCAAATTATTTAATCGCAAAAGATTGATATTTATGCCACTGTAAGTTTGGTTAAGGACCTTTAAATACGATTGAAAATTAATCGATGGCATTTATTGGATACAGTAGTTGAAATACTTATTACGATATCTTCTCAGATTCCAATTGAGAAGGTAAATGTCATTCTGTAGCTGTGCCTATTTTTCATTATTTGACAAGAATAATTAGCGTAGTTATTTAAAATGTTCAATTTGCTATTAAGGTGGAAATAAATTTTTTGCTATATATACGAGCCGTTAACTACAGTCCATATTCGTTATAATGCTTTTAAGAAATTGATACTCTGTGATATATTTTGACCCCATTAAGTAATAGAATAAAGTTAACTTTGAAAATTATTCTGGTTCTTAGCATAAGAATAAAGAAATGCAATTTTCGTTAAATGACGCTCAACCCGATTTTTGTATCTCTATTTCTGCTATATGCTTATAGCATTTCAATTGCAACTCTATTGTAACTGCTTGCGATGCTGCAGCAAGACGCAGTTCATCAATCTACCATTCTATGCTTTTAGTTTGTTAATGCAAACTGGCTTAATTATTGAATATGTCAATTTATAAGCATACATTAATTTAAATTGGTCTTGCTGACGGTTATCTTGTAATTAATTCTCTATTATAAGCTTCCATATATGGGTATTAGTGATTTCTCGGATCCATTGCGAATAAGTATTTCATTTTACCATAACCAATATGTTCTATTATAAGCGCATATCTACTATATTAATCTACTTATGTGTGATTTGATCGGGAAGCATTACCTAATAATAAGAATCAGCATAATAATGAGCATAACCTAATTAATCTGTAAACAAAAATTAATCGGCTATTGATTATGTATTCACAAAACTTCTACTGAACTCGTATTTAATTAACCATCAAAGTACTATGAAACTCATTGCACCCAAATCCTAGCAGTGTATATGACTACATAATCACCCATGAATTACGTCGATATCGATTCTCATAAGGTTATTCATGACACAAAGCTCCTCTTAGTGTTATCCTTCATTTGAACAAAGTAAAGTGCATTTCCATCATTAAACGTCATTCCCAGCTACTAAGGCGTATCATCCTTCTTCCTGATATGCAATATTTCCTTATGATTGTATTCGGCAATGATAACAAATGGAAGCCAATTACACTGATCAAGGATAGGAATTTACATAACAGAAGAAGAGCCACTTCCTCCATTAACACGACAGAGAAAAAGTGCATCCTCTAGGTGGGAGCAATCTCCTACTGGTCAATAAATTAAATGGCCTACCGAGGACGTGAATAAATGTCTTTGTCTATCGTAACCTTTATTTGGTTAGGCAAATAAAGAATAGGCAACTGACAAGTTGAGAGATGGACAATTTGATTGACTGCAATTGTACAGTAGAATTACGCCATAATCGCTTATTTAAGCATGCGACATATGGAAAGTACCCTGCAATCGTCCTATCAACACCATAATCGATGCTGGTAGTTGGTGATCCAGAAAGCCAAGATTTTATGGTAGTTTGATACTAATTGGTGAGGAAGATTGTCGTCTATTTACGAGATCAGCTTGTAATTTGATTGGAAAGGAAACAACACTAACCGACTGTTACCCAAATTTATTGATACTATCATGAATACATTGGTCTTAGTACTTATTGCTATTGCAGTTGCCTTCCTACTTAAATCTGCCTATAGCTTCTTTTCACGTATTTCCAACGTATGGAAGGCTTTAGGCAAAGTTCCCGGTCCTTATGCACACTGGCTGACTGGCACTTATATTGGCACATTGGAAACGTTTATCCCTGCTCATTCCAAACTATGCGAAAAATATCAAGATATGTTTCCCATGTTTTATAACGTAGCTAATTTCCAGTTATGCATCAGTAATCCTATCTTACTTAAGCAATTTCTCAAGCCTAGTATCAGTAAAGAAACAATTATCCATAGCTTCTTTGAGGAATGGGTTGGCCCAGGAATCTTACAAGCTAATGGGCCGCAATGGTCAAGGAATCGAAGATTATTAACACCTGCATTCCATTTCGATGTTTTAAAATCTTATATGAAAGTCTTTAATGAATGCGCCGACATTTTAATCAACAAATGGGTGGATAAAGCCAAAGATGGCAAACCTATTGAAATCCTAGACGATATGAGTTTATGTGCTTTTGATGCTATTATACGTTGTACTTGCTCTACCGAATTAAATACACAAACTCATGGATCTCGTCATCAATTCTTAATTGCTTGTCGAGAAAATACTTACCTAGGAGAATCGAGGATATTTAATCTATTCCATCATAGTAGTTTTCTATATAAGTTAAGCCAAAATGGAAGAAAATTTCATCGTAATGTCGCTTATTGTCGGCAGTTTGCTCGTGATATTATACTGCGACGTAAAGCTGAATTAGACAGTCAAGAAGACAATGAGAATAAGAAGCATTATGATTTCTTGGATATTATGTTAAAAGCAAAAGATAGCGATGGTACAGGCATGTCTGTCGATGAAATTGTCCATGAGGTGATTACTTTCCTCTTTGCTGGCCATGATACCACATCAACATCGCTGTCATGGCTTTTATTCAGCTTAGCTTGTAACCCTCAATGTCAACGACAATGTCAAGAAGAAATCCGAAAAGTAACTGAAGATAGGAATGATATCCGATGGGATGATTTATCCGCCCTCTCTTACACGACATTATGTGTGAAAGAATCACAACGATTGCATACTACTGTCCCCTTTATTGGGAGGACATTAGGTGAGGAGACGACGGTCAACGGCTATACATTTCCTAAAGGAATGGACCTTGAGCTACCCATTTATCATTATCATCATGATTCAAGATGGTGGAAGAATCCATGGGATTTTGACCCTTCACGATTTACACCAGATAATAGTCAAGATCGCGATCCATTCTGTTATCTTCCATTTGCCGTTGGCACAAGAAATTGCATTGGACAAAATTTTGCCTTGCAGGAACTTAAGGCCATCGCAGCAAAAATATTACAACGATTTGAGCTATCAACAGACAATCCAACGTATCAGCATATTCCTGCTGGGGTATTAAAAAATAAAGGAGGAATCTATCTTACTCTCAAAGACAGGAAGTAGATGAACTTAGAATTGCTCTTGATTTCAATTTACATCATCATGATAGTAGAATTCGAACTAGATACTAGTGTGTGCAACCCTACTTCTTTTTTCATTTCTTTGCTGTCTACTCCATCATAAAGTAGTTCTAATAAAGGTAAACGTAAAAAATGCTGGATTACTTTCCAAATAGAACTTAAATCGAGACTTGGCCTTTCGGCTTTGACTAATTTTAGATAGTTTACCAGCTTCCAAAGACCTTCTTATTCTAATCGTCATATTAAAAGTTTATTGTTACAGACGACGAATTAAAATAATTACTCTGACGGTCTATTATTTGCCTATTCCCTTTAATGGTAACCTATTCGAAGTAGTTTACTGGTGATTGGAAATATATAATCTCGAAAAATGATGATGTGGCCTTTTATCCGAGTCATGCGTTAAAGTAAAATCGAAAAGCTGAATTTCAGTTGTTGATGCTTTTACAGCTTCAGTTCCTACTGATTATTAATCCATCATTTTTTACCCATTCCTCCTTTAATGTTAGCATTTTATAAAATATTTTAATCGTAATCCTAGATTTAGAACCTAAAATGATATTGTGGCCGTTTATTCAAGTCAGGTTTTAAAAAATAAAAGCTTAACTTCAATTACAATTATTGATGGCTTTAAAGCTTGCATTCTGTTAATTGTTGCTGATCTGTCGATAAATACTACCCATCAGCCTTTCAATCCAATTGATATTTGTTTTCGATGATGTCTATCGAATTGGGAACTATTCATTTTACCTTAGCCCATTCTGCCTCACTCCACTATTCTTAACTCTGTCATAGTAAAACCTTTTATGTTAAGTCTATCCGCTTGAGACTATTATTATACGAGAATTAGACTAGATTTGATGGAATGTTTGTGAGGCAGTTTTGTTACAACCACTGCATTCATTTGGCCATTTAAAATCAATAAGCAAGGTAATCCGCCGTTAGGCGATTCTGTCAGAAATCTATGATAAGGATTTAATAGGAAAAGTAATAGCCGCAAAATAAGGTTCCTTACCGCACAGAATTATTCGATGTAATGAATTATAGGGGTGGTATTGAATGCAAAATTACTCTATGTAAAAATAAAGAACAGGAAATAAAGTTTTTCATCCGTAGATATTAAAATAAGCATTCTTTTTTAATGTTAAAAATGAACAACATCAGGTTATTTTATAGTTGAAACGTTGCAAACAAGGTTGGCTTAATGATAATAGTAGGCCATTTTTGCTTGAGCGTAAAAATACATTCAATTTATTTAACGCATTGGCGGGCAATGAATTACTGCAAACATTAAAATTTCTCAATGCAGAATTATATATCATCATCTTCTACGTATCTACCATACTAATGCTATGTTTGTGTAGCATTAGAAATGCAGGTTTATAGATCATATTGAAATGGTTCGAAATTCTGATTCCTTTTGAAGAAAAATATTAACATCTGAACTGGGTATTAAAAAAAATATTGCATAGAATCAATGCTGTAGCAAAAGATCTGTGTGATAGACTATAAGTAACTAAAACTGATGCCATCGTTGCCCAATTATTATAATCTTTCATAGCTTTGAAAATCCAAAATAACAGTGTACTGTTCTGTTTCGATTAAGAATTTGCAATTTAAGTTCTCTATGGAAACCTGCTATGCTATTACAATGGTGTATTTAATTAGGGTCTTGTCTAGTTAAATTAGCTATCTGTAGTAAATTGATTTCATATCCCTAAGGCTCGCAATTGAATAACTTGAAATTAGAGTTATTAAAGTCGTGTAAATCTCTTACGTGACAAAATTAGGTATTAATCTGAAATTAATTAGAGAAGAACTTGTATCCGAAATCAATGTTATTAAAGTTGAGCAAGTCTTTAACGTGACATGCTTTAATTAGGTCATCACATCTTTTAACCTTAACAGCATTGGTTATTTAGTAGACTCTTATCGGAGAGGAACTTACAGTCTAAATTAGAGTTATTAAAGTTGAGCAAATCTCTAACGTGATACAATCAGATCAACACCGTTTTTAATCTCAACAGCATCGTTTATTACTCGAACTCTTGAACGAGAAGAATTTATTATGTCAATCACAACATTACTTAATCAGCACTCTTTTCTCTATAATTAGCTTACCAAAGCACACGCAAAACGATTTGATTAAAAGGCAATATTGCTTAAATTTCCTAAGCTTGAAGCTTCCAGTGTTCAATCTATAGGGAGTGCCAGTGAAGAAAATGAAGGTACAATTTTAGAAGTGAACATTTAAACCCTACAAGAGTAAGAGTGATTCAACAACGTCTATGAAGAGCTGAGTACTTTTCGTTTTGGTTTTTCATTTCCCATCGTGTTAAATATTATTCAGTTTGTGTATTCGTCCAATTTAAATCATTAAACATCAATCACTTAGATACAGCTACAGTAGATTATACTGTATCTGTGTAGGTATAATACTTTTGTTAAATTTCTTTGGTTGAAGAGTAATTCACTTTCCATCATGTTTCAAATTGATAAATATGCTCCGACTATAAACTTCATGCAATTTTAATGTAACAGTCACACTCTTTCTGTCATGTTCAATATTATTCAGCAAACATACTCGTTTAATTTTAATATTGAATGCCATTTAGATACAACTCATATTATTTATGTTGCAGCTATGAATGCATGTAGGTTTTGCTGAAGAGTAATTTAATTCCTATTATGCTAGAAATTATTCGGCATCTATACTTATAAAATTTATCCATTAAATATTATTCCGATACAACTTGTGGCATTGATGTTGCCTCTATGAACGGATATTGTCTTGATAGAAGATTAATTTACTTCCCATCACGATAGATATTATTTAGCAGATTTACGTATAAAATTGAATTTGTAGTTATCATTTAAAAATACAATTGGAATTACTTATACTGCGTTTATGAACGCAAATTGTTTTAGTTTAAGAGAAGCTTACTTCCATCGTGCTTGATATTTTTCATTATATATATTCGCATATGAATAGTTTCCTTTCCTTGTATGTAAAACACTGTACTATTGTATTCTAAGCTGATAACATATTTAGTAATGTCTACTGTAATTATCGTGTTCAATGTACGATAGATATTCCATTAGAGGCTTAAGTATTGAATATAGCTAGCTTAGTAAATGTATCCTTTTGAAGAGGAGTGTTACAGTGCTCTCACTAGAGATTCACATGAAAGGTGTAAACTATCCTGTATTTGAGATGCTAATACTGAAGAGTGTAGTAAGTAAGGTGCTAAGATTGTTAACGTGGAAATTTTCAGTATATAAGCGAATAGTTTAGTACAATAAAATAGTTCTTTGTTGATAGAGGTCTTCGGCTGATCGATTATGTTGTATCTTTGTAAACGAGGTTTTGCTCAATAAATCTTAATTTTCTAAAGTCTTGAAGATTCTTGATCTATCAACCTTACACTGTACTAAATATACCAACGGCTCATATGTCATTTTTGGAGGTACATTTGAAGGAATAGTCTTTCATTTAATTAAATCTGTGATTAAAGAAATGATAATGAAGGGTGCACCTAAAGCTATGATTGCTCGCGCGATACCCAATCTATTTTACGATCAAGATGATAATGATAATATTGACATAATTCCCAACCGCTAATTATCATCAACCAGTAAGTTGAAAATTAAAAAAACTATATTGCCGTAGCTGTTTATTCCAACCTATGATGCCATGCTGTTTCAGTTTATTTACCGTATAAGGGAATTTTACAGCTACTTCTACCATGTTAATTTGAAGATAGGGAAGTTTATTTTTTAAAGTTTAGACAAAAGTAGGGAAGATTTGAATTCATCCTACGATGCACTATGAATTATAGTCTATAATTATGAAATAATTAATAAAAGATCAAAATGGTATACAATAATTTAGAAATGATGAAAAAGGCTAGAGTAGCTAGTAGAGGAAATGATATCTTCTTGAAAGCATACCGTTAGAAAATTCCATTTACTATCTCAATAGCAACATTTTTTTGCTACTTATAGACTATTATAAGCTATTATCAATACAAAATACTTGATACCAAAGGTAACATGGGATCTTTGATGTTTCTTTAAAATGAATCGATAGTCATTGGGCTTCTAGGATAATTGACGATATGTAAAGTATAAATAATTTAAGCAATCATCGTAGATTGGAATATTTCCTCAAACCGCTGGCTGTATTTATTACTTCATTAATCACGTCTTTAAATTATTACTCTACTGAATTACTAATAGCATCAAGTAAAGCAAAATTAGTATTTACGATTTCCCTACTTTTTTGATCAGCAGCTCTAATTCATCTATGGTCAACGTCAATCTATCTACCTGTATACAAATTCTTGCAAGTGATTACTGTAATACAGTAGAATGGGATTGATTAAGCTAACTCACCATCTTTTGCTAGGGTAAGGAGTTGTTGATCGATTACGAATTAAATTGGAGATGATTTGTCAAGATGAAACTATGGCAACAAGTTAATCGAAAATAACTCTCATGTTTATAGCAGATTATTCCTGCAATGGAATAGAAACCATTATCAAGGAAGATTGGAATTTCAAGAAGCAGACTTCGATAGTCTTGTCGAACAAAATTCATGTAGCTATCTAGCATCATCAACCGAGATCAATCACTATTGAGCAATGAAGTCCGAAATCTTGTAACAAAACGTCGATAACAGCATCATCAACATGATTAATATTAGCAAGAGCACCAAATTATCCGACATTTGTAGTTATATATAAAGTTCTGACTGCTATCATCTACTGTCAGTATACAAACAAACACGAAAATCACTGTTTACTCTTCAATAATTAAATAAATACTCTAACCACATTCCAACGGTCACTAACATAATATCATTTATAGAGTTAATAGCAGGATTGACGCAGCATTGATTTACAGGAAATTGCTGCGATAGTCAGGCTTACGTATATGAGTGAAAATTAGAATATTGACGTTAAGAGATGAGTCCAAGATGATAAACATCACTTTACCCATTCACGATTCAATAAACAAAAATATTATTTATAGAATCAATAGCTCGATTAATACTAGATTGACTAGAGGAAATAGCTGCGACGTTTCGATTAATATCTTAAGATTGGAATATTGAAGGTCAAAAATAAAGTCAAGGATTAAAAGCACATTTCACCCTCAATGATTAATGTATGAAGATTAGAATATTCAAGGGAAATAATAAAGTTGATGACGAGGAACATCATTTTACCCTTCCACAATTCAATAAATACTCTAATTGGATCTCAATGGTCATCGATGTAATGGTATTTATAGAATCAATAGCTCGATTGATATGTGATTGACTACAACAAGTAATTACTACGCTTTGATTAGTATGAAAATTGAAATATTGATGTTATGAAGATATAGTCCAGATGAGAAAAAAAGTTTTGCCCATCAATGACTTAATAAACATTCTACGTAAATTTAGCAGCATAGTGTTATTTATAGAATCAATAGCATGAATGTAAGACCGATTATAGGAAATAGCTGCTACATTTTGGTTAGTTTCAGAAGATTGGATTATTAATATTAAGAAGTTGATGGAATCAAATATGAGATAGACATCTAACCCTTGAATGATTCAATAAATATTTTATTTAGATTTAAAAATTTAACATCCATTCATCAATCTTATTTAGAAAATTGATTGCTCGATTGATACAACATTGATGTAAGTGAAATCGCTGCGACAGTCAGGCTTACATTTATGTATGAAAACTAGAATATTGATATTAAGAAACACTATTTTAGCGATCAATGATAAAATAAACAATAATACTATAGATAATAAACGATTACATCATTAATCCTAGATTAACTAGAGAAAATAGCTTCAACATTTAAGTAAATGTGTGGAGATTGCAATACTGAAAGTAAGGGATAAGGGTTGGAAATAGCTTTTTCATTCTTCATAATTAATGTATGAAGATTAGAATGCTGAAGTTATCAGATAAAGTCGATGATCAGAAACACCGTTTTACCCTTCAACGATTTCATACTCTAACTGGATTTCAAAAGTCATTGGTGCAATGTTATTCATAGAATCGATGACTTAATTGATGCACCATTGACTTCAGAAAATAGCTACTGCATCTTCAGAGTCTATCTATTTTCGTAAGTTATGAAGATTGGAATATCAATGTTTAGAAGACTCAGTCAAAAATGAGTAAAAATATTTTCACCTTTCGATGGCTAAATAAATATTCTAATTGGACTTTAACAGTCATCAGTACAGTGTTATTCATAGAATCAACAATTCGACTGATGCTAAATTAATTATAAGAAATAATTACGACATTTTGATTAGCGTCTAAAGATTAAGCCAATGATGTTAAGATACAATCAAAGATGACAAACACATTTTACCCTTCAATGATTAAATAAATATTCTAATTGGATTCCAATAGTCATCATTACATATTTATTTACAGAATCAACAGCTCCAATGATGCAAGATGGGCTACATTAAATCGCTGCAATAAATAAATACCTGAGTCAAGATTGAAATATTTCATTCAAGAAAATATTTCGACAAAGCATTGCCTTAAATTGTATAGCTGCCTAAGATGATGTCCCTTGTACGACTGATGACCATCACTTTCGTCAACTTGACCTTATTGATACCATCTTCGATCAGCTATCAAGGGTTAAACATGGCTCCATTTGTCGCTGGTTCTACTTCTATGCTGAAGAAAGGCGACCACCATGGAGACTTTGCAGAAGCAACTTTTAATATAATGAAAAATATCAATGAAAGTCTGCACATTTACAATCACGTTAGTTGACTTTTCGTATTTAAAATCTATAACAATTAAAAAAAAATTTTTAATTTCGGTATTCAACGATTTTGTTAGGGGTATCTTCAGTTCATTATTTACATTTAGTTATTAGTGATAATTATTATTATTAATGGTTTAGATAAATCAAATCAAGTACCTTATCCATAATATCGAAAAGGCTAATGGTAATCCACGATGAAATTGATTTTGAATCCAAAACCAATCTACAATAATTATCCTGTTTGCGCTTAGTCCATTGAACGTTAGATCTTATTTCTCTCTTTCTCTTTAGTCCTTAATCATATTTAATTTTTAATTAATATCCAATGACCTCATTAGTGGTAAATTACAAAACTATTTTATAATAAGCCTAGTTGTGATCCACGTAAAAATTGATTTTGATGTAATACTATTACGTAGACTACAGTATTCGTTCGTTATAACTGAACTATTTGTTGATATAGCTCATCTCGTCTCTATAAGTCAGTAAGATGCGTTCTTCGTAAGCGTTGACGTGTGCAGACTTACTTTATCACTAGTGGAAAGTGCCAAATACCAATTTACAACAGTTATTGCATTTGCTCTTGAAAGGACAACATCCCATTTTATCTCTCTCGATTTTAAATTATATTAATCCAATTCATAGAGATTCAATTAGCTAATCACATGTAAATTACAAAACGTTCTTATAAAATGGCTATTGCGATTTGTAAACAAATTGATTTTAAATCTAATACCAGCTTACAATAGTTGATGTTAATGCATTTGCGCTTAGTCTGTATAACAGCGTGATTATATTTTGTCTAGGCAATTTTGAACTATACCAATCCAATTCTCAATAGTTATCCAATAGGCTACTTTGCAGTAAAATAAGGGTTATGTAAAGGGATCTATCATCTATCTAGTAATAACTATCTAGTTACTGTAATATGAAGGCTCAAGTTTAATAGTTCATAGGTTTTATTTGAGTATTCCTTATACGGTAGTTATCGAGGTAGTATCTAGTCAAGAATCAAAATCGAAAAGGCCAGGGTGATTAGATTTAGCCAACTGGAAATCCATGGATTTGTAAATATTTCGGATACTACAGGTACTAGCATTTTAATACATGCACCCAATATTCTGCGATATTACAGTATGTATTTACCTATTGGCAAAAGAATCTAAGCGGCAAACGAAATATATTCTGACTACTAGCTCGTTTTTAAACATATTGCCAAATTTAATGTTAGAAAAGAACAATATCATTTCCTTCATGTATCTCCACATGCATTTGAAAACTCTTCACACTGAAGATTAATCCCATTTATGGTATACTTGATATCGAATCGAGCTTATTTTCCTCAATGTCTTTAAAATAAAATCGTCCGTTGGCGTAATAGAATTCTTGTTATTTGCTTATTCATTCTAAAATGAACTAGAAGTGGTAATGAAATGCAACAGTAATGATCGCTATCCAAGACAACAATACTTGGAATAGACTATGATGATATAACTAGATAACCTTAATCATTGACAAAATATAGGCATAAAAATTGACAATTCTTTTTTTTAGGCTAATAAAGACAACGAGCTATTTCAAAATAAAACACAAGAATGGGTAATTGGCGAAACAGAAGGATGTAGCAAACCGGATAATAATATACAACAATTTTGCTCACTACATTATTATGTTCCTAATGTATTACTTTCTTTTTACAAAAAACATTATGTGTATGACTTCATACGAACATTAAATTATCAAAAACCAATTTTAGGCCGATGTTTCTCTATCATTCGTAAAATTTGGTGTCGATTTTCGTTTCCAAAATGCTCTCATGATTTATCCCATTACATAACGTTCGATTTACGAGATCAATGCCATGAATTGATTCAATGTTCTAATGAAATTAATCTGCCTTTTGCTGATCTAATCGCTGCCTGCCAATCAACACGTCACAGATACGTGGTAGTTGATTATTGTACTGCTTATAATCGAACCAATATCCAGCATCATTATTGCAGTCCATATCCAGATGGATTCCTTTTTCCTGTTGCATTGGCTAAGAAGATGCCAGAACTACTTGATAATACAGAAGAGTTCTTGAGTATAATATCCCAATCCAATGGTATCACCCAAAGATGTATGGATACGGCAGCCCAGTTCTTCTGCCATCGATTTCCAGTATGTGATCAGGATCGAAAACATATTAAAGTATTTTTTGACTGGCAGCAATGTCAAAATGCTGTTGCTTGGTAAGTGAATAACTTCATATTCCATTTCTACTAGTTGTCGCAGTGATAAATTGAATATGAATCAAGTTGATGGTGACTAAAACATATTCTGGCGCTAATAACTAAAGATGGAGTAATTGATCCAAAATTGAAACAATTTGCTAGTTATCAAGAAAATGAGACGTTTTAGGCATGTAAAGTTTAAAAAAATTAATTTAAGCTTCTTATAGCTTATGCAGGCATCATAAACTTATTTATATTTAATGTAAAATACTTGTGCAACTAGCGAAATGAAGTCATTAATAGTGTAGAAGAATTCATCAACTCCATTATGATTACTCATACTAACCAAAGCCTTTCTATTAGCAATGCCTTACCTTAATAATAGCCTTTTCTAGGGTATTCCATAGATCCCCTCTTTACAGGATTGCGTTATCGTATTGAATATTCGTAAATAAGTTACTTTGAAATGCCGTTCGATAGAACTGCTATTAAGCTTTGAAACTGAAAGATATCAAGATGAAGCCCAATTGTAGTATATCCGATAGCTTAACTGGAAGCATCTTAATCATTCTGGATCGCATTAAATATGTCGAATATTACCTTAGCTAACAAATTGCAAGAGCTTACCGATCAATAGGGACTGTTAATGGGCTTTAAAATTAAAAGTAATCAAGATAAAGTTCAATATTAGTATATCAGATATCTCTAATGCAAGCAAGTTGAGCCTTCTAAATAACATTGATTATATTGAATATTAGTGAACAAGTTGCATGAACATTCCGATCGATATTGCTGTCATTAAATTAACAATTAAAAGCTATCGAAATAAAATTCAATTGCACCCTATCAGACGGTTTGAATGAAAGCCAATTGATCATTGTGGATTGCATTGATTATATTGAATATCATTAAATAGTAAGACCGCCATTAAGCTTAAAAACTATAAGCTATCACGAGCAACCCCAATTGTAATACCTCGGGTAGCTTTCATGGAAGCTAGTTGATTATTCAGAAAATACTGGTGGTTATAAGAAAGTGAAAGAAACCAAATTCAATGTTGACTTATAATTTTTTTCTCCAGCTTTATAACGTTTCGTAAACCACAGTATGGATTTGACTTCATCGTATAGAACTGCAAAAATTCATCATTTCTAAATTGATTACGTATGAAATTCTTTTATCCTTATTTTGCTATTCAACTACTTCCTACTTAAGTCGCCACATTCAATGTCATGGCAATAACTCTAGATGATAAAATACTGTAAACTCATACTATGTGTATTCCAATCATTCCTTAGACTCTAGCTATTGATCTAATCTTGCTTTTTTAATCATTAGTCTGCCAGAAAAGACAAGAATCAATTTACGTAAACGTCAATTCTGCAATTACTATCCAAATGTAACTTCTGAAACCAATGGAACATCTTCGTTATCCTTCCAAATCGGGTTAATCAATGCTACCGCTTTGATTTTGTTATTCTTAGTACCACATCAATTAATACATCTTCTTATAAATTGTACTGGAAATTAAAAGATAACTTCGCTACAGATTTGAAAAATTACCTGAGAAATAGATTTGTTCGTCGTTCAATTTCGTCTTTATAATATTTATCCGTATTCTTACTTCAGTAAGGATAGTCTATACCAACATCTCTATTTCAGTCATAAATTTTCCATAGCATCGTAATGAAGGTTTAATTTTTAGAATACTTCTTTAAGCTTTAGCGTTATAATAAGTATCATATCTTTAAAATAGCTAATTTGATTTGATTGCATTCGATTTTACTTGATATCTTAGTATATTACAAACTTAACTTCTACTTTATTCGCGTGGATCTGCCGAACAATCAGCAGATTCATTTTGGTAAAAAGGATGTAATGTAAGTTTGTAATTGAAGGAATATATGTGTATTTAATCTGCATAGCATATACGCTACAATTTTGATAAAACTGGAAGCTAATTTTGATTCTAAAGTGCAGTACGAATTACACTATTTTGCTATTGAAAGTAGTATAAACCCGAAAATTTTGATCCGAGTATCATATCGAAGAAATTATGATTCTGTCTTATTTTTCTTATAGATAGTTGTTATAAACAGCAAAAAGTTACAATTTAAAGTTCAATAAAGATTTTCATTAATTAGGTCTTCTCGCATATGTCTTTTCGCATATTTAGGATATCATTTATCTAATCCTACTTATTTAATAGCTTGGTTGATTTAGAGTAATTAAAGTAATAAATTTAATATCTGATATCACTAAATGCTTGAGCAGCATTTACAAGAAAATGTGGCTCAGTAGTCAAGTAGCTCAAGAAAGTATGAAGTAAGAAGACTTAGAATTAAGCCATTTTTGGGATTTAAGAATAGTCTCCTTCGAGTTAAATAGTTTAGTTGGTCAAATTCGTAGTCTACCCTTTTATAATACTTTTAAACATGGTAATAAAGATAAACTGGGTGTTACAAATTATAATAAACTAGTGTTCTACCCTAAACCCAATATAAGTTCGATTTCAAAGGTATTCATTTTTTCAATAGTTTCTCGTCCATTACTACTTGATTTCTTATTATTTCTTAGGTTTAATACAGAAATACCTATCATATACATTTTATTTGATAGCTATATCTTTATACTACTTATAACAGTCGAAATCTACAACTCTTTCTCTATAGTAGCTTGTCCTTGGATACACATATTATCAGCGAGATTTAATACTATTACACGTGTAGTATAGTATATTGGAGTACCTAATATGTATCTTTACATTATTTACGATATTTTTAGGTTATCAAGGACAATCATCTTCATCTATATCTTTGTAGTAACTTGTACAGATGATCTCTTATATTTCTACTACTTAGATGTAATATCAATAAAACTACAGTAATAGAGAATTGAATATGTATAATTATACTTTTTATTGATAATCCCATATTTTACGCTACTATAAGCAATATACATCCACACCTTTATTTTTGTAATAATTTGTCCATTTGATCCTTTATTGTATTAGTACTGAAATTGAATACTGTGCCATAATGAATATCGCATTGGAAAAGGCAACATATACTTATTTACCATCTCATATTTTTCCGCTACTAAGGCCCAATTCATGTCTGCATCTCTATCGCTGCAATGACTTGTCAATAGTATGTCTTATTTCATTCCTGAAATTGAACTTACCTTATTTTCAATGCCATTATAAGTACAATAATGGAATAGCTATTACTTACTTATTATTTACACTTACAAGTATGCTAAAGTCTAAAAAATATTTATGGATATTCTATGATGAGACGATTCCATCACTGATGTGTGAGTTCTTATTACCCATAATATTTTCTTACCGTAATAGTTATCATGGAAAGAAGCGATTAAAACTTGGAATTGATGCAAAATGAGCCAAATTGTATCGTGCTATACTTAATGAGATTACATCAACTGACTCCTATTTACTTTACCAGTAGGGAATGAGATCAGTTGAATTTAATTGGGTATAAGTATTTTCAGCATCAGAATGTGAATCGATTTTTAATCAGTAAAGAAAAATAAATACTACGCAATTCAAAAGTATCGATTATAATTTTTTCGTAATCCATTTATCTAATAAATTATTCATAATCAAACCACAGGCCAATAGGCAACATAAAAATTATGTTCCATGCAATTATAAATATAAATATAAATACAAATACAAATATAAATATAAGTTATAAATTATTTGCCAGAAAAATAAACACTATGGAATTCTAAGTAATCTGCTAAAATTTTTAAGCCTGTTTAGGGTTGAATAACCGTTTTATTATCAAGCTGTGGCCTACTCTTCTACATACACTTTACTTTTTATAAAATACTGAAGTCTTTTCTATGAAAATACAAGGCCTTTAATTTAAGGAATTTGCTGAAATTCTTTGTCAACCTTATATCATTACATCAATACATCTTCAATTTCGAAAGTATTCAAAATTAAATACAATTTTACGATTGCAACTTATTTTTGTTGGTTACTTTTAATCGGATATTGAATAATGTTCATAATTAAAAACTCAAGCCCAAAAGCACTTTAACCTTAGAGAAAATTCTATATCTAGCTCAAATTGACACTATTTAGCGTTAATCCGAAGGCATTCATACTGTCTATAGATAAATGGTATCTATAAAGATAATTTTAATTTTAACTGCTATCATAGAATCGTTTAGTTTACCGATGGAAATTTAGACGCGATTGATGATGAAAAATATATCGACATTATTCAAAGCCTTAAGGCCGATACTTTACAAAGATATCGAAGAAGCTTGAAGGTTATCCAACGAAATATCAGGGATTGAATAAATTATAAGTTTTACAGTTATAATGGTTCATTTCTAAGTGATAACACTGCTTTTAAAAGCGCTATTTATGCCCAGACTTAAATCGGTCCTATTTTGGTCTAAAATTGATTATTAAACAGATCAGAATTTCTTGATTGAATTGCACACCTGCATGCGAAATGTAGACTGTAGCTCAGCTTGAAATCAGTCATTAAATTGAATTTCTTATTCTATTGAAAGAACTTACAGTTTGCATAATAGTAGATTTGAAAAGTAGTTTACAGCTTCTAAAGAAGTTGAGAATCCTATAAGCAATATTGCTGACAAGGATGGAAATGCATTTAGGAACTGTGGAGATGAGCTTACATAGGAAAGAGAGGCTTCACTTCACTTTGAGCTCGGAATATTTTAAATTTTAGATTAGATTTTTGCTGTGGTTGATTATTGCTCTACTATTCTTAAAAACCTTGTAGTAAAAGCCTTTTAGAAAACGCCATTTGACTAAGACCATTATTGTGAGACACTTTTATTACATTAGGATTGACCTTAGAATATTAGCAAGTTTATTGCTCAATTTCACGATAATAATTTTGTACATCCAATTAAGGTATTCTTCTCCAACAGCAAGGATTTATTTATTAGCAGCTCATCTGGCTATCAATACTTCTTTCTTTGATGGCTGAAGGTAGTATCGCCATTTCTCATTATTGAAACATTTTCTATTCTCCTCCTTAATCCACTCTTACAAGGATATGATCGTGTTGGGATTAGGAAATTTGAAATATAAAATTGATTACAACCGGTATTCCTATTTGAGCAGTTTTTCCACGTGGCAAATGAGTACATAATCTTGGTTGGTATCGATTGGCCCATCTTTAAAAATAGCAGTTCTTGTTCCCTCAATTTTTCTATCTTGTTTTACTGTTCCTTACTATCATAAGGAGGGAAAATGCTCGTTTTAGTGGGCACTGGTGTGTATGTGCTATGTTTACAAAGTCATCACTAATTATAGTAAAACATAAATAATAGCTAGGTGTTTATCATGAAGACTCATCCTACGAATGCTGCATCCACTGAAATTATTTACATTGCTGTATTATGATCATAATTTGATTGCAATAGTTCATTTCCTGGACATCAGAAATTAATATGTTGGCAAAGTGGTATGAGCGGGTTTAGTTTAAGTAATTAATTTGCTTCACGTAAAAGCAGAGTATCAATATTATCATCAAAGATATTACTTGTATGTGATAGTTAAATAATTAATTAAAATCATTCTAAATCAAAAATTCTTTGGCTTTGTATATTTTTTATTCCTTGCCGTGTACTTTGAATTTAAAGATAGTATTAATGCTACCTTTTGCTCTCAATTGCCTCAATGTAGCCTCTTCGCAAGTATAATATACGAACTGAATATAACATTAGTATATTGGTCTTTGGAGAAATGGGAATCTTGTGTTCGACCAGAAGCTATCCTCCGGCTACATTGTAATCTACCTAAAACATACAGTGTTGCAACCTTTTAAGCTTTGAACGATATTTATTCATTTGTTAAAAGCACATATGAATTGATGGTGATTCGAAAACTATCACCATAGTATAAAAAAACTACTCAAAACTGCCTTTGCCAAAGTTATCTACCTTCATGCTCAGCTGACTCTTCAGCCTTTGCTTACCAAAATATGACCAAAACTTGCGTCGAGTTGAAGAAATACCTCCATCAAGGGGAAGGTTATTTAGCTGGCTACGAGAATAGTTGTCTAGCGACTACAAGCCGACAATATAATTATAGCTACTGTCTTTCATTAAATTCGCCAGTCCTACATCAGACATGCAAGCAATTTCCAAGAATGTCACATTTCCTACCTGGATTTTTCCCACTATTCTAGATCACATCATAAATGTATAGAATAGAGTTCACAACATAGCAAATCTTGTTGGACCTTCTCAACGTTGCAAAAGTATTTGGGCTATTTGCACTTGTCTGAAACTTTTCATTTTGCGGCCATGACTAGAAAAGAATAGTTAACGTAGCCAGTAAAAAGCAATGCATAGAGGCCATAAAAGGGTAAAACTATTAGAAGAACGAGTATACTATCTCAATTGTTGACCGCCACCGGTATTTCTTTAAATTTATCGTGCATCCCCAAATATTGCTTGGAATATGATTGTAAGACTCTACGAGAGTAGTAGTACTCATTTGTTAGACAGTATGATTTTGAAGATATCTATTTGTAGCAAAGGTTTACATGCGTATCACCTTGATACTATTGAAATGTTTATATTAAGATTTCATGATAATAATAGATAGTGCAAATTATGTAAGTGCTCAGAGAGTTGTTTTGTGGCGCTTTAATTAGACGCGTGAATAATGAATAGCTTGCGCGATGAAAGACTGCTATCTTGCGACTTAATTAGCAAGATATGATTGCAATGTGTAAAATTCATTCTGTAATAAAGAGTATATAAACCGCGAACTTTCGCTGTAAAAGATAGTCCTATTGAAACTAGATAGTCCTTGGTAGTTAGGGGACGAACCTAATCTTATGTAATAAAGTGAAATTTATAAGAAACTGTAGTTCATGCTGTATTTTTGAGAAGACACTTTATTACAAGATTTATATTACAGAATTTGATTTATCCAATTTGTTGACTACACAAAAATTTCCCATTAGCTCTTATTTGCATGGCATAACTCGATATGCTACGGCGGGTATGGCAAGGTGGATATGAATTCTGCAATGATATTCTAAGCTTTCTTCAAATTTTAATTTAAACACGAAGTTGTCAACTACGTAGAATTCTCTTATTATGAGTTCGGCATAGTAACACCAAAATTACGGATGCCGCGATTATTTCTTACCTAATGATAACGTTAGGGTATAGCTTGATCTAACAAGATATGATCGAAATTTTTCACACTCCTCGTTATCATAATATAAAATTGTTCACAAAGGCAAAGCCTCCTGTCTAGCTTTACATGTCAATATAGCAGAGTATAACCTAAAATTTAAATGATGAACAGAAAAGCATACACTCGCTAAAACCTTGAATTAGATATATTTTGGCCTCCAAATTGCGCAGTATAACAAGTATTATGAATAATTTCTGCTCTAACATTTTATAATAACGAATAGTGACGAGCGAAAAATACCAATAATGCCTCTATAACAAAGTTGATAGCACAGTTCTCTGCTTCATAATCCTAGACTATTAATCTAAAGTAAATCGGTGTCTTATTGTGACAGAGCTACGACCCAATCATTGAAAAGTTGAGCACACTTTTTCTCAAGCAATATCGGAAAGATCAAATAAATAAACAGAGGCTTGCTAAACAGACATAAACAAAAACTTGATATCCAATAATAACTGGTAACCATTCAATCCATGAAATGGTTACAAGCATCAATTTCTAGTTTGCATCCTCTGTAATCTAACGGCCGCGAAAGAAGATTCTGACCCATTAAAAGATATTCGGTGACCCAAGGTAGCATAGAAGTCCTTTTTAAACCATTTCACAGCGTATTCATTTAAGTCCTTACCTCTGTGATTTTTATTGACTAGCAGGAGGAAAGCTTTAAGAGAAGAAACCAATTGACTAACATGTTCAAGTCAATACTTCATTCTGTTCTAGTCATATCTAATTTATTTGGCAGCCATCCTGCCCGTGCTTCCAGTCAGGATCATTTCCAAGATGGCGGTTCTATGTTATTAAATTCAGTCAAGGATGTTCTGTTGAAGAGCAAAGTAATCATTTTAGGTAAAGTCTGCTAAGTGATGGCAGTCTATATGACAAGCAAACTGCTAGTTTTACGTACTACCTATAAAGTCTCATTCTAAAGCCAAGAATTACCACTGCAGCCACCATTCTAATTAGTATGAAATGGTGCTATTTTACTTTATATTATTCCAGTGCGAATATTTCTAGGTGCAATAACAGATTAATTTTCTCAAAACTATTTGCAAAGAGACTAGTCAAGTTGTACCGATTAACAAAGATGATTTTTGCACAAGAGAGAAGAACTCATTTCAGTCTATCTTACACACTCTTGATATAATCATAAAATTGAAATGGGATCGATACTGCAGGTTAAACATACACTAAAAATTTCTCTAACTCCCATTTAACTAAATTTCATTCAAATAATCTATTTCGTCTATAACGAGTGTATAGCTAACTTCTCAGCTAAGCATCACATCGAAATTGATCGAGGCTACTCAACGACAAGTCTTGAGATCGAAAGCATTTTACTACATTGAATTCTTTCATTTATTTCCTTCCGTAATCCTCATGTGTTCGTAAAAGTTTTAATGAATCCAAGCAGAGCATCATCCATCAACATCGGCTCAAATTATCTCTTTCCATTTATATCTTTTGCAAAGCAGAGGTAGCTTTCTCAATGAAACATGGAATCTAAATTCATTGAGATTACTCCGTAACGAGTTTCCAAATCGCATGCATTTTATTCAATGATTTCTTCTTTTCCTTCGGTAATCTTCATGTCTACATGTCAAAGTTTAATAGATCCAAACTGAGCATAATTCATCCTCATAGGTTAAAATAATCCATTTCTTAATATATCAGAAACTACTCGCTATACATTCCATTCATGTCATTTAAAGTAATCTATTCTCTACTTCATCTTTGAGGCGTGCAATGCTAAATCGATCTAGACCTCTCAGAACGAGTCTACCAATCACTTACAGTTTATTCAATGATTACGTGTATTCCTTCCGTAATTTTGACATGCTCGTAAAATTGTAATAAATGTAAAATGAGCATTATTCATCAACATCGTTGATAATCCTTGAAATCGATGAAAGTCTTAGCTATAATCTTTCGAGGATTATCAATTTAGAAGTTGATAGTTATGCATGACAATGAAGGACTGGGATGATTAAGTGGAAGAAAATGATCGTTTCGACCTCTGTAAAACAAATCCAAATCTTAACATTCCAAAATTAAAAGTACTACTGCAAAGTGTAAATCTAATATTCAGCCAAGTCTATTTTCCTATGCCAAAACTTGTATCCTTGACCCAATAATTTCATAGTTTTACTGTGGTCAAGCAGTGTCAAATTATAACTCATTCTCGTAGATAATTTCGACTTTAAGCCGACTACAACATTGCCTTACTGATATAGTGTCTTTTCGGCAAAAATTCGATTTATACAATTTTACAACCTTAATCTGCAGATGTGCATTAAAAAATAGGGTAAAGTAGAGGGTTACACGTTTAATTTCATTAAATCTCGACTTCTCGTCAATGTTGGCTACATTAAACTTCCTTAAAGAATTCAACTATTACTTATTTAGACCACTCGATCGATGGCTAAACGACATTCTCATGAAGTGACAGTTTGGGTAGCAACTGATTTAAACTCTTGCAGTTTACCTGGCAGTAACATCCAAACATTCTGTGGTATCAGTTATAAAGTTCCCACCATTATCCTTAATCGAATATCGCGATTTTTAATGTTTGCAATGAACAGCTATGTCATGATCCAGGCTCAGTTACCCAAGGCTTGTGCTGAAGCCGTCAAGAATATGATGTGCAAATCCGCTTTACCTCAATGTTCTGCTGATGCAACATCCTTTACCTATCAGAATTATACCACAGACTGCACGACAGTCGGCTCTTGCTGGCCATTTTTTGGCTACAACTCTAAAAGTTACACTGGAACATTAAGTTTTGATGCCGATCAGCGCTACGATTTGGCTAAATGTGTACCTACACAAGAAAAAGCCATCGAAGCTCAATCCTGAGGTCATTTACCTCAAGATATTCAATTTCCTACTTGGATGTTAACTAATATACCCTACCAAAGACTAAATATTGCTACCCTAAAGACCGGTTTCATGCAAGCCATTATAAGCAAAAGTTGTACGACAAAGTGGCTTGACATTACTTGTAATGTTGTTCCGTTTTGTAGCGCTGATGGCTCGAAGATTGTTGGTAGAGTCACCAAAGAGCAAAGCCAAGAAGGCATAAAATGGTAAATGATTATTATTTTTATTCTAGTTGAAACACGAAGTAGTATTTATCAACTGTTAAGGTTTTGGTTCTTGACGACAATTCCTTCTCTTGCATTGGCTTGCCAGCGGTCTTTCGAAAAGGGTTTGAGCAATCATTTAGCTGTGCTCACTTTCCTGAAGCAGAGTCCACAAAGTTAATGATGTCTAGCCAACAGGCTTACTCAGCAACAAATAGTGCTCTCAGAGTTATGATGAATTTGCTGTTACTATTTGCAGGGTATTTTATCTCCACTTCTTTATAGATTCTAGGTGAAATCTTTCCATATGCTTTAAGTTTCTTCGCAATAGATATAATTTACGATGGTACCCATGTTATTAATTTATTTAGTAGAGCATATTTTTTAGGTATATTGCACGTTAGTTGGCTAATTCAATGTTAATTGGTAACAGAGGCATGGTATTTTTTTAATATCTTGTTCAATTTACCTCATGATTTGTATTACTCCTAATTTATGAGATATTGCCTCTACAATCCACATTCCGAGAAGTTAGTGCTACTCTCAATCCATGTTTTTTAAGAATAAGCATTCGGACAAACTCTAGCCGGCAACATTGACATTATTTCGTGAATGATCGTTCAAGCTACCGTATCGTTCTTATTGCCTAAGTCTTTTCTATCGATAAGTATTGCTATGATTTTAGAATACTAATATCCTCACTTACTTTAATGAAAAAGAAAACTTGCTATAACTAATACTCAAGGTTTGATTAATATTGCAAAAGCATCTAAGATTAGAGCAGTGTAAATATTCATGCTCCGAAACGCCTACATTCATGGATGCCCATTTAGCCTGTATTTTCTATACTGAATCGATTTAAAGGCCACAACTAATTTCATTAGGGAGCTATCAATATTACGAGGCATAATATTGGGTACTTGCTTAATTGCAATGCCATGTGTACAATTTATTTCAGCCAGATTCTTTCGCTGCAAAAAAATATTATAGATTGTCTTTCAATGCCGGATATTTATAAATGTTGTTGGTAAAGTAATAAAGCTACTCGGAAAGGAATAAAATGTAGACAGTGTTATTTTGAAGTATTCTTATGTTCAGATAGTTGAATATCCTGAAACAGTAACTGATATGATGATGGCGTAGAATATCCATACAACTGGAAATTATCACTATAAGTTAGTAATGATAGATAGTTATTCTAGCAAAAGGATCAACTCATGCGATATACGGAGCAAATTAATCAGGCTATCGTTTTCCGGGTGTTCAAAGATTTGTAATTCGCACCTATACTAATCTTCCTATGATAAACTACTAGTTTCTCATGCAATAGCTAATCCTATAGATATTTTTATTCTCCCTTAGTTCATGAATATTTCTCTCACGTTTTAGACTATGCTATACTGTTCGCATTGAACGATAATGGAAACTAGCATATAAGTAGCACATTTTGTTAAATAAGAGTAGAGTATGGAAGTCTACAATATTCCTTGCTCATCCAATGCCCTTTAAAATCAGATAGAAGTTGTCTATGTCATTTATTCATCTATCAATACATCAGACTATTACGTTAAGTAAGTCACTAATAGGAAATTAATAAATAAGATTCATCCATTAAGATATGTCTACATCTTATAGCTATTAATATAATAGATATCTTGTCAATTAATGCATTTGCAGAAGCCAAGAAAATGCTATCATAGCGACTGTCAAGAGTATTAATTTAACTAAGGGCAAACGCAAAGTAAATTCGATATAAAACAGAATCTATTTCAATATTCAAAGATATGATTTAAGTGCATTTAGAGTAAACATTTACTTTTTTTAAATAACTTTACTTTAATTTAGTTCAAAATTATTCTCCAATAGATCAAATGTATCTGATAAAATTCACTAGATTATTTTTTTCGTAATTTTTTCCATATAGAGGAAAATTACGACAATAAGTTGACTCTAAATGGATGTCTACGACGAATTTAGATATTGATAGCTACGATTCCTAGCTGACTAATAGTGTGAACAGTTGAGTATTAGCTTAAATATTTCATGTCACATCTCAGTAGAAATAACAACGAGACCTACTCTATTTTATAAAAATACTATGCTACTTTCTCTCTCCTATATGCGATTACTTTAATTTTATCTTTTTAAGTGATGAAAAATAATTAATTCTACGCGTAAGCTGCTACACGAAAGAGCTTCCCTTTACAAAATTATATAGGTTAATAAAACGATTGTAAAATATAAAAGAAGCCATCGCAAGTTATCGCCTTCGATCGATTCTGTACCATTTGAATAAGCACATTCACTTGACATAATTTCTTTTTCGGAATTTTCGTCTGGATACGCATTGCAATCGACCGTTAAGAGTAGAAATTTTCGAATTCGATCAGGTAAGCTAAAATGTTGTCATGGAAGTGCAGGAATTAGAATGCTGTCATGATAGATATTTAAGGGTAAAGGGGAAAACTGTCAACAGCAGAAAGATTGTCAGAAAGTAGAAATTAGTTTGTCGTATCCCTTACCAGTTTAATGCCGACTGGCATTGCTGTTGCGTAATTCCACTTACAATTTTATTGTGATGGCTGCTACAAAATGGAGCACTTAAGCAATACATATTAACCCATTTATCAATGCAACGCGAATTTACGCCTTCATGACTATAGCTTCTTCGAATTAGAGCTTTGCTTTTTGATTTCTGCTCAATATTTGGAATAATCCATGTAGGAAATGTAATTTGCTTGGGTAATGGACCGCAATTTTGTAGGTTAATAGAGGTTACATTAGCTTTCTTACATACTTTTAAATCAAATGTTTGACCAGAAACTTGACAAGATTGCATCCAACTTTGATCTGTAAGACTAGTAAAAGACGATGTACACCAACGCACTTGTGCACAAGCTTGTTGAATATTTGAATAGGAAGCGGTTACAGTATCTTTAGAACATTGAGGTAGGGTTCCTTTGCAGAGCACTTCCTTCAAGCTGTACAGACAATCAGTCAACATTTGCGATTTTAGAATCTTGAAATTTTTGATAATAAACTGAAAAAGTCGAGAAGTCCTCTTGGCTATGACTGTGGGAACTTTATATTCGATCTTGCAAAAGGATCTGATGTTCTCATCAGGTAGGCTGCATGAATCGATATCGCCAGCAATCCAGACAGTGACATTTGGCTTGGCGATTTCTCTTGTTTGCTACAAAGAAACAAAGTTAAAATGAATGTATTCATGTATTGAAAATTCTGTTTTCCAGCTATTTTGGTATTTGAGATTATACGAGTTTTGAATTGCAATTCTAGTAGCTCATCTAACTATATACATTTAGTATCTTAGTTGATTTATAATTTGTCATGCAATCCTTTCATTGCTGCTAGTTACATAAAAGTGAAAGAATCAAAACTGTTTGTATGAAAAAAGAGATCTATAGAAAAGTAGAATTAAGCAGCCTGCTAATCAATTATGTATCCTAAATTATTCGTTATTGCTCTAAACATGAGCAGCTAATCTAAGAGTCAAGCAGCCTGCCCATCAATAAACTATCATAAATTATCCATCAAAGCTCTAAACTTGAGTTACCAACCTTAGAATCAAGCAGCATGCTAATCAATAAGGAATCGTAAATCATTCGTCAAGCTGTCAACATGGGTAATCAACTTTTAAGGTTGAGACTCAATCTTACCTCTAAAGAGCGTTTTTCCATGGTAAAATTAGAAGCGACTGGTTGTTGCATCATTAAATGAACTGTATTATCCAGCAAATTGAAATGACTGCTTAAGATAGTTGAGGGGTGGCCAATTTGCCCTTTAATGCTGCTGAAGAATAATGTCGCTATTAAAATAACCGCTATCCAGTTTTGCGAAGCCATTCCGAAAGACAATCTAAAATTGAATGGCATTGATTTTTATTTAATAGTTATAATGAATATGGAATATAAATTGACAAGCATCACCCTGCAAATTATCTGGACTTGTTCCCTTAGAGTATTTCAATTCAAAAATATGCGAAAAAGTGAACATTCAAGGGAAAGAAAGTCATGCAGTTGAGAATAAAATCAAATATGCCCGAGATAGTGATTTTTACAACTATGCAAATATTTTTTTCCATAAATTAACAGTATAATTTAAGAATCATAAGCATCAATTGGCCATTCTAGTGCATATTATTCATTATTTTAATGGCTCGATATGAAAATTTAAGGACTCAAGATACTATCAATAGACAAGATTGCATCGAACTTAATAAGCATACTTCATTGCAACAGCGTAATCTCTCTTCAATTTCTCAAAAACCAGCGAGAGGGAAATCTGTCTTAGATTGTATCTTCCGTTTTCTAGCTAAGGATTGGATAGATTGAGGTGGGCGGATAGTTCTTCTTGTTGGATCAGCTAGAGGATGAGAACAAGCTATTAATAACTCTATCGGCAATATTTGTCTTCAATTAATAGTATCCATACTAATTGCAATTATTCTAGTCCATTAGACCAACATCGGCTAGCCCATTGGCTATGCACAATCTCATTAACAAAACAATTCTTCTGATCGACAGTATTTAAAAGCTAGCTACAGACGGTAGTGCAAGTCAATTAATTATATAAGTAGAATTAAAAACTGTATGCCCTATCGGATCGAAGAAAATGGCGTAAGCAATACTTGCAATGACTGCAATCAATTGAAATAGCGTTGACCTAGAACCAATCTACTCTAGTCATTCCTACCTCCAAACTGCTCCCCTGCAAAATCATCCAACGATTTGATTAGCTGCTAAAGTATTTATTTAAATACGATTTTTTTCAATACTCAATTCCAATTATAGTAGCTATTTATAAAAGCTCACGTTATTGAATATTATTCGAGTAATATCTATATGTATACTTAATAAATTGACAGTTATCATATTTGGTCATAGTAATAGGTGAGAATATATTCAATATTGTCGCGACTACTCCATGATGCTAATTTAGTATAGGTTGGCAATGATGCAAGAGCAACTCCATTTAATTTCTATCATGCCAATATTACGATTACGTCTATCATCATGACATCACAATAACGTCACTTAAATGGACAATAATTTGTCTTCCTGAAATTAGAACAGCATTCCTATTGGAAAATAGGAATAGGAGGGATTACGAAAATAGGAATTAACATCATAAAATCAATTAGCGAACCAATAGCAAAGGGTTTTGATGACGCCAGTTTAACGATACTCAGAAACCGGCAAATGGGAAATCAATGAAGCCATTTGGATAGTTTAGAAGAACTGACGAAATGCTTTTTCTAGCTAGGTTTGGCCTGATTTAAAATAAATGCATATTATCAATACTGGAGGCAGTAGCTAGTTAAAAATACTTGAAGAGGAGAAAAGTGTGGATAAAGATGACTGAAATTGGTTGAAAAGAGGCACTAGGAAGAAGAATGCATCGTGGAGGAGAATATTGTAGGCCATCCCTGGCTTACAGAAACATCATAGAAAATGGCGCTTCCTATTTGGATCAGTGGCTAATAAAGAAAGATTGAATATTCTGGACAGCTTGTGGCAATCGCTTATCTATACTATTACGGGTTAAAATGGGATAAAAGGACGCTTGAGGAAATCAATAACGTATTAATATTCAAATAATAGCCTTCCTGATCCAAGAGAAAAGGTAGGCAATGTACAAAGTAGTGAATTAAGAAAAGACAGAGTAGATAACTAGTACAGCAGTACTGAATGGATTGATTTCTTTTTGTAATCACTATTATCAGATTGGTAGGCATGCTATTTTGACAGCTATGTATATAAAAACAGGCTAGCACTCGTCAAAATCGATTCATCAAATTAATCGATGGTTGCTGATTAACATTCGTACACAGATTGGACAATCCGATTTTTATACGGTATTACTTTAGCATTCGGCTCTCCTAGTTTAAGAGGGAATTGAAAAAATGATTTGCTCTGGTAATTAAAATGCGTTTGTGGACCTATTAGGGTGAATAAGCTTCATTTAATGGGCTTCACATAATTTTACTTTAGCGTTCCTCTCTCTTAGTCTAGAAAGAAATTGAAAAACTCCTTTACTCCAGAGAGTGATTTGAACAGTAGAGGTGTGCATATCAACGAGGACAACTTAATTTAATGGGATTCATACAATATTAAGTTAGCATTTTGCCCGTGCTAGTCTAGAAAGACTCCTTATACTTTAGTAATTGAACGGCATAAGTTTGCATATCAAGGTGAATCAGCTTAATTTAATTGGATTCACACAATATTATGTTAGCATTCTGCTGTACTAGTCTAGAAAGACCTCTTATACTCTAATAATTAAACGGCATTAGTTTGTATATAAAGGTGAATCAGCTTAATTTAATGGGACTTACACAATGTTACGTCAACATTCTACTATCCCAGTCTAGAAAGGAATTATAAGAACTTCTTTACGCTATAGATTAATAGTATTAGTAAGCATACCAAGCGCGAATAAGCATAATTTGCAAGCTTCACAAAATATTACGTTAGCATTCTGCAATCCTAGTCCAGAAAGAAATTCAAAACTTCCTCTACCATAGAGATTAAACAGCACTAGTGGGCATATTAGTATGAGCAAGCTTAATTTAAAAGGATTAGTTTCTATCACTTGTTATTTCATCAAATAAGCGTTAACAGAGCAAGGAATATCTCATAGAATAAATTATTCATCCCTCACATAGTTATAATCGCAACGAATAAATATCATTAGCTAAGATTAGCGTATACGCATAAATCCCAAGTTACCATTCCTTATCATTTCCTTAAACGAGTATTGAACTTATTAGCTAACATTGGTGTTAAATAGCGTAGGACTCTTCCCATATTACATCAAAGAGAGTGCATGGACAAATCCAGGAATATTGTGAGGAATAATAAGTTCCTTGAGTCACGTATTTGCTATTATCTGAATTAATATTATTATCTAACATCGGGTAAATAGTCACATCCGTTTCTTTCTTTCTCGACAAACCAATATTGATAGATCAAGAAATATATTATGGAAAATGCAAGAGATGAAGCACATGACCTCAATTTATCATAAATTATAAATGAAGCATTATGAGCTGAGGTTTACTTAAAATATTCCAAGACATCGTTTCATCTTTAGAGGTAAAAAGAAAGAACTTTTTTCGCTTCTATGGGTTTTATTGAACATGTATATGCAATAATTATAATGAAGGGGAATTATCTGTATAACAATTAAAATATAAATAGTCAGTCAACATCGGGTATATTGGAGTATATTAATTTCTTGTGTGTGGAATGGCTAAAGATAAGTCAATGTATCACTATCACTAAATAAATGCAAAAACGCTTTGTTACAGTTTTTAGGTCTTATCATCATATCAATATTGATAGATTTGAACAAGTATTTATTAACACAGTAAGCGAAATGGTAAATCCAATCGTTAATATAACCTATTTAACGGTACCTTTGATAATGTTATCATTCAATTTTGAGCGGAGAATTTTATAATATCAGATCGAATCGATTACTACCCATCCATCAACGAATGAATAGCACCCTTAACATTTAATGTATAGAAATACGAAATTATGAACATATGACTCGTAATGTAAAAATACCTGTTGGAATATTTTTTCTCAGAAAACAGAGAATTTCATTGAGACCATGATAGGTTTTATCAATGCTGTGAGTTATGAGATTTTTGTAAAAGACAAGTAATACCGACATAATGACCTGTGAACATTGCTTTGAACTTTATTGCTTGATCGCGACTTCGTGAGCAATTGAGTATATGCCTTATATCATGATCATGTAATAATATAATGTCTAAAAACAGGATGCTGTCAGCATAATTTCCATTACAATATAAGAGTGTACTGAATGACTAACTTTATTTCTAATTCTTACTGAGAAACCTTAGAGAATACTACCGTGCTGTATGAATTTATGGTTGCTATATATTACTAGATACAGTACCCCCTCACTCATCCGAAATCTTAGTAGCTTAGTCGATAGTCTCCATATCTAAGAGCAACGCAACATATCATCCTTAATAACTTACTATTGTTAATGAATGAATAGCACGCATATAGCGAAGCGAAAAGCCTAAGTTCAATAGCATACGAGCATAGCTGATTAATTTCAGAAAATAACAAATATGCTTAAAGTAAAATAATTACAAAAGACGAGATAATATTACATTTATATAATTTCATTAGAGCGGTACGTAAGAGCTATAGAGTGAATAATAAAGCAAGATAAACCTCGTTAACAGATTTAAAAATACTCTCGAAGCTGAAGTAATTACTTTTATACTCGAAAATAGGCATATATTTTAGGGGGCTGATCAGGTGAAGAACATAGTTGATCTAGCCAGTGGTGGATGAAAATAAATAAAATTGTAGCAAAGAGAGCTATTGAATTATATCAGCGATGAATAGAAGTATTTACTAGAAAGTTATTTACAGTTAAGTATATTTTAGCATTGATAGACTGGAATAATATTTACATTAATCGATTGCGTAAACATGATAATAATTTATTTCATGTTCAAAGGAAATCAATGAAATGTATGTAAAGATGATCTATAGTTGAATCAAGCTAATTTTAGAGTGCAAAATCATTATTGTATCTTATGGATAGTGATTGACTTGAATATCTGCTTAAAAATACAATTAGATATTTACTGCAAGGACATTAGTCAAATATAAGATAGCCATATATGAAATATTGTCATCTAAGTAAATGAAACGGAGTTTATCTTTAGTATGATCTCTTCTTTCGGAAGATTACCAGAAGTAGCTTAAAATGCATATTCCTGTTTTTTCAACAACAGGTATACATAAGTTCATGATCTTATATAAGACGCATTAGTACATTCTGAAATAACATTGAAAGTAATGCGCCAATCATATGGTTGATATATTGCATAGCGGACAAGTGTCACAATTTCACTTCTACGGCAAGGTAACGTACAGCAAAAGTCTATAAGTAGCTACTGACTTAAACGCCCTTTTAGTTAGCGTTAAACACACACAGCAAAATACAGTCAAGATGAAACTTTTATCAGCAAAGATACATCTACAACTTTTTACCACACCACTCAACTCAAATGTTCCCGTTTCTCTAATTTGTAAACAACAACAGTATTATTATTATACCATACTAGGAGAAACATCTCGAACTGAGATGTTCCTTACATAGCTTTTCTATCAGTAAATATTTTAAATCTCTTACTCATACTTAATCTTAATCTAAGCTCGTAGGTTGTCTAATTCAACTATCATCAACTAGAACTTCAATCATCATATTGCTAACTTTCACACAATAACAATCAATATCAAATATGTAATGAACTATTACAAACAACATTCACGTTAAGGCATTACTTATCTTACCTAGTACTACAACTATGGATATTCTCTATACCAGCTACTACTGTTCTTATTAAACTATCCTAATGACAAGGCAACACCGTAAGAACAAGACATAAGTTAGATTGTAAATCTATGCTATGCTCGAATAAGCAATTTTACTGCTATATCATGGTACGTTAGAGACGATCTTTGAAGGACATTTATTTTCACCTTGGCTGCCTGATTGTACATAAAATCAAAGAAAAGGTCCTAAGAATATAGCCAAGTTATTTTAGGGAGCAAAAACTACGACCAGAGTACTTAATTAAATGATGGATTAGTAATGAGTAATGAAATATGAATAATACAGGGCTCGTCTTGTGTTTGATGACAGCCGAGGAGTTAATTATATAATATAAATTATGACACAATACTATAAGTAAATATATATAGACCTTTATTTGTTCTGCCTATGCAAGTTCGGCATGCAGTTTAGGAAATGTCCATCAAATTCCGGCTGAGAGTAATTGATAATGCACTAACATTTATTGGATAGATTATATTCATATGAATTTTAACCCTAAGTTATAATTATTAATATACTCTTGATAATTCGTGAAATTTCATTTTTAGAAATGATCAACGCATTACGCTTTCAATTATAATATATCGCTTTACTCGTAATCATAGCGTGATTAATAAATATCAGATATAAAGAAGATCCTGTCCTGTAACCTTTATCGATCACTTTTTGTTCATCAAATCCATAATAATATGGCTATTTGTTAACAATGCTATAATTTCAGGCATAACCCTCACTATTGTTATTATGGATCAATAGATCGATATCTTATAGAGAATATAGAGTCTTTTACCGAACGGCATAATTGATTTATCCTATTTTTAGGTATGTATATTTTATAAGTTAATGATTGTTGAGCAAGAATAAAGGATTATGAGAAAGAATCCAAAGCGAATTAGCGACGTCATTGCGATGGACTATGGTTGCAATACAATATCTTTGACAGCTGTATAATAGAATAAAATTGCTTTCTTCGTGCGATACTCCGATGGAAATGATATACGGTACTATCCTTCTTTCATTGGTCTTTATTATTTTATTGAGTAGAATCGGTTTGGAAAATTAATGTAAGGAATTATATATATACTCTAGTACATATTATTCTGCTTTTAATCCTCAATTAGTACTGAAACTGACTGATAAAAATTTGTAATCCTCCAGGTTGCTATAAGCATTTATCAAGATTAATATTCAAAAATCTGATTATGAATTTTCAGGTACACTGAAACTTGTAGAAATTAACGTGTTCATCCGTACAATATACGAGGCGTTTATCTCTCTCAACTTATGATAGAAAAAAAACACTTAAAACTTGATGTCAGTTTTAAAAAAGTGATTTAAATTAAATAATTTATTCTTAACCACTGTTCAACTAGTATCCATCGTTAGTGCTAATAAAGTATGGAAAAAGGTGAATAGAAATATCTTAACTAAAACTTTCAGTAGTGAGTAAATTCTTAAATTTACATGAAGTAATCCGTTCGAAAAGATTGCATGATCTATGAAAGCTAAAAAGATCTGATAGTGCATAATGTTATTATATCAGCTAGAATGTTTACTTTCGCACTTAATAGTATTAGTACAGCATATGCCATAAATATCAAAAACGATTATATAAAATAACCAATACTTTACTTATTATTAGAAATACCTACTATCTTAAACGTAAAACTTGAATCATATGATGTAATATATATTAATTTATAGTAGCTGGCATAGAACTAAAATTGCAAAATCAATATCTTGCTTTATTATTATCGGTTAATTTTAATTAGTATTTTGCTATTTAGAATTGATTTTTTTATACTTCGCGTAACCACCATTTTTATAAATAAATCAAAAAAGCTCACGCATGAAATTTATAGAAATAAATATACAAATATCTCAAGATGGCTACACTCGGTTTAACTGCTCTTGTGAAAGTCAAATTGATTCATGCTGTTATATAGCAATAAAATATACGCAATATAAATAGAGAAAATGGAAGAAAAGAATCAATCTTTAGATGTGGATAATGTATGCATTTACCTCAAAATCAATCGAAAGGAAACGTTACAATGTCGGAGCCTATGCTATTATTTGCATCATCAAACAATTTCTGAATTCGCCTGTACGCATAAAGGAGCATACAGTATTTATATGAAAAGTATAATAGGAGGAAATATGAATGCAAACAGTCGTTTGTTATTAGTAGGGACTTCCAAAAATTTCATTCGGTTAAAAACAAGAAATGAGTCCTTTAATTCAGATTCCAAAATTAATGATATCATTCGTAACAAGCTACTTAAGAACGATGCATTTAATTTATGATCCAGTTTAAAATATGAATTTCCCATGTCGATTAAATCGACGTTGTTTAGCACTACTCGTATGCTGAACAGAGCTTCTTAACGCAATCTATCGTTATTAGCGATGACTAGTAACAACATCAAATCTATTACTTTGAAACATCTCGATAAGATATATCATCACTTCGAACTGGTCCGCAGGAAATATGTAAATTATAACTTGAAAGCATAGATTATTTTAACGCTATCTTGGCTAGTTTAACAGTTGTATTATTGAAATTTACTAGATTTTATGACACGGTATTGTAAATGAATGTAAAGATATTAATCAGTTATCGTTGTAGCATAATACCTAATAGAAAGTATGCCAAATTGATCGAGTTTTAAATAAGAAAGATTATTTGTTTAATGTCGATGCGTGCATAAGTATTGAATTGTCGGATTATTCAAGAAAGAAATTAGCTTTATTTATGACACCTGAATTTGTGTACATTAAGCTTAACTTTGTAAAGATTTTATCATTACTAATTAATCATAAGTAGCTATTGAGATCATACTCAATCGAACTAGCATATACTTAGAAGATATTTCATTACACTTGAAACTAGCTAACGGAAATTTATCAGAACTCCAATTATCAAATCATAGAAAGCACCTAGGACGATATCATCAGTTGAAAATCTATTTCTAGGTTAAAACATCTTACTACATGACATTTGTCAGCCTATACTAGACATTATTATTTTTGTCCTCGTAGGACATACAAAATAGAAATCAATCCATGAATGAATTGTGTTTCTACAAGCAAGAATATGTGTTGCTGATACGTATTATCTTTAAATAACCTCTAATACAATATAACAGATTATTAGAATATCATAGCAGTAGCTATTCAAATAAGATCGTTCATGATGCATCCCCAGAATATTATTTCAGTTCGTAATTGATAATTGCTTTCTTATCCTACGACCTGTAATCTAGTTTAGCCAAATTGGTCTACGTTTCAGTACGATTCTAAATCCTCCGGTAATCACTTTTACATTTGGGTATCGGTAATAACTTATAATTTAGTTTCATAATTAAATATTTAGTAAGCGGTACATTTTAGTTGACAATCAGAAAATTTTTCATATCCTGCTATATTGTAGGCAAATTAGTATTAATCTTCCCAATAGATCCACACGTATGGTATAACATATGCGCTACTACACCAGTGGAATAACTTTTATCTGTCATATAGATACTTATAGTATAGTTTCCGTGATTACTTGTTTGGTTATTATCACATTTAACGTGCTTAAATAATCCAAATTTAGTTATACTGTTACAGATCAACTTCAAGTCCGATAATGAGTAGCAAACAGTATTACTCGTATGATCAAAAAAATTCTACTCACTCATCCTTATTTTAATCCAGACTTACCTAAAGTAAATAAGAAATCCGTTTTTCACGTTCGAATTGGGTATATATCAACTTTAGAGATAACGTCTTCAATTCACGATACAACGGAAATAAGTGGTAGGCTGTGGTGAATTGTTGAATTTATTGCGATACACCAAATACTATAAATAGTTTTAGCATGATAAATGGCATAGGCGAAACGAAGACACTATTGTATTGGAGCAAAATAAAGGAACTAATAAATCGCTAGCACTCGGATAGAGTCCGATTTAGGGATGCCATGACATGATAAATTACGGTAAATAATGATAACAATAGTAAAGCAGAAGCTATGCCTTTGGCATTTATTTCAACAGCACCTGTGATTAGTTTTATTAGTGTCAGTATTTAAAATCATAATACTCGTTTATCTTTCGTTTATTAAGCTATTAATTAGACAATGGATGCCTTAGGATGATATAATCAAGGAATATAACCATGTGACTATAAGCAATTTTATGTCTTGAAGATATCTTTCTTCTACAATTTGAAAGATTAAGCATTTGTCACTGTCTTACGTAAAATTGATCTCGCCGACAAGTAACGCATTCCATGATATGAATAGAAATGTATTTTAGTTCTATAATTATTCTTTCATGTCCTCGTTTAATTGATTTAATTATATTAATTTCGGTTTTCAATATGATTGTACGATATTTGTTGACGTAATTGCAATATCGGGCGGCAGAAAAATGATTGATTCTGTCGCAGAATGATTACTGTTGGATAAAATCGGATACAGTAACTATGTTTAATGTAATTTCAGATTAAGAGAACCAATTGAAAGTTATTCTTGATATATTGCCCGCTTCCTTTATCTTTAATTGCCTATAGGTCTTATAGATCACTTGTCGAATAAGATGATGCCTAGCTGTAGGCATTGACCACTATTTCAGCGTAATTAATGGTATAATATATCGTCTGAAATAATCAGCAAGGATAATACCGGTTTACTTTCAATATTAAAAAGGAAAAAATGAAGCAAGCTAGCTAAATGCAAGGACAAGATGACGACAAGATTGTTAGCTAAAGACCGATGGAAATAACAGCCAATAGCCTAAAACCATTTATGGCTAAATTACATAATTATAAAGAGGTAAACTAATATTGAAATTCATCTAAATATATTCTTGAATTAAATCAAATATTCTTATAGATTATTTACCAAGACGAAACGAATTATTGCCGAAAAAATTACATTTAATGATGGCGTTAATATAGAATTTTATTGAATAAAATGAGGTTTACTAGAATTTTAAATCTCTTCTTTTCAAAGGTGTACTTCCATTTAAAATTGATAATTCTATAGAATACAAATACCTGGCAATTCTATTTTGTGTAAAGAAGGTAATACATAGAAAATGATGAATAAAAAGTATATAATAAAATTTACAAAAATATTTTTACAAGTATTTACCGAGGATAATTATAAGACGTCGTCAAAGAAATTGTAGTTACTTTTAGCTTAGTTGTATAACTCTGGATTGATAAAGATGATAAATATGTGTAAGTCTTATCCTTTTAATAGTTCGCTAGCCCTCTATAATTTAGTTTAAGATACAAGTATTGGACAATATTGCTTTACGTTTATAAAGCCAATATCAAAGGAACCTAATAAATAGAGATCACTTTAAAATCTATTCAAATAGGATACAAATATTGGACAATTCAGCTTCATGTCAATAAAGGCAATGCCTAAAGGAAGTTTATCAATAGAAGAAAGAAGAAACTTAATAACGAAGCAAATGACAGGATTTCAAGGATTACGAAGAGAGTTGTCTTCCAAGACTGTAATCTATCCTTAACAATATAAAAATGAAGATTTTAATGAATATAGTAACAGGACTAGCTATTGATTGAATTTCTGAAGCGCTATGCCACACAGCGATACGATAAAGCCAATGGAACTATTTTATTAACAACAACAGTAGTCAGGAATGGCCTTTTATTTTCTCGTGCCATCCAATATAGAACTTAAAATATATGAAGCAAATTAGATGCTCTTAGTTAATATAACAGTAGACAGAAACATTGTCTTGGTTTTATACGCCACTAGTCTGGAAACCAATAAAGGATAACTATATACTGTCTATAAATGGTTAATTACAGAAATATATAGGGTTGCCTATATTAGTTATTTTTAAAATCGTTGATTTGAAAACGATGCGGAAGCAATTCCTTGATAATAGCACTCCCCCCCCCCGTTAATTGAGGATGGACAAATTTTCTTGATTTCAATCTTACAATTAACATTTATGATCTCGTTATACAGTATTCTATTTACTCTTTAAAAGTGACAAATTTTTTTCATACAATTGACAGTGATCGTCCCATTATGCTATATTCTATTTACGCTTTAAAAGTGAGAAATTTTCCGCATGGAATCGATAGTGATCGTCCATTATGCAATATTCTGTTTACGCCTTAAAAGTGAGAATTCATCCCTTATTTTCTTAATCAATACTTTAAATTCGCAAGGCAACGAATTTTCTAACTTATATTCGTATTCTTCTTTGAAGATATGCAAAATAAGAGTTTCTACTGGAATTTTTTTGCGTAACATCAATGGACTAAAAGCAGAGGGTAATAAATTTTTTAAAGCTGATCTTAACCCTTCAAATGCAAGTATTTCCTTCATTTTTATTATTATCTATCAAATTTAATCGTTCCTTTTACCTTTATATCGACTCATTATACCAGCTATGCTATTAAAAATATGAATTGATAAAGTATCCTTAAATATAGACTCTATTCTTAAAATAAAAAATGATTGTCACTTATTCACCTTACCTTAATTAGATTATTTGCGCAGATTTCGAATATAATTCCAGCGCACGAATACAAACTACAAAGACTTCACTCTTATATCATTGTGATTATTTGTATTTTTAAACGGTTACTGTTCTCAATTAAGTAGGTGAATGTGGTGGTTAAAAAACTATACTTACAGGGTAGCCCTTACTTGAAAATAATTACATTCCAGTTATTATAGTTAATCGCGAGAATTAATATCGATTTAATAGCAGTTTGTCTCGTATCATCTGAAGTACATTATAGCTATTGTTAATGATGTATTAAGCTACCTATATTATTACCTAATTTATCTCTGACATAAATTATTCTACCCCATATTGCCTATTTAACTTAGATTTATAACAGCAATTATTTACTAAATCACTCATTTCTTATTACAACGAAGGGGCCCTCATCTATACCATCAAGAGCTTATAGTTTAGATAGCTATATTTAATTAATATGTAACATACTGATAATGCTCACATTCTAATCTAGCGAGCTATGGTGTACGAGCGATGGCATTTTCTGAGATCGTAAGAACCAATTTAAATTAGGAAATGTCATCAGCAAAGAATTTGTTTCCAACATATAATAAGTTTTATTATTCTACACCATGTCATTATGTAGGTTTTTATCGTTTACATTATCAAAGCAGATATTTATGTCTATTTATATCTATATAGTTACTATAGCTCGTTGTCGATCAATTTTCACCTGTGCATGTATTCAAATCATAAGGTAAGATCTAGAATGATAAAAATGCAGTTTAAATACAGGAATTCATTATCGTTTTTAGATTATTCAAGAACGACAGTACTAGAAGAATATGAATTGACAATAAATGAATATCATTCAATATCGCTGAAACACCAAACACAATCATCATTTACGAGTATCTCAAATTAAATTTAATACTCTTTAGCATCGATTACCTTATTTTATAATTGTTTGAATTGGATCAAATAACTATAGCATTAACAACTATTATCGAAAGCTATTTGCTAGAATCATGGACCATCACTTTTAGAACGAAAAGCCCTACGACTAGGTTTCTAAACGTTAATGGAAAGATATCTGAATATAGGATGATATCAGCTAAATGTTTAAAATATACGATATTATGATATTGCTAGTCAATTTGTAGCAAAGCCAGTCGTTGAGAATGACGGGATTGAGGTTATATATTCCTTTCTTTTTCCGGAGGTTGAAGCAGTTCAGTCCAAACTATATCGAGATATACTCGCACTCTTTTAGAAAGAACTGGTAATCTTGCAACTACGGTATGTTTCCATACTTTAAAGGAAAGATATCTAAAAATAGAATACTATTTGCTGTATGTTCAAAGTATGAAACGTTATAAAGGCTGCTAATTCCTTTATAGTTAAGCCAGTGGTAGAGAATCAGATGCATAGCTAAGATTAAGAGAAACATATTTCTTCCTTTTTGGGAAGGTTTTAGTTTACTAATCCTTGATCATATTGAGATACAGTCTACTCGAAGAAACGGTATAAAATACCATCAGACTCGCTGTTTGTACAACATTTCACAAATCGGTATGAGAAAGTTATGATGAACAAGTTAGGCCAAAAACCGTGATAAAATCATAGCTGTATATTATGCTGGTTTTTTTTCAGAATGCATAACATTATGAAAATCGGTCTTGGATAATTGCATATCATGCCGTACCACACTGTCGTTAAATTTTCCAAGTTTCAAGATATTTATTAAACTTGAAAGGATTGACGGTATTAAAATAGACCATAATATGAATTTGTCTAAACTTGATCCTTGTCAACTTTGTGCTTTCTTAATCGGCTTCCTCTTACTAAAAATATTGGTTTATAGGGCTACGGGTAGATTGGGACTTTTATCGATGGCATACATTATAAATTCACCTTCATAAACTCCAAAATTTGCTGATAGGATGCAAAGCAAGAAATGTTTCTTGGTATGTCTTATGTACTCTTGCAACATATCAGGTTCGACTTTCAAAATTATACGAATCCGTAATTACTTTGACAATTTTAATACATACCACTAAGGTTTGGGAAATGAATCAAGAAAAGTTACTTATTAAGTGTTCTAATCGATTATGCAATCGTAGATCTAATAGCATGTATGGGTTTTATAATAGTTATAATGAAGTTATTCTGCTACTAACTGTGCAGACTGTGTCTAACAAAGATAGGTATTTAAATAGAAAGGAAGTGCTAAATAAGAGGAGAAAACTAGCTTTATTTTGATCTTGGATTAATAACAATAAGTGCTTGAATCAGCCTATACTAGTAGTAGTTAAAGTATAATTTTATTGATAAAAGAAGTTGTATTAGCTTTCTTTTTATTTTGCTACAACAAGAATGATAGATGATCTAGACTACTATGTTATATCTTGCTGTTTTGAATATTCGTTATTGCAGAGTGTTCCAGGTCTTTATCAGAGGCCACGGTATCCTACTTTAGTCTCCTCCTAAATATTATATATTAGTATGTAGTTCTAGCTACAAATCGATTTCGCCAAACAAGTAAAGTTACGAAAGCAATGTACTGCGTCCGCATAAAGTTGTAATTATGACGAAAACACGAATAAAAGCATCACCATATGATTTTTAGGTAAGCAGTATGATTGAGTTTGTTCACAGTTCGATACTGTATTTACTTGCACTTTATGGCAGTTTTACGGTAATGTGTTTAAATAATCATTAAATATCCATATAAAATACTAAAAGATAATACTGGATATCCGATAATTTCTTGTAGCACCTTGCATATGTGGATAGGAAGAAACATATGGTATATGCATTTTATTGTAATTGCAACTTATTAGAAATTATCTTTATTTCGAATTGACTGACCGATAGATTTATTTCAATTCTTGTACCAGTAGAGTTTGGAGCATTAATAGCGAAAACAAGTTTAATTTTTCTCACCCAAAAGTAAGTATATCAAGTAAATTAAGATAGTGATAGCTGCTGTCTAATTGGTGTCGCTTGTGACTACAACATACTTATTTTGCGTACAACTAACGAAACTATTAATGGAATTTATTATGCAAAGTTGCCACAGAATTGCCTATGACCCTTGAATAAGGATATTTGTATAGTTGTTCTTATTCATGTAATAACTTGATCGTTTAACACAAAGCATTAGTTGAAATACGATTGGAATAATGGTTTTAGTCGGTGCAAAATTGAAACTTTTCCAAGCTATTTATTCAGCACTTCGAACTCTTACTCAATAGTACATACATTGTAAAATTCAGTTGGAACTGCATTTTAGCATTGACTAGTAAGAGCTTATAGCTGTTCATGCTGATAAATAGAAGAAATATTTCTACTATGTTATCGTATTTCCCACGTTACCCCTACTGAACATGTTTGATAGTTGAAGTATTATAGAGAAGTAAATAGATAAAAGAAAGTTGAAGTATTTGAATAAGCCATCACTCGTAAATTACTTTTTTGCTTAGCATAGTTAAGACAGTTCTTAAAATAATATAGGCACGTAACTTGATCGGGTGTATCAATGCCATAGTTAATTTACGAATTGAATTTTGTTTTCTGTTAGTTTGATCAAATGTTGTTACTTAAGAATTTCAGAAGTCCGCTGTTGCTTCTATGACTTCGAGCTAATACCATCAGGCAAATATACTTGTAAAGTTTTCTATTTTGACTTTTTGCTAGAAGAATTTCGTTACCTAGTTAGAATATCGTGTTCGATTTTATGCTATGAGTTTAGTACGGCCATTTCAGAAATTTATCTACATTCTGCTTTGCTTCGTGTTTGATAGTATAAAGTGATGTCACTAATGATCGCATTTTAAAACAGTAAATCCTGCACATGAAGTTATTGCAACTCTTACTTGAGAAACATGGACTTAGCTCTGTATGCTAACTGCTTCGCTTAGTATTAAAATGAAGGACTAAGACTTAAAAATGTCTTTTTTAAGTACGACCTTGTCCTATAAACTTTTAAATAGGGGATTTAAACTAGCTTCAAATTACCCTGAAATACTACCCTTTGGCTTCGCTAATTCTGCTATTGCGGCCTTTGAACTTACAGATGACGATAACTTTCGGCTTAACATTATCTGCTAATTTACATCTATAGCTATGAATTTCCTGTTATAACCTACTAGTCCTGTAGCAATATTTGCCGTGTTTCGTCTGAATTTATTGTAGTCCAAGCGCTTGAATGCACTTTATGAAACCTTAAGTAAAGTGCGCTTAGCATGCATGCCTTACAGTGTAGATGTAAGTCTCTCCATAGATATCTTTGAATTCATACATTGTGCATTTAAATTAGTAGACCTTTCACTCATTGCATGTTCATCATCGCTATTAATGATAAAATATATACAAGAAAGTAAGAATAAAAGTGGATAGTTGCTTGTACTTCTATAACCTATCAGTAATTTATTTCAGTTCAAATGCTGTTATGCAATGCACTTAATACTGCCTTCAGTAAATCGCAGATAGCATGTATGCATTGCAGTGTGAATGCAAGTCTTTCCATAGACATATTTGAATTCATACCTTATACAATTGTAATGCTGGTAAAAAAGCACGAGTATATACAGGAGTAAAAATAAAAGTGAACGGATGCTTTTACTTTTATTGCAGTCCAACCGCTAGTATGCTTATTATAACCTTGAGTAAGGCGGACATGGCATGCATTTCAGAGTAGATGCAAGTCTTTCCATAGATACATTTAAATTCATCTATGATGCTTTCATATTAATGCTTGAGCACTCTCTCTGTCGATATTTAAGGTTTTAATGCACACATTTATTTTGTTTTATAATTTACGCGTTGATCCTCAATTGAATCAATTTATGGAATGCTATAATAACAAAGTTATTACTTCATTGACAAAGGAAAAACCATGGTAGGCTCGACATCGATCATCTTGTTAGTTGGGATTGCAATAAGTATGTGTGTAGTCGATGGAGGCCATTCTAGCCATCTTAGCGCGTTAAGTGGTCATCATGGACTGCTTCAAGAAATTATCGATATTATCAAGCAAGACTCAGGCAAAGTAGCATCAGAGGAAATTGCCTATAAGAACCCGTATGAAAGCTTTCATATTATAGTAAGATTAACGTAGTAGTAACCGCACGTATGATTGGTGACTACTTTATGATCGACTGCAATATGGGCACTAAACTATGCTCGACCTGAAAATCTCATTGTAGTCATTCAAATAAATGTTGTTGAAGGCTTCAGTATATTATATTTACTCTCAGTTTTACTTTAAAACTACTTTATCTGTTGCGATGGTAATTAAATGAAAGTTGCAACTGGTTTGTACAGTAGTATAAATTGCCATAGGAAGCAAAATTTAAAGTTTGAGAAATATTGAAAGGATTGCTTGGAAAGACATTGCTTAATCAAAGGCATTTCTATCCATTTTAATATTTTATTTTTACATATCTATTTCAGCAACGTCGGGCAGCTTCACCAGGTTCCGTGACTGTTTGGGTTGAAGGAGATGTTAATCAGTGCGTTAAACCTAGTGCAAGCATTATGTCATTTTGCGATGTCAATTATCTGGTTCCGGCTACGATCATCAAGAGAACGACCAAAACTTTACATTTCATCATTAGCAACTTTAACATTTTGCAACGACAACTTTCCACTACATGCCAAAATTCTTTAAAAGATGTCTTATGTAAGGGAACATTGCCAAAGTGTTCTTCGGATACCAAATCGGCTACCTATCTGGATTTTAGTCGTTCCTGTAGTGGCTTAAAAACATGCGGTAGTAAATTAGTCAATGTTAATGGTTTAAATACGCAAGCGATATGCCAATCTACTGGTCAACAGTTTACTTTATCAACCTGCGTCAAATCATCTCTGGCTAGCATTAATTCCATGTATTGCGGCCCATTGCCAAAGGATATTGCATTTCCGTCGTGGGTTGTACCTAATTTGTATCAACAAAGTGCGATTATTGCCTCAATGAAATCGAGCTATGCTGCCGCTGGTGTTTCTGCCTTTTGCAGTGACAAATGGATCAAGATGTCGTGTACTACCATCCCTTTCTGTAGCACTGATCGCCGAAAAATTGTTAGCAGTGTAACTAAGCAACAATGTCAAAGTGCTATATCCTGGTAAGTAATGCAGAATGCTTTTGCTATATTACTTTTAATTTGTTGAATGAAATACTTTGCATCTAAGGCGTTGTATTGCTGTCCTGAATCAAGCGTGATTGTTGGCAATTCTAGTTTCGTAGTATTTCCGTAGTTAATTGAGGAAGATACGCTCATGAAAAGTTGATTTTAAGTAAAATGAAATGATGCATCATTTCATGCCATTTGTTCACTCTAATTTTATTATTTTAACGCCACCTTTGCCGGCGTTCTGTAAGCAGAAGATGTTCGTTTTATCTATTTGTTAGCGAACACTTTTAGATTCTAACTCGATCACACTTTCAAGCTTAGACAGAATAGAATTCTATCTTTAAACTTTAGCATTATGTGACATAATGCACGTATTCAATTGCTCTAGGTAGACAGTATGCGATAACGTCTATTATAGCTTGATGCCATTGCCATCCTTTCGCTAAAGTATACCGTATCTAAAATTAAATGCTGTTGAGATAGAAAGAAAAAGTTAACGTTACATTTTATAATATATATAGCTTACCGACTACCACTCAAAATGTTCTTGCTTTGGCTTGGGACTGCAATGCTTATCCTGATGAAAAATCTCAAAAAATGACCATGTCCGACAGTCAAGCGTATCCCAATGGTGCTTCCGGCTTAACTGTCAATATTGCATTACTATTTGTGATCTATTTCCTTTCAGCTGTGCTGCTTTAATTCCTATAATTTTCTAAGATTAAAATTTGCGCCTGGCGTTTTATAGGATCCTTTCTGCGACTAAATCGTAATCTTACTTTTGTAACTCAATGCTGTTAGTCTGTGACTAAGGGACACATTCTGCAAGCTAGGAATCACTTGATTATAAAATCACTTTAATGTTTGATTGTCGTAATCCGTTATCCATAAACTCTTTTCTTTTTAGATACTCGCTCGTATTTACAGATGTAATTGCTTGGCAAGATTTTATAACACAATACATGATGACTAGGTATGATTGTTTTCGGCGTAGTCGAGGATATTAATAGCCTTTCATTCGATAGGCTCAAAATAAATTCAAGTTGGATAAAACGCGATATTTCCAGGTGTAGTCATGACCGTATTTCGGTTCAATGAAGCTCATCAACCCTGTTAATGTAAAACAATCCATTTTCAATTTCCAGCTCAATATTGTACACTGTCCAGTACGGTCTATGCCCAATTTTCTATATCGTGCGAATTTTTACTTCATGTTTCCCTTCCTTGCTTTCCTCGACCATAAAAATGGATTAATTACTGGTATCTATTTATTATTGACGTGAGTCGAGATCTTGCCCATCTACACATAGAGTAGACGAAGCCGTGGCTGAATTTTTTATTTACATTACTATTCAACTATCGATGGCAATGAAGTATTTTCAGATATGCCCAACTGCCAACCTTCTTACGCAATAGCAGCCATTCATTTAGGTGTTGTTTATGCAAACGGGCTGATGGTATTGAAAAGCCAACTCCATTTTGGCATTCGAAAATTTACCCTACGATAGGGAGAGACTTCGAGCAGGCTACCAGCCTATTTTTCTAAAAGTACTCGTTCTACGAGCAGGTCTTTGTCCTTATTGAAAAGCCCACTCCATTTTGGCATGCGAAAATTTTACCCTACGATAGGGAGAGACTTGGAGCAGGCTACCAGCCTATTTTTATGAAAAGTACTCGTTCTACGAGCAGATCTTTGTCCTTATTGAAAAGCCATCTCCATTTTGGCATGCGAAAATTTGACCCTGCGATAGGGAGAGACTTGGAGCAGGCTACCAGCCTATTTTTTTTTATAAAAATGTTCGTTCTACGAGCGGGTTTTTGTCGTTATTGAAAAGCCAACTCCATTTTGGCATACGAAAATTTGACCCTGCGATAGGGAGAGACTTGGAGCAGGCTACCAGCCTATTTTTATAAACAGTACTCGTTCTACGAGCAGGTCTTTGTCCTTATTGAAAAGCCAACTCCATTTTGGCATGCGAAAATTTTACCCTGCGATAGGGAGAGACCTCGAGCAGGCTACCAGCCTATTTTTTTTTATAAAAATGTTCGTTCTACGAGCGGGTTTTTGTCGTTATTGAAAAGCCAACTCCATTTTGGCGTACGAAAATTTGACTCTGCGATAGGGAGAGACCTCGAGCAGGCTACCAGCCTATTTTTTTTTATAAAAATGTTCGTTCTATGAGCGGGTTTTTGTCGTTATTGAAAAGCCAACTCCATTTTGGCGTACGAAAATTTGACTCTGCGATAGGGAGAGACTTGGAGCAGGCTACCAGCCTATTTTTATAAAAGTGCTCTCGTTTAAGGAGTGGGTCTTTATCCTATTTTTCTTAGTCATCTCTGCTTTATTCGCCTCAATGATGTATCCGGTCGTGGAAATTTTGCAGAGGCTAAGGTAATATTCACGTACATTGGGGAAGCAGTGGAGTCTGTGGAGACCTACAACCTTGGTCATGATCTATTTTGGACTGAAGCATACCAAATACATGCTATGCTGGAAAGTCTGTACAAACTGTAGGCTGAGCTCTGTGGCGAAGAAATAATCAATCCATGTACATCGCAGTCAAACTAGGCGGCCATCCTGATCGTAAGTATTGTACAGTAGAGTATTGGAGTGTCGGCTATTTTGGCCATACTCTATTTATGGATCGCTAGAAGACGATGATCCTATAATTCCGACATTGAGCTTCATTCTGAAAGACTACTAAAATGGAAGACCTCGAAGACGACGAGTTCTGTTAGTAGCCTTGGCTTATGGCTGTCCGTTCCTGATTCTGAATGGCTTTATGATGATAGACAGAGTGCTGCATCCATCGTGGTATGCACAACAACGCCTAAAATCGAAGAATGCATTTATATGGATGCATATTTCTGTTCTTTGCTATGGAATTCATTTAAGGACTACAAGAAGGAGACTCATAATAGACTTCTTTTTGTCTTCAGTTTATTGTATTCTACACAGACAGTGGAAAGTGAAGGAAGGTAAAAAGTACAGTCTCGAGGGCGAGTGATGATGGACTAAGTAGAACATAATCATTCCTTCAACGTTGAGCTTATTGAGGAGACCGAGTCTTGTTCTGCTCGTCCTTGAGTAGACTACTGAACATAATGTATACCAAATTTAGCTACTGAGTCCATTTCTGTACTGCAAAGAATCTGCAAAGGGAAATCAGCTTGATTAATTTTACTGTTAGTTTATTTTTTTGACTACAGCAATCTAGTACTGCGCTATTGATCGTCGAGGAACGCCATTTTTTCTTGGAGAAAAAGGCGCAATAGCGCTATTTCAGCTGCCTCGAATCCGTGCTTCTGCGCACTAGTTGATACGACAGTACTACGTCACCTTGGACTGTACGAGTGTACTGTACAGTACGTGCTTCGTCGATGATTGAGTCAGATTGACGTCACCTTTGTTCGAGTGAAGGATTTGAGTTTGTCTTCTTTCGGTCGAGTACAGTACTAAAACGTAAAAGTGCTGTTGGTACTGTACACTGTACACTGTAAGCAGTACGAACAGACGAAACAGTAGAGCACTGTTGGAAGTCCGTGGTACCAGTACGGTACCAGTACGGTGAAAAACAATCAGTCCATTTTGCTAGCACAGTTGTAGAAAAAAATCCCAAAATGGATCAAAACAGAAACAAATTGAAAGGATCCAGTGATATACAGTACTGTACGCATGTAGAATTGTAGATCATCAAGGGTTTGCACCGAACCTTTCTCAGGTCTAATCCAGTCCATTTTACTCCTACTCAGTATCCTGATGCGGTCTAATACAGGAGTGTAGGGACTACTCCATGCAGCAATATCTTGTACTGTACAGTACTGTATATAAAACATTGAAAAAAGAAGGAAAAGGCGGCTGCCAGCGCTTGCTCCTTCAATGATGGATGTGCCGACTAGCTCGTTGCCGCTCGTCATTTCAACTGCATCCTCCCTCTCAAAATGCACATAGTACTGCTCACGGCGCACAATAAGTTGATGGTGGACCATTGCAGTATTACGATGGAGAAAAATCCACAGCAGTTGTTTACAGGGGCTCTTCAAAAAAAAAGGAAGAAAGGAAGAGAGCGGGGCAAAACGACGGTACCTTCGGTGTCAAATAGTGCCGAGGCTGATGATTCTTTGTGGCCATTCAACTCGACCGTAGACTACGGACGGGACAGTAGTACGGTACACCATCGCAAACCATACCGTAACCAGGGTTCAAATTAGGTATAGTTCTGTCAGAGTATCACTGTTTAAGCAGTGCAAGCAAGCGGTCAGTCCATTCCTAGTGTACCTCTGTTACAGTACAATGTACTGTCGATTTACAGTGTGCAGCACTGATATCAGTACTGTATCACTGTTTAAGCAATGCAAGCAAGCGGTCAGTCCATTCCTAGTCTACCTACAGTACCTCCGTTACAGTACAATGTACAGTACTGTCGGTTTACAGTGTGCAGCAGTCTACAGTATGCAGCACCGATATCAGTATCACTGTTTAAGCAGTGCAAGCAAGCGGTCAGTCCATTCCAAGTCAACCTACAGTACCTAAATCGACAGTACAATGTACTGTCGATTTACAATGTACTGTACTGTCGATTTACAGTGTGCAGCACGGATATTAGTACTGTACCACTGTTTAAGCAGGGCAAGCAAGCGGTCAGTCCATTCCTAGTCTACCTACAGTACCTCCGTTACAGTACAATGTACAGTACTATCGGTTTACAGTGTGCAGCACCGATATCAGTATCACTGTTTAAGCAGTGCAAGCAAGCGGTCAGTCCATTCCAAGTCAACCTACAGTACCTAAATCGACAGTACAATGTACTGTCAATTTACAATGTACTGTACTGTACTGTCGATTTACAGTGTGCAGCACGGATATTAGTACTGTACCACTGTTTAAGCAGGGCAAGCAAGCGGTCAGTCCATTCCTAGTCTACCTACAGTACAGTACCTCCATTACAGTACAATGTACTGTCGGTTTACAGTGTACAGCACTGATATCAGTATCACTGTTTAAGCAGTGCAAGCTAGCGGTCAGTCCATTCCAAGTCAACCTACAGTACCTAAATCGACAGTACAATGTACTGTCGATTTACAGTGTGCAGCACGGATATTAGTACTGTACCATTGTAGGGCAAGCAAGCGGTCAGTCCATTCCTAGTCTACAGTACCTCCATCACAGTACAATGTACTATCATTTTACAGTGTGCAGCACTGATATGGACTGTAGAATTCATTTGTTATGAGTGGACTGTAGTCGACTGGCCGATAGGGGTATGTCGCAAGACATAGCTTAAAGCCATACAAATGGGCTGTTTCCATTGCCGGCCCCTTGGACAATCGCTGTGTTGAATTGGGCTTGTACTGACTGCTGTCCTACTTTTCCTCCATTTCTTGTCAGCGACGAGCACCTCCATGACGACTGGAGATTCAGTTCCTTTCCATTGCTTGGCTTGAGTCGACGTTGTTGAAGAGAATTGATGTTATTTTAAAGGTAAGTTTTCACGTTATGCCTTGATTTCAAGTTGCACCTTGAAAAAGGAGTAGATTGCCGTTGAAAGTGTTGCCCAACAGTGGGTATCAAACCATGGGCCGACCTTGTCGCTGCAGTCGGACTCAGAATGGCCTTGCAGGAAGAGGTTAATGTATCATACAGCGCTGACTGACGTAGGCAGGATAACAGAGAGTCAAAACGACGGCAATCGATACGAATGGCGATCTCGACACTCTCAAGGCGCTAGATGCAGCCAAAGCAATGGCTGCTTTGACATGCTATCCATTGCATTTAGCCATTATTTTTGCCTTGAAAGACAGGGTATCGACCTGGAGTTGATGGCAGCAAGGCCAAAGATAGGATAAATGGAGCGTAGTCATCGACTACTGTCGAAAAGGAATCAATCGCTAAGCGATTCATTAAATGAGTTGATCATTTTTTGATCATGGCCCAACAACTTGCAATACCTTGCATCAATGATTGTCCATTTTTACCCCCAAATAATCCTCTTACTGCTACTGGATCAAGGTTATAAAGTATCCAATACGCTTGATAAAGATTATCGTAGTGATTGAAATACCATACTATGTTACCTTCTTCAATTCATGTCAATGGTGGTATAGGCCATCGACTGGCTCGTCTGCAGCCATTTTTCATTGCTTTCCATTGGGATTCCAACATTGTTGGTGAATCTTGACGCAACTCGTCCTAAGCCTTATTCTAATTTCACTTTTCATTCGTCTTCATGACGCCATAGTAAAGGGTCAATTCTTTTCTCCAATAGTCTCTATCCATTACTGTCTGTCCAATGAAGAAGAACCACTTCCAATTCAACTTTTATTTTCTTTCGCTTCCATAGAGTCACCGATAGCATCGACCGTGTCAACAACGGTACTTGCAGGGTTACCCCCAACATCATGGGGCAGTGTTGTTTTCTTCCTCCATCAACATCGGCCTAAGTCTTCGATCAATGAATGGATCTTAGTGATGCAATTCTCCTACCAACCAACTACTTTAAACGGAGTAGAACCCCAGCAATACAAACTTGAAAGGTTAGTTTAGACCGACGTAAACTTGTAGTAACGAGAGAGAATCCCATTCAGTGTACGTATGTTGGTACCCCAAAGCCATCATGACTGTAACGTCTAGTCCGAACAAATTGCCCATTGCCTCAAGAAGTGTTTTCGTCATCGGATTGAATTATTTTATGCCTTGCCAACCAGTACTTTGATATCCTTGATAATCGACAAGTATTTCTTTTTTTGCCTAGCATGATTCTACTCTTTATGATCTAGTCTAGAGTCATTGCAATCGTGTACATTACAAAAGTTAAACCACTACCTTATAGGCGTCGTGTTTTAGTATTGCATACAACAAATACGTTGCAACGAATGAATCAATCAAGCAAATCATGACAATCAGTATCATGATGAATTTTTACTTGGGTAATATGAGATGACCAAGTAGAGTAGTATTGTAATTGGATAATTCTTCCTTTTGCGGATGAAGTTTAGTTACAAGACGCCAATTTCTCCCAATGGCAATGATTACAGTTTTTCTCATGAAGGACAATACGTCACGTTGAAGAGATCGATCAAGAATAATTCATCATTAACGAATAATCATGGGAGATGGCTACTGACATGATGAGGAGTAGATGAAAGAGACTGACAGGAGGATTGAATGCTTCTCTCACGTTCTTTTTTTTCTTAGTTTTGTTTAGTATGATGGAAAAAGTGAAGAGTGTAATACTTCTCACTTTGAAAGTCAAGTATAGTGATGTCAACATGGAGTAATAATCATTAGCCAAGGCTAATGATAATTAAGACTCTTCTGACAAGACTACAAAATTTCAATAGCGTACTTTAGTGCTACAACTCTTACGTTTCAAGTGATCAATCAAGTTGTAGTAATGTTGAAGATTTGCAGAGTTGTCAAGGTTACAATATTTTCATCCCCTGCTATCATCTACAAAGGTTTGAGAAATAGCAACCGATAGGTGCTAAATTAAGCCAATAAACACCCCTGGACGAGCGATGATTTGGACATAATTAGAGAATCTTTTATTGACCTTGCAATATAGCTGCTATCTTGGCCTTTAAACATTGTACATTGACGTAGGTAGTTTGTAGGTATATATCATGGAAACGATGCATACTATTTAACAATCAATTAATGGTATATTCACTTTGGTTGCTGACTAATTTAGCTTAAAAGTTAGTAAGAGCTACATTTCTCGGTACATCTTTCTTCATCATTCCATTGTCTTCCATGCCCTAACGGGAAAGATGTTCTATCATTTTATGAATCGTTGTGGTTACATGCAGTTACAGGTGTATTATCCCCTAATGTCTTGCTATGCCTGTAAATTGGACAATTGTGTTAAATCGATTACCTTCTTAATTTCTTATCCATGCTCAATATTCCTTATTGTTATGCTATCTGGTGTATAGCCTGGTGGTTAATTACTATTGAGCGGCTAACCTTTACAAATAGTGTGATACAAACCTGTTTTTTCAATATCTGCACAGGCTTGATTAACTTGTCTCGTGATGTTCTCAATCATAGGTAAAGACTTAGCAGAATTGACATAGTGGATTTGGGATCTTTGGAAAATTATTACCAACGTATTCTACACCAAGTTATTAACTGAATTTGTTGAACTATCTTTCATGACCACCTTTTATCAGGATCTGGTTGTGTTTGATTGTAAATTAAGCAATCAGTCACTGCTTATTCAGTATTAAAAGCATCATGACTGTGTCAGTACTTGTAACAGGCTCAGAAAATAATAAAAATTCAAAGCCTGCCAACTCATCTGGGAATAATACAACTAGTGATGTCCCAACGGAAGATAACAGTGATACATCCACTACTACTACGACAACATCAACAACTACTACAACCATGAGCAGCAGTAACACAACCATTAGCACTATCCAATCTCCTTCAGGTGAAAAACAAGATAATACCGAAACAGGTTAGTCAAGCTGCATAAATTACTCACTGCGCTTACCATTAATTGATCTGTGGAGCTTGATTGTCTTTGTTTAATTTTCAACTTAGTTGATAGTGATGAAATGACAAAGGTAGAAATCACATTTCCAATCGCTGAACTTAATAAACTGGAGGAAATGATAAATAAAACACGTTGGGTAGTTCCAGTTTTACCGGGTGGTGAATTACTGGTGTTATTAGAGTCTTCCATTAAAATTGGCCAACAAAGTGATATATTTGAATGTACAGGTAATGCCTTACTTGGCAGAGAACTCTATTTGTGTATATTATCTACAGTATTTGCCTTACATTTGAACTTACCGTCACACGCTCTCTTATCCACTATCATAGATGAAGCACATCAATATTGTCAGAGATTTATTAAAGATGGCCTAGTTTCATCCTTTACTAAAATTTTATGCGATGATGCCGTGAGTGGATGGAAATTCGAGATTCAGGCAAGTTGTGGCAATATTGACCTCGTAACACAACTTGTTGGATATGGCGTTTTATTATAGTGTTCAATTCTGTATTGATTAGAGATCAATTGTGAAAAACATTGAGAAACTGGTAGAATTATGCGTTGTAACGTTTCATCAAGATATTTTGCCGTTACTTGATTTATTAGCTGTAGCAATGAATCCGAGCTCAAGGTAAATTCTGTCAATTGTTATTGCTAGTAATCGTTTTCTGTCAAGTACCCAATATCTAAATTAATGCTGTTCTTTCAGATTTCATCAGCATAACAGCACAAAATCGTCTGAAACCGTTGCATCCTGCCATAACGCCGATGAATTATTCGCTAGATCTGTTGATTCAAAATTCCCAAAAGTAACTAATAAAATGAACATTTTTTTATACCCTTTAATGTATGTATTCAACGGCATTAAACTCCAATTGCTTTACTGACACAGGGCTGGCTTGTTGATGTCATTAATAAATTTGGAATGTTGGGTGGCTTTGAATCGGTAGTGGATCGCGTGCTGAATGGACCCAATCTAACTGTGCCAATCATTGCGTCCTTGATCAGGTAATTAGCGATAGCTATGATTATAGGTATGTACGTTATTAAGTAGCATTAACCAAATTGTTAGAGAACTGTAATCCGTAGAAAAAGATCTAGTTATTGCTATTAACATATAACAGGCCATTCGGAAATTGTGCCGATTTCTTAACGGAAACTACCCTTCGGAATTACATGATGCCTATTGTGGTGAGGTTTGCTTCACTTTTTAATTGACGGGAGTAGAGCTTTGCTTGATCGTATTGTATTTATTTTTTTAGGATCATATCACCAAGTTATTGGATAAGCTCAGCGATGACGAGTTGAAGAAAGAATCCAAGAGTGAATCGAAAAGTGACGCAATATCTAGCATTATTAGGGTATGATATGTCGATAGTGCCTCTTTTCTTCTATCGTTCACTGAAACGTAGCGCTCATTAAACCCTAATATTTTAGCTGTATGATAGATTGCGAAAAAATAACACGCTGATAAATTATATATCTCGCTAGGCTTTGAAGAATCTGTCTGTTAGGGTGCCAGGCAAAGAAGAAGTAATCCGAACTGTTGAACTGTTTAGACTTAAGATTGTATTAAGGTACTCTTTCAAATACTAATCACAGGTTATTCTTAATGTCACTTACCATATTGACCTATTCTTTGCCGATTAGGTTATTACAGATGTCTTCCTTCAATGGCAAAATGAGTGCCTTAAACGAGGTAAGAAAATTAGATAAGGTACTATGTGAACAAGGCATTATAGAATAAATCTGATCTTTCCTTACATTGCTATTCTTGCAGATGAACAGATTAATAATGAACGTATCGTACATTACTCATCGTAATACTGGCTCTTCATATCCAGATGATGATTGGCTAACAGCGGATCGAATCGCTGTAAGTTGGATTTACTGGGTTCTTGCGTTATGGAATGATTCGCTAATAATACTATAAATTTTATTTGCTTTTCTAAAATTGCTTTGATGTTTCAGGAATGGATACAACAAAATGATGTTCTTAATGTAGTTTTACGGGACAATTTACATCAACCACAAGTAAATTGATGCTAATATCTGCTTCATTTTAATTAATATAATTACATGTATGTTAGAGTGCAACCATTTGATTTGGATATCATCTTTGTATAATTAGTACGTTGAAAAATTAGAGAAAATCCTTCGTTTTGCGATTAAAGAAAAGGCTGTTACATTTCGTGATCTTGATTTAATATGGGCGGCCCAGGTTTGCCAAAATTTTTGTTTCTTATTTTATTATCATTTGTACGAAAATGAAATAAAAAATGACATTCTATACTTTTAGGCTGGAAAACACGAAGCCATTGTAAAAAATGTGCATGATTTGCTAGCAAAGCTAGCTTGGGATTTTTCCGCGCAACAACTGGATTATTTATTCGACTGTTTTCAAGTAATGTATTGATATTACAACTTTTTTTTAAAGTCTGGTAACGTACTTACACTTCTACATATTATTGCAAAAATAGAAAAGTTGGACCAATGCATCTAATAAACAAAGAGAGAAATTGATTGAATTGATTAGACGTCTTGCAGAAGATGATAAAGAAGGCTTCATGGCCCAAAAAGTAAATTTAGTAATAAATATAACTGACTTTGTTACCTATTGATCTTTAGAATATACTGTGCTGGAGTTCTAATGGTATCACATGAAAAATTACAGGTTTTAGAATTATTGTGGAATTTAGTTCACGACAGGGACGTCCCTATTGAAATTATGGATTTAGCCTTGTCTGCACATATTAAAATTTTGGACTACAATTGCTCACCGGTAATTACTTTTATTTGTAGATGACTGTGATAATTAGACAAGATTATACTAAAGTTAACTTATAACAGGATCGCGATGTACAAAAGACAAATTGGATCGATAAATGTGTAGAAGAGCTGAAAGAAAGTAATTGGGTCATTCCAGCTGTCAAGCACATCCAAGAAATTTGTCAGCTATTTTATGAGGTACTATTACCCCTGTAATGATTTTAAACTGTTTTTTGAATTTTAATTTTGATTTTATCGTTACGATCACCTAGGCACCTCGAGATTATTCTCGTTCTCAGCCATTATCGCATTTATTTTATCGCCATGAAGTTATAAATCAGTTACAACAGAAACACAAAATTGTTTCTGTAACCGCAGAAAACTTATCGATTTATATGAATAAGGCCAGAGCACATTTTCAAGGTTAGTCGAATTTGTTAAGGATTACATTTATAGATGATCAATATTCATTTCCAACTTATCCTTAACAGCTTTTCGAGAGAATTCCACCTCAGACGTTATGCCTGCTTCGCACTATTCCCATTCTCAACAAGTTGACGAAAGACTTACATTTTTGAGGTAGAGATGCTATTACGTTGATCGTAGAAGTCTATTTATAATAAGTGCAATTATTTGTCGTATACTAATTCTGGGGTAACCCTTACATACTTTTATTTGCTGAAGATATTGTTTAAGAGACGGCCATCTAATTTTACAATTGCCTGAAGCCGAACTTGTAAGCGACTTAATATGCTCTGATTTTCAGTATGTATGAGTAGTATTCATAACAGCAACGTCTGCTTGTTATAGATTTGGTTTTGCTTGGCTGAAAAAGGAATCCACTTAAGTGATAGAGAAGCTTGTTTTACTTGGTTTTCTAGGGTAAGTAGTAGTATTTGTTTATTCATTTCACATATTTCTTAGTGGACTACGACAATAAAGATTATGGAAGCTAAACACACGATCCGTTATAGATTTTAGAAGATACCACTGTAATGCAACCTGAGACATGTCAGAAGTTCTTTGAAAAAAATATTCTGACGTTCGACCCTAGCCTTCTTACAGAAAACGGCGTCAGGTATCTATGGATATTATATAAGTTATTGTACTTTTTGCACTTATTAATCAGATATTTTATTTGGAAATGAATGCTTTTAGGTGCTTTGAATTATTTTTTCGTGCTGTTAACGGAGGTACTAAAATTAATAATGAAACAAAGCCGATATACAAACATGACCAAGAGCTCATTGGTGTAGATTATATCTGGAGGGTAGGATAGTTAATTCTTACTCTTTAAAATGATATCGACTTTCGTTGTAAATCCACCTTCTTTGACTAACTAACTATGTTGTTTAGGTTGTATTATGTAGCGAAGAGGATGTGGCAAATAAAGCGATTGAGTTATTGAAGGAAACTTATATAACCTTAAATCCAGATGTACAGAATAGTCAGGTACGAATAGTTGATGCAAATGCCCAAGCTCGTAGCTAATATACTTAAACAGCCAATCAATTTATGCTAATTTTGACTCTATGGTGTAGGTTTTGGCTGATAGCGAATTTATAGAGACTTGCATGAAACGCTTGCAAGTGTCATGCAACAATTTAAGGTCTTTTGCTATGACCGAAAGTAGTTCCACCGAAAGTCAAGACATGATTGTCAGAGAAGCTACTCGTAACGTTAGAGTCCTGAAAGTAATAAAGGATTACTTTGCAGACTGTGATGATGAATTTTCTGGAGATAGGACAATCTTACCGCATGGGAGGTAAATATAAAATGTATATTGAAAATATTGATATAATTATACCGATCTTAGCAATAATGGATAAAATCGTTGTTACGGTGATAGAGCTTGTCGCGGTAAGCACATAACCCTTCAGATTAGGCTGCCAAATCATCTTAGAGGTGTAGAAGATAGTGACTTTTACACTCATTCTAACGAGTCCGTAGGAACCCTTCGCCGACGTATTTTAAATAGGTGAAGATTTCGTTTCTATGTATTGATAACATTTTTAGCTTCTTTATTACGACTGGAAAGGACATAACGCAAATGGCTAATATTGTATGTTAGGTTAAGGTCTTGTGGTAATAATCGTACGGATTTATATGTAAATAATGAAATTTTAAATCCGGCTGATGATAACAAATTGGTTTGTGATATGCCAATACGTGATAGATCGGTAAGCAAAAATACTCTCTTAGTTTCAGTCCTCTACTGTTTATACATACAGTACATCATCACTCGCGTTAATGACTTATTAAGTAATTTTCATTAACTGCTCATGCTTAGATCATATATGCGAAAGTAAATCAAGGAATTAATTCTGTACCGTCGTCGCCAGACAGTTCTTCAGAATCTTCTTCTGGCTATCCTAATGGGCATTATGATGGCCCAAATATTGATGCAGAAAAATGCCTACCAGGAGTGGTTTGTCATTTATAGCAAATTGATTATTATATGAGTACTGTCTTTTTATCGTTAACTATTTTATGGTGTTAGGTATTTGCTGGAATGGAAAACCATGTTAAATTTTTGTTCGACCTGGCTGATGTGGGTGCTATTTTCGAAGCAACCGATGGCATAGTAAATGGTGTCTATGATTTGCTGCAACGATTACCCTCAGGTAGGTTGCCCATAAGATGCTATGATTTGATGGCATGTGCGCAAGTTACATTGTGTATTTCTGGTGCATTATTTCATATTCTATTTACTAATTATCTCTATATTTGCGATATAGCAAATTTTATTACAAAGAACGTAGAAACGGTGTGTAAAGGTATAGTTGAACAGTATGATGAAGTTCATGACGGAGGAATGTTGAAAAACCAACTTGGGGAGACCGTTTCTCTACGCAGTCTGTATTCGTTAGAGGTAGGCATTTTATCTGCAAATTTGTGATATTAATAAAAATATTCATCTTCTGTGTTTTACTGCAGGTAATTTACGCTATGTTGATGCCTGCTTTTTTACCACAAAGTGAAAGCACTGAAAATTTTCAGGTTAAGATCAATAAAGTATTCTGTACTATTTAAATTTCAGTACTGTCCTATGTTAAGCAGCCTAAATTTTAGACAACCCAGTTGATATATCATATTTATGCATTTTGTTTGTTGATCTAGAAATCCTTTATTAAATCTGGTGGTTTAAGCTATATTTTTAGCTTTCTTCGGCAAAATATATCTGAGCAATCGTGTAATAGAATGATACAGAGGTAAAATATATAAATGGTAAAGGAAAAATACGCGTGGATTTGTATCTTTTTAATATTTTTTTTTTTTATAGGCAATTATGCCATCTGTGTTTGAAAATAGGAAAATTTTTGCTGACCGTAACTGGTCATGCCCAGGTTGCAATCGTTGCTGATGCTGTTCGTGAAAATGGAAATTCATCTGTTACGCCTGCTGCACACTCGGCTGCTCTAGTTTTACAACAAGCTTTGCAGACAGTTCCATGTCCTCAATCTGAGTTTATGTTAATAAATATCGCCGCAAAAATGGGGAAAATTATGAAAGAGAAGGTACAAATAAAAATATTTACGTGTAATAAGTGTATAAAGTGATATCAATTCATACATCAATTTATACTTAGGCTACAAGGTACATGCCTAGTATTGAAGACATACGGCTTTTCATCAAGATTGCTTGGACTTCCGCTGGCGGTCTCCTGTCTTGCATCAATATCTCTATCGACGAATTACAGAAGGCTTTCCGTCATGGAAAGGTAAAAGAAATTCTGTCATCTTTACGCTAAGAAAATAATATTAATTTTTGATCAGCTATAATAAAGATTAATTATAAATGGTAAACTATTTTAGACCTCGACGGTTACATCGTGTATTGACGAAGGTCCTGTTGCAATGGAAGCCCTTGAGGTATTTGTAGAAATATGTAACGCTCTTGTTTTGGTTATACTTTTTACAATGATTCCGTTTACTCTTCTACAGGTTTTAGGTGTATCCTTGGCGCTGTGTCCTTCAATTTTGGATACACTTAGTCGTGAAAAGTCATGGCAGCTGTTTATCGTAGACGTGTTGTTAGTATGCAGAAACAGGTCACTATTATTATGCGCTAAACATGCATTCGTATCTATGCACTACTAAGGCTAACTGTTAGCCAAAATGCTTTCAACATTTACTGTTTTATTTAGGTCTGTTCGAATTTGTGCTGCTGAGCAGTTTTTAACGATCGCTACTAAGTGTAGCCCTGGAAATAGATGTCTCTTACATTTTCTAGAACTATTTTTTTCAATTTTAACGGTATGACTTCACTCAGATAATATGATTTATATTAAACACCATTATTTACAGAGTATGTAATCTTTAGTTGGTATAATCACTGTATGCTATTTTTTAGACTGCTGTAGAAGAATTTGCGCTGTTTTCTGGAGAATACTTTTTGCTTTCATGCAGGTATATACAATGTAATGTGCTATTTAGTAAACATTCAATTTCTCTAATTGCCAGTGAAAGTGAAGCCTATTACGATCTATGATTGCGTGTGTGATTATGATATTACTTGTTGTAGGCTGTTAAATTACGGCCATGTAACCAAGGTCCCAGTTTCTAAAGCGGAGAACTTGCTTCTTAATGAAATTAGTTGGTTACGAAATATAAAGGTGTGATTTTCTAATTCGGCTATTTATGATTATTTATAATCATATTAATGATATTTCGCTGTCCCTTTCAGGAGAAATTTAAAAAGAATAACGTGCTTGGTGACATTGATCAAATATTACTAGACGGCCATCTAAGCGTCACCAAAGAGCTCTTATCCTTTATCTCCGGTCAAAAGAAATCGTACATTGGCTGCAAATATGACAACATTAGTTTCATAGAGGTGATACGAAAGATATCATTAGTTGGCTTGTCATTCTGAAATAGTATTACTAATTTTAAATATGTCATTTTTAGGAACTCATGTACCAATTTTTGTTTCCTGCTTCGAAGTTGCTACATGATATTGGATCCAAGAAAGGTGAGATGATAAAGCGTCGCGTATAAGTAAAGTTTTGAATAAAATTTACTCCTTAAGGAACGATCGGTATATGTAATACATGTCTACATGGTTAACCTTTATTGCTTTATATATCATTGGAGATCATTCTTTAAATTCATGTATTTACAATATAGACGACATAAATTGGAAACAGGTGAAGCGAATTTGTCATACCCCTATTACTACTAATGCCGCAATGGATCTATTAGTCGCATTCTGTGTCGGTTCAATATCGAACTTCCACCTTGTATGCAATATTTTATCTGAATTGTTTAATTACCGTAAGTATTTATCTATAAATGGAATAAAATTGGATTAATTCATTATTAGAACTATTGATTCTAATATTATCAAAATTTTGATTAGCGGAAATTTCTAATGCTTTGGATGTCTGGGAGTATTCTCCTACCGTTGGATGTAGACCTTCTAATGGTTATGTTGGACTAAAAAATGGTGGTGCTACATGCTATATGAATTCTGTGCTACAGCAGGTTTGTTTTGCTTATATTATTTTCTTATTGTACTCAAATGCAGTTCCTAAATATGCCAAGTATACTTTCAGCTATTTATGATACCGGAGGTATGTAAAAGTGTCCTAAACGTTCAGACAAGTTTTGAAAAAGAAGAGGTAGACGCTTACGACGGTTCTGATAAGGGAGGCGATATCGAGGTAAGAGTATTGTTTCAATTGGATTGATAGTACTGATACAGTGGGTCATTCGATGGATGGTTTTATTCTCCTGCAGTTGAATATTGACCCCTATATCCGGGAAGATCGGCAGAGGTTTCAAGATAGTAGAAAAGATATGCCGATAAAAGAATATAATTTATGTTTGTTAAAGCAAGTACAGAGTATATTTGCGCATTTAACCGAAAGTCTTTTACAATACTATATCCCTCGTGGTTTCTGGAAAATGTTTCGGTTTGTAATTTTTACTGCTGCATTTGCGGATTGTTAGAATAATTATTAATTAATTTTTTTGGGCTTTTCTTCGATAGTCTTCAAGGTAATCCAGTTAATTTAAGAGAACAACAGGACGCTTACGAATTCTTTAATAGTTTAGTGGATACACTGGATGAAGCATTGAAAGATCAAGGTTTTCCGCCATTTTTGTCGCATGTTTTTGGTGGTACATTTGCTGATCAAAAGATCTGTAAGGGTTGCCCTCACCGTTATTCGCGAGATGAATCTTTCACCGCAATCAGCGTTGATATTCGTAACCATCAGAACATGGTTGAATCTTTAGAGCAATATGTTAAAGGAGATTTGCTCGAAGGCGTTAATGCATATTATTGTGAAAGATGCGATAAAAAGGTATGTTTTGATATTTCTCGAAATATTCATGCATTAGATCATGCTAAATTTAGTAGTAGTATCGAGTATTGAATGTTATAATAAGCAGCCTTCACTCGATCTTAAATAAGGTTGACACCGTGAAGAGGATGTGTATTAAAAAGTTACCAAAGATTTTGGCAATTCAGTTGAAAAGATTTGATTACGACTGGGAAAGGTATTATCGTTTCTATTTCTTGGCTTTAACGATAACAACAATAATATAATAAACTGCATATCACATTGTTTCGAAGGGATTGCGCTGTAAAATTTAACGATTATTTTGAGTTTCCACGTGAATTCGATATGGAGCCATTTACTGTGGCTGGACTGGCTAAAATTGAAGGTAACGTATCGTTTTCGATATTTTAAAGCATGGAGTGCTAATAATTAGTTTACTCTGATAACAGCGCATTATAAATATGCCCATTTTAGATGAAAGCATAGAAGATATCGAAACTGATAGTGAAGACTCTCCAGTTACTCAGTACCGGCTAGTTGGCATGATTGTACACAGTGGTCAAGCTAATGGTGGTCACTATTATTCTTATATAATAAAAAGGTAGTTTAAAAATTCTATAAATTATTATCTGTATTGGAAGTATGTATTTAAGGATGAATTGAATATAGGGGTGAAGATGGTAATGGTGGTCAGTGGTTTAAATTTGATGACGGAGATGTTACAGAATGTAGGATGGACGACGACGAGGTATTCTCTATCAATACCTTATTTTAATAGCGGTAGTATTGATTACTTATGTTGCTTCGCGTATACATCAATTAAGGAATTGAAATCTCAGTGTTTTGGTGGTGAATACATGGGTGAGGTATATGATCAAGTAGTAAAAAGGTAATATTGATGGAATATTTCTGTCTTCGTAAGGGATTACTTTCTTTACTAATATACGTGTATAATATTTTTCAATTATCTTATCTACACAGAATGTCATTCCGACGTCAAAAAAGATGGTGGAATTCCTATATCCTTTTTTATGAAAGAAAAGACATTGTAGATAATGATGGAAATATGCGTAAGCTGTTACTTTCAAAAAACTACAGAGTTTTCAGAGTCAATAGCATGATCCATTTGTTTAGAGTTCTTGTTGTGCTAACATTGTAGATGGTTTCCAGCAAGCTGTAAATATACCTAAACAAATTCACGGTGCCGTCATTCGACAAAATATCTATTTTTTGCACGAACAAATGCATTATAGCTACGAATACTTTCAATTCATTCGTAAGCTAATAATTGCCAACTTTCAGCACCTTAGCCGGGATAATCAAGTAAGTAGTACGGTAGAGTTGTATAAGAGTAAACTTGAAGATTTCTAACTTTACTACATTTATACACAACAATTCTCAACTTTGTTAATACTTTGTTAATGAATATTTAATTATTTGTAGCCACCTGATCTGGAAGAATTTGGTGTTTTAAGTATCGAGATGGCTAGTAAATTTTTATTTAGTATAGGATTTAGAACGAAAAAGGGCATTAGGTATGGCTCTGATATTGTTTGATGGTTTAAGTGGTGTGCATGCTTGATCAATAGTTTTTGTATATTGCCTTATTTAGGGGTTCATATAACGACTGGTACGATGCTATTGCGTTAATATTTCGCCATAGTAGAAATGCAAGAATATGGTTTGCACGGAATGTGCTATTTGCGCATCCTCAAAGATTTACAGAATATCTATTGGAATGTCCAGTTGGGGAGGTTCTGTGTTAATTATTATCAGCCTAATTCAACTGATCCTCGACAATTTTTATACATGGAAATTAATTTAGTGCATTCAATTTTATAGATGCGGTACACATTTGCCAAAATTATTGTTACACTATGCCATCTGACATTGATAGAAACACCGACATCACCTTTGAGATTATCATCAGCGGATAATGGTATGTAAAAGAGGCAAATACAGCATTAACTGAAGTAGTTTTTTTTAGTAGTTTATGTACACAATGCTAATTAAAATATTTCCATTTATGTCTTATTTAGATGACGAGGAGACCGAATATACGCATTCTATTAGTGATAACATTCTTAAGGCAGTTTTATCGCTAATTAATAGAGATTTGCCTGAACATGGCCGATATTATCAACAGTATTTTCAGTTGTTTTTAATGTATGCTAATTTTGGAATGGGCCAGGTTAATAAATAGCATTACTTTTCCAATAATTGTTGGTTGTTAATTTGTATATTTTTTGCCACTTACTAACTTTAAATAATGTTGCTATTACGTATTATAGAGAATTCAACTGCTACGCTTAGGCGTTGCAGATGTCTTTATGAACTTAAGTTCGGACGAAAATACGGGATCGGTATTGAGATACCAATCTCAGGATCTTAGTAAACTACATGCAGTTACTTCGATACTTATTCGCAGCTGTGATATATCCAATAAAGAAAAACAATGTGAAACCATGGTACGTTTTTTAGTAAAGTCTATTCGTTTTAATTGTCAAGTTTCATTAAGTTGTGATAAAATACTGAATTACTTTCCGTGATTACTGATGCAATTTTAGCCTGGCAATTATGGAGAAAACCCATATACCGAGCTCTCACCACATGATCATAAAAAATGGATTCTACCGTTACCTCGAGAAGTAGAAATGTTGTTATTTATCAGAAAAATGTGAGGATATATGAAAATTTGTTTTAATTGTTACTTGCATTGATACGCTATATTTGTCTCCCACTGATGTTAAAGTATTTTTGCTATTTTTTTTGTAGATATTTGAAGAAGATCTTGGAAGAATATCCTGGAAATGAAGAAACCGCCAAGTTGATCGAGGTATTCTGGTTTCAAAATTAGAGCACATTTTTGCAAATTGATAACATATACTGTAATACTGCCATGTTTACTAGGGAATCTGATTTATTATCGCTTTTTATCGTTTCAGTTTTGTTCTTGGGAAAATGAGCATTTCTCGAGGCTGATTGTTTCCAAGCTGCTCTATTATGTATGTGTTTAATATTCATTAGTAGTAATGCACGCTTAAATTTCACCTCAATTTCAGATATTACAGTTATTATAGATAGATGTCGTCAGATTAATCTTAGAGCTAATTCTTGATCTATCCGAAATAGATCCAGCACGCTCCGTCTGGGGATCGTTTAAAGCCTTACATAGATTTATTTGTTAGTGTGTTGACCATAGAAGATTCTTGGCAACAACAGCGTATACACCTAGCTATGCAAGGTTCTAGTTGAGCTCGATGCCTTTATGTCGCTATATTATATTTATAACAATTTAATATATCTTTAATTTCCTATAGGTATTTCCGATGAACGACTTGGTATCTTTGATATCATTATCAACTCTCGTGGTCGTCATCAAAAGCGCTCATATTTGTGTATGAAATTCCTTGTATCATTTATTCCTAGGTGAGATAAGCATTTGTAAACATACGTACATGAAATCGTGCCATCAATTTGGGATTAGGGTAAGATGACAGAAGTTGCTTAAAGAATTTTTAATTAACGACAGCTATAGAGTGGCATTGGAATTATTTCAAGATAATCATGTTTGGAAGCAAAAGTGGACTGAAGCAGTTAACTGGCTAGGAGACGAATTGGATAGGGTATGTAGGACGGCAGTATCTTTCTTTGATATACTGTATTTATCATTACAGTTTACGTCAAGCTTCTATGGTAGAATCGATATAAATAAAATTCTTGTATTTATGACATTAGAATACCTATCCTACCGGTAGCGGCTATGGTTATACAAATTGGTCTCCCCCTGCACAATCGAACGAAACTTCGGCTGGGTAAGATGAGTTAACCATTTTAAGTATATGATCAGTAATAAAATAATCGACTTGAATTACTCTGTTATGCTTTAGATCACTTTTGGAACGATCTAATAGTGCACGTGTTGTTTACGCGAAAGCTTTGGAATTAGTCGATGAGGTGAGATACTAGTATATCAATGGGGTTGTGCAATTGACAACGTAGCTGTGTATTAGAGTGTTTATGCAATAGACAATGATATCAATAACTGAATATAGATGTCTTCCATAGGGTGAATATGATGATATTGAAGAAATCGATGAACTTAACGCTCAAAATGAGCGTAACAAACGCTATCACGCAGCCCCTAATCGTTACTTTCCGGAATCTGACGATAATCTTGCTGCTAGCGAATCGACGCGGCACGAAAATTCTGATGAAGAAAATAGAGGCTCAAGGAGAAATTTAGGAAATTAATGCAGGATACAGTAGTTCTTTCTATATGGCAACATGAAATAAATAACTATATGGTGTATAATAATAGAAATTCTTGCAAGAGGCTAAACCGTCAATTCATTTATTGTTATCAATAACGAAGAAGATCGGCCTAGAGACGTTAACAATTTGCATTGTAAATGCCTAACTGAATTTTAGTTGCTAGATACCTTAGTAATACTACTAATTACATTTGTGGTTACATGATGTTATAAAAACAATTTTTGTGTCACTGTATAAAAGATATATTAATTGCGGAATATCATTTAGCGAGTATGTATTTGTTGATTTTTGTTACGGTGTTACAGTATAAGGAAAAATTGTTATCATTAGGTACATGAAAATTTTATTATTATATCATCTTGATTTTATTGGTTTGGATTCGACAATCTATTTGAATATAACATTATTATTTTCAACATGTAATGTGATATACCTATGTAGATTTTTTGAAAATTGGGTTACCATGGTAAATTATCAGTTAGGTAGCTATAGAACAGTCTATACTGCAGTAACAAATCGTTATCCTACAATAAGTCTTTATTCAAGTGCGTCGTTGGAATAATTGAAGCATTTTCATCTTCATTTTGTTCTCCCAACGTTTTTGCACTAATTTAATGTAAGGCTGAAAAAAAAATGTATTAAAAATAGTAAGCAACAACGATTATACAGTACTGATTCAACAATTGGAATCAATACTTTTACACATTTGAAGGTACGTTTATTGGCAGACGTAATTACTCTGGCTTTGTTGGACTATTTGACTTGGTGATGATGGATCATTTTCATTGTTGTCTTTACATTTATGTTTGGTGATGCTATTGCCATAATCAAATTGATAGTAATGCCTTTCTTACCGCCTGCACTGTACAGTAGTATTGATAGTCTGTGGACGATTGACTATTAGCCGATCCCTTTGCAAGTTGTGATGACAGTATGCACCATGGTACATGCACTCAGCATATCATTAAAGGGTATCGATTACTGCTAAGCTTAAGGTCTCTACTCTCTAGTGTAGATCATGTAAATGAGGGTATACGTATAGTAGCATTTCAAATTGAAATTCTTATTTGCTTGCCATACAGGAGCTTTACACTACAGGACTGTATCGATTATCTATCGCCACTTTTGGGTACCGTGTGACTACAGTGCTAGAAGAAAGCTACTGTATACAGACAGGCTAGTTATCCATGGCGAAGTACAGTCCAGCATATTCTGGCACCATATCACAGTATTTTATTTTAAAAATAATGTAAGCACCTTGAGTTTTGCACGATAGTGTCATGAGTTTTGCACTGTAGCTACAGTACGACCTTTACTCCACCACATCCATCTCTCCTATAGTACAGTATACAGTACAGTACTGAGGCGATATTATTTTCTTTAAATACTGTAAGTGACAAAAGTACTGTAGGCAATATAAAAAAATGGACGTCACCCTCATCATAGATAGATTGATAGTACAGTATACGAAGAATTGCCACTAGTGCGTCAATAAGGTGACATTTATTTCGCTAGCAATGGAGGCCGGTGTGGCAAAGTATCCTACCAGTATCAAATTATAACATGGAAGATGAAGGTAGAGTAGTCGCTCTCTACTTTAAATCGTGTCATTATTTACTGGTCAATCCATTCAGTAGGCCAATACTGGAGGAACGGTTGAAAAGCTACCAATGGATCGATAAAAGTTGAAAGGATGAAAGGAGATGACGGAGCTATGCCAAATTAAACTATCAAGATATTGGCGTATCCTTTAACTGACAATAGGTCTTGCTCAGGATTACAGAGCCACCATGTGTTTCATTCATACAGTTCCAATGGAAAAAGTTCGTTCTTCATGACAAAGACGATGTTGTTAAGAGCGATTTTAACTCAATGAAACATCCCTATCCACTAGACATAATCGAAATGAAAGCAACTCATTTTTCTTTTGATGAAATCGTGATTTGGGTAGCGGCCATTTTCAGCTTGGTCTATCACTTTTGTTTTACCGTAGTTGTACCTTAACCAAAGCTTGTGCTATGTGTATCACCAAAGGGTGACATTCATTTTGTACAGGGTGCCTACCTATACTGCTGAGTGTACAGTACCAACAATGCCTATGCACTGTAGGCAATGTGAAGTCTTAGTAATGAAAATAGGCTTGCAGAAAATTCATACAATGCAACCCAACCAACGAACCTGTTTGAGTAGTCAGCCTTCGCAGTAAACGCCATTTAGTCTTGGTACTCTACTCTCCCCAGTCAATCTTCAAAGACAATTTTCACTGATTCGCCATGGCGATGGCACGACCAGCGAGATGGATCGCCATGTTAATCCTTTGCTGCTCGATAGTAGCAAGCCAGGACACTTTGGATAGGAAAAGTACGTTAAGACATCATTCACTGGTTGGACCTACCATTAAAATCTTATACTGGTAAGTTTTAGCTAAGAAAAAGTCGTTCATAGATGCCTGTTTGAGTCATTTTTGCCACAATTTTCAAAGAGCCTGTCCAGAATTTTCATTGACTCTTTCATAAGCGCTGCCAGGGACTTTTCCATTTTTTGTGGTAATAAAAAAAATCAAAAATCCATTGCACTACTCATGGCATGAATATCGGCTCTATTTTTTGTCCTAGTAGTTCAAAGCTGAAATTTTTCCACTGTATCGTACTATCCTATCCCATGGTAGGAGATTTCCTGTGAACGTTTTGCAAGAGAAATAGTGATGACACGCGTATTGGAACAGGGCAATATTGAGGATAACCAAGGCCTTTTCAATGAATTACAGTAGTTCAAAGCTGAACTTTTTCCATTTTATCGTACTATCCTATCTTATAGTAGGAGATATCCAGCGAACGTGTTGTGAGTGATGACATTGTGACAGGGGAATATGGAGGGACAACCAAGGCCTTGTCAATGAATTACAGGATAGATAGTTTGTATCTATTCACTCTTTAGTCAGCATGGATGATGCAGTATTCTTTTTTAGATATTCACGGGAGATAGACCCAATCATGAGACGTAAATTGGATGGTTACACGCAATAGAACAATTTAATTGTTATTGAACTTGACACATATGGGGGTAGTTTATTGGATAGTGGACAGAGGATGGAGAAAAATCTTGTCAACCTATACCATACCGACTACAGCTAGTGCTCGAGAGACTTGGCGAGAGTAAGCATTCAACTCCAAAGGGTAGTTCTAAAGAAAGAGTTTTTCCTCTTTGCTTAGGTTACTTTTTTAACAGCCTACTCTCAATAGAATAATTGAGTAAACAGTCTACTTCGACTTTGCCCAACATTAGAATGAATTGAAATACAAGGTTAACGTATTGGCTCAAGTCATCAACAATCTCAAGATTGAATTCTACGCCTGAAAAGATTTACCGCAATCTTGATAAATTGATATCTGGCCTTTACTACTTGCCACTTCTTTCCCCTTAATTAAAGTGTTAGACTACAATACCAACAAAAGCCTGCTTTCAGTGTCGTTATTCTAGGTGTGGAATAATATCGTTGCCCGCCGTCTTATTCATTTAAGCCTTTAATAATACGCCGTCTAGCCACGTTAGACTTTTGTCATGATTATAATCACATTTTTAGAGTGCAGAAATGAAATTGGCTCCAGATAGAGATAAATACCCTAAATATACAGTAGGCTACAGTTGAAAGCACCTGTCATCATGCAGCAATAGAATAGTTATAGCAACGTTCAAGCGAGAGCTGATCAAATAGAATTCAAATTAATTCCTCAGACTGTACTTGTCGTCACAATACAAGTAGGATCCTAGAACCCAATATTTTCCCATGGATTACTCTACTATTGATGAAATTGAAAGTTTTATGACTGATAGATGTTCTTGTATAAAATAAAACGAAATATCGATTGGAGGGGATTTAGCGTAAGCCTTGAGTGAGCATGATTTTCTAATAGATATCTTGGAAATAGACATGAAATTTACCAATGGTTTAATGAATACTGAATAATTGCCTATTGTTGTGTGTATGCCTAGTGTTTTGATTATTAGTGAGCAATAGATGATAACATTAATATAATAATTATCCATATTTCTCGACTTATGGATCAAATAGCTGCCAACAGTGTTAAAAATTTCTACAATAATTCCTCTAGGATGTACTGTTTGAAATGACGTAATGTAACCACTACGTCTTTTCGTTAAAGTAATAAATTGACATAAAGTTATGTAAGAGATTGTAAATTTGATGTGATGAACGATATCATTTCGGCGTATAGGACAAAAATCTTATTTTTTTCTCCTTTTTTACCATCTGTTCCAATGATATCAACGATTTGCAATGGATAGTGCTTCCTGAGGTTACCGGAATGCATTCCAGCAGTACTCTCAGTTTCTGCAATCAAGTTTTCCTAGCATTAATGTAGAAGGAGACGTTTATCCCCCACCGGCAAGTCGTGTACTATTATCGCGGTTCATCAACACGTTTAAATTAGCCCTGATTGGTTTACTAGTCAGTGGATTTGCTGAGCGTTTGTTAGATGGATTCAATTTAGGACGTCCCTCTATTTACCTTTGGGCAAACGAAAATAAAGTAAGTAAAACTATTCCTTTTTCCCAGTTGCAGGATACGACATGTTTGGGATGGAAAGTGATGCCTTGTTAGCGGTTAACTGTTACTACATAGTATATTATGCTGCTATTGTATCGATAACGTATGGTAGTACGTAACTCACAAAGGTTTGCATAGGTATATTTATGGATATTCTTTTCTGAAGTTCAGTCTGATTTATAAGATCATTTGTATAGCCTCGGAATCGATTGATATTATTAGTAGGATAAATGCAGTGTATTTCATCGTTGTCATGTTCTATTCGTAAAGTGTAACAAATGTATCAATTAACGACAGACAAAATATACGGTTTAGTTTATCTGACCATTTGGCTTTCTTGAAGAGTTTTGATCATTCAGTCTAATTTATACAATATTTTGTACATCCTCGAAATCAATAGAGTTCAGTAGTATAAATCCAACTTTTCTCATATTGTCGTGTTTTACTCGTAAAGGGTAGTAAAATGCATTAATCGACTATAGACAAATATACGGTTTAGGTTATGTAACGATTTAACTATCTAGAAGAGTCGTCATCATGTAAGCTAATACAATATTTTGTACATCCTCGAAATCGATAGAGTTTAGTAGGATAAGTCCAGCTTATTTCACAATTGTTATGTTTTGATCGTAAAGGGTAATAAATGTATCGATTGACCATAGATAAAGTATATACGATTTAGGTTGTCTAAGCATTCAACTTTCACAAGTGTCTTTATCATTCAGTCTAATTTATACATTCATTTATATATCCTCGAAATCGATAGAGTTTAGTAAAATAAGAGCAGCATATTTCATAATTATCATGTCAAATGTATCAATGACGTCACACGAAATATTCGTTTTTTGGAGGTTTTCTAACCATTTGCTCTTTTTGAAGAATCTTCATCAAAATAGGGTTGCTTGCGCTTCCAAGTCAGATTATATAAGTACAATAGTCCGCTTGGGAATTAGACTAAACACTTTTATCTTTAATTCTATCTAGATAACTGCCTGCATGATCATATTTTTTTTACTGAACAGTTTGGAACAGCAGCTTTTATCAACTGGGGCCTTTGAAGTAACATTAAATGGTAAATATACTGTCAACGTTAGCACTACTTTTATTTTTATATGGAGTATGTAATATTATTCAAGGCACCGACAATGATGATACCTTCATGAATGAATGTTGCAGATTAACTTGCTTTATATTTGTTACATTAGCTATTTAGCATGACTCTTAATAAAGTTGCGTACACAATAAAGTTTAATGAATTGTTTCTTGGTAATAAAATATGAAAGTGTCATGTTGACAGTAAATTTTAGTACTGATGTGATTATTTTACCTTTGCTAATCATTTACGTTTTGTCGTTGATCAATCTATACTTTGAAGGTATCAATGTTTGGTCAAAATTAAATTCAGGACGGCTACCTTCAGCAGATGAATTACAACAAATCATCCAACAGCAATATTCATTCAAATCAATATAAAGCGTTTCTAAGTTGTACAATGTACAGAAAATAACCATCCACTAGTAGTTTAAATCTTGCTAGTGGTGAAAATCAGGCTTCAATGTTGTCTCTATGTCGGTTGGCTAGAAGTAGATGTCCTATGATGTCAGAAATTGAAAGAGAAATATGACTTCTCAAATTTTTGACGGATGATTCTGCATTTCTTCTAGATCATCTCATAGAGATGTTACATATTCAAAGTTTGCTTAATTAAAATTACGCCATAACCGAGCATAACTCATTTTATCATATTTTAGTAATTTCTACATCTCTTAAATTAGTTATTATTTGTCGTTACTAGTTATTCCTTTGTTGTCTGCTCTATAATAATATAGTAATATTGATTAATACAAAAAGTTGATCAACTTTTGGGCTTTATTAAGGTAGATGATACTGTGTTATCGTAGAATCTGTATTGGTGTTATTTATTCCTTCACTTAACTTAGTGAAATTGGCTAGCTTTAATGATATATCACTTTATCTTTATTTTAGCCATAAATTGTAATTCTGGTGCAGTGCATGTTGTATAATCTCGTATATTACTGCAATGTAATCATTCAATTCGTAGGTATCGTATACTGTAGTATAATCGATTAAGAATTCGATCAATATCATATTGTACCGTGGAACATAACTGAATGATACAGTATTATTGTCACATCTTCATTATAGTAATGTATTGCCGGGTTCATGATGACATTGTTATGTCTACATAGCATTCATGATAATAAAGTTAATATTTAAATTGTTGAGCCTACCATTGCTTGCTCGTATTAATTATTCGCTGCTGGCTAATTGACCCCGACTAAAAGAGCACAAATTATGACTGTATGTAGTGAACTTATTCAGCATTACATGTACCTTGTTGAAAGATATCTACCGGTTTTAGTATAGATATAGTACGTTAAATTCGTCAAGATCGTTATTTCCACGTAAAATGGAACCACCGTTAGGGAATTCCGAGATAATACCTTTAGAGTAATCAACGTAACAAAAACAACATACTGTAGGTCATAGTGCATAATTAATAGAGTTCATTCAGTTATCATGATTCTTTTCTTTAGTTTAAAAAAGTATTAAAAAATTTCAAGTGGATTAAATGGTGACATCTTGTAAGCAAGAAGTCAAATAAAGTTCGAAATTTCCTCGATGATTATAAATTGTTAGCAGATTGTCTCTATTACTCTAGTAATTCTTGCATAAATTAGAGTTGATTCAGCAAACAATTGCTGCTTCTCTAGTTTAAAATATATACTTTTAACAGCATTGGAGATAATATCTTTTAAGCTAGAAGTTAAATCATTCTTCTATAAAATTGCACTATAATCCATTGTTATAAAGTTAATATTACCGCAAATAAAATAAGTTCACAACACAGC
>NW_002060953.1:1819492-1869161 GCF_000150275.1 Trichoplax adhaerens | reverse complement strand
TTTTGACATAGATTGGCAATATTATTGTCAATAAAATAGGTTTCATAGCATAACCTATACACTGCCTGCTTAAATCGAATAATTCTAATATGAAGTAGAGTTAATTCAACTGGTAATTACTTTTGCTTTAAAGCCTAAAAATCTGATATATAATTTACTAGAAGACGATATTTTTCAGATCAGAAATCAAATAAATTAGCAAATCTTGCGTATAAGAGTCTCATATACTTCAAAGATGATGTTTGTTATTGAGTAGACTATCTCAACAGCATAAAAATGACTTCTATATAGAGCAAAGTTAATTCAATTCGTCACAACTTCTGAGTTAAAGTTATTGTGTACTTACGTTAAGGAATTTAAAAGATAGAACGAAATCTCTTAGTATGGCAACAAATTAAAGCTCCTATCCCCTCGATTATAGTACCACACTTCTTTAACTAGATAGTTAGTACGAACGGAGTCTGTACATAGCTTGCTTACGAAAAACACTTCTGGTATAGAACAGAGTTAACTGAACTGGCAGTTGCATTGCTTAAAAGTGCGCGTATAATAATTGAAACTATACTAAAAGATAATATATTTTTGACCAGAAATCAAATAAAGCACCAAATATTCTGTATATTTATGCCATACCTACTAAATGCAAAGTTACTACTCGTATTACGATATAAAATCCGATTGATAATAACCGATAATAGGTTATATTATAAAATGATTCTATGAATGAACGTCTAGCTGAGCAGTTTTCTAGAATTAGTTAGAAGATTTCATGGTTATTATATTGTTTACTAATTTAGTCGTTAAGAATTAGCTGTTGAATTATTAAGATTACTATCCATATACCAGTAGAATAAATAATAATCTGTTCGATCTAGTCAAAAGATGATGCGTGAACCCTAAAACGATTTGTTCATTGTAAATTTATGCACAATATCCGGTTTTAGTACCGTATTTTGATAATTAATAGGTATATACTCTTATTTTCAAATAGCCTACACAATATAGCTTTAACATAACCTATCCAACAACATTATGATATACTATCATCGTTCTTAATATCGTTTCAGCTGATGGCTAAAGAATAGAACTCTGAATACTATAGCTACTAAATAGTCCTTGACTTATTCTAGCAATGTAATGCTAAAATTTAAGTAAAAGATTTTCCTGGTAAGCAAGTTAATAAATGTGGTGATGGATTTAATAAATTAGATGTAGCAGATCAGTTGATTGATTATTTTTTTAATATGAATTAAGAATTTCAGAGGATATGAACTTGATGAGATTATTTATTTTAATGATTCAATTGTTGTGATTACTTTACAAGACGATAGGTTGTAAATTTAAATGTTGATGACATTACCAACGCCTACGACAAGCTACAAGAGGTAATGTAATTGGCGGGAGTATTGGGGAAAATCATTGCTATACCTGCTAAGCTGAAGATTTTCTACATCCTTACAGGCTTATTTAGCCCTCTTAATAACTGTAAGTCGATTAGGCATTGGATGATAGCTAATTTCATTCTAATTATTCCATTCAATTTGGGCAGCTTTTTTGTTTAATATCAGCTGTACATATTCTACTCCACCATCAAATTCATTTTATTTTTAAGCTCGTTACTTTGGCATTTATTTTACTTAATGCTACTTTTTTGTTATATTTTTATTATGACGACTTTAATCTATTTTATTGTATTTATTAAATTCCCTTCTTACTTGAAATTTAGACTATATAATTAGGGATGATCTATGTCTATTTTGGTCAAAAAGTTAAAAGGGAAAATATTCGAAATGTTAATAATAGGAGGCGCTTTTCCAATTTTTTTTTCTTCGATATTTACGTAATAACGATTCTCAGATCATCAATCAAATCAGTCAACAATTCTAGTATAAAATTACGAAAATTATGATCAATTGATGTTTTATAACTATTTTATTGTCTTAATTTTGCATCTTATTCAAGTCAACAGGTCATGATAACCACATAATAACTATAAGGGTGCTTTTTTAACTCGAAAAGATATATCAATCTTGTTATAAGGATATAAGCATTCACATTATAAAGAAGTAGCAATCAAAGCAAGCTGCTATAAAAGATCCTGATGTAATTATTAAATACCGTAGCCAATATTAAGTGTAAACTAAATCTCTGCTGACCAGTGATACTATAGAAGCTTATAACTGCTAAAATACATAAATCAAAATTTTATAGAACAGTTCGGATCTATGATGTATGCGATCGGATCATTTCTAATCTATTATAGCCCGATTTTAGTTGTATTCTTTGGCTGTATTTATCGATCTAGTATAAGAATTCGTTGTGATTTGATGTTCATATAAAAGTTCGATTATCGGAATAGTAGCCTACGTCTGGATGATACTGCAATGGGGCTTACGGTTAAAGTTGTGTAATCTAGTCTATAGTATCATAGAAAGAGAAACCAATAGGCCTTTTATATGCTACTGTACTATTTCGACTAGATTTTACACTTTCCTTCTAATTTAATTATAATCCAATTACATCCATCTATAGTTACTTAAGATGTAGAAAGTAGTCAGATGACTAGGATATTGCCATTAATAATGACGTATAATTAAAGCCAGCGGGTACTAAATATAACCATTTTTTTGTCCTAGATCAGCTATTTTCCTGTCGTCTAGACATTATTAATTGAGTCTGGATTTTAATCCTTTCTTTCTGATTTTTTATCCAAACATATTATTAGTTATAGAACATAGATAAAACGGCTATAATCATTTTTTCGAGAGAATTAATAGTAACAACCCGCTAAAGCTGCATGACCATTAATCATAATTTCCAAATTATAATTATGTACGATCAAAATGTTATTAAGAGCCCCAACCTTGGCATCATTCCTTTTATTTAATTCTTAATTAAAATATACTGATTAATAACAACATAAAACAGGTAAAATAGTCCTTAGTAATGCCTATGTAGATATTCATAACAGTTTACTAGAAGGCTAGAACTAGTTACTGCATTACTTAATTTTTTATTTTACCTTTTCACCTAATATCAACGCGTAGATATCATCTAGATGTGACTGGTTGTGCCTTTGTAAACAATTTTTCATGATGAGCTCGTACGTTCTATGCATAAACAAGCTTTCATAAATCTAGCGATGAGTCTTATTCTATAGGTGACAATTTTTATAGGAAGCCCTATCTTAGATTCTCAATTTCCAAAAGTCGTGATGCTTCTATATGCTCACCTAACCATAATACATAATATGGATTCCTATTAGCCAGCATCGCAAGATAGATATCCTACACAATAATTTAATCAGTCATGCAAAATCATAATTATAATGTCAACAAATCTTTGGTAGCGTAAATTTAACAAGATTACAAGCAATCGGCTCATGATAATATGGGACTTGCCGAGACATATTCTGTAAGAACACGATAGGTGGCCAATAATTTTTTTATTTATTCCATCGAATGAAGCCAAAATAAATAGAATTAATTAATACAGGCTTCGTTATAGCCTGTACATCATAAATTAATTTTGTTTATAGTTTCTAGGTATGACAGCTTTCCAAATGAATACTGGGTAGGAAACTTAGTCATCACAATGTAACACTACCATGATTCTTAAGTATTTTTAAAATAATCTAGTAGATTCCCGAAGATTATAATCGCTCTTTTCTGTGAAACCTTATTGCGGGTTTTGGTATAACAATTATAAATTGAAATACTTTAATGCTTGAGATAATTCTGCGGTTAAATCTTAATAGGTACATAACCTCAATCATTATAGGTGTGGTTCTTTGTATAATTAATAGGCATCTCTAAGTAGGACTCTAATGCAAGTTTATATTATAATGTATGTTGATGGAAATACTTTATTTTCTGAGAAGATACTGCAGCTAGATTTTAATTTGCTCATATACTCGATCGCTATTGACATGACACTATATATGATGTGCAGCTGTTGCAATAAAAGCAGGCAATTAATATGCCCTACCACAGGATAGGAATTTGGCTATTAAACTTTGCATAGGTTAACTTACTCATTTCATTGCTGCCAGTTTCTACGAATTGACCATTGATATCATACAAAAACACCAATAAGATACTAATCGATGCTTATTAAAGTATGATTGATCTAATATATTTTGGCATTGATTCTATATACCTAACTCAAATGTTCAGCTTCAGATTCAGATTATTCAACGTCTGATTAATTATACCTGTCAGTTACCTATGTTATAAAGAGGCTATTGTTACTGTTCGTTATACCGTTATGAGACGAAGCTGGGGATAGCTCATGAGGTACTCTGACTATCAGATAGAGGATATGTTCGATCTCCTAGCTCACAACAACTTGATGATCTTCAGTTAAGTAATACTTTAATTCTCTATTAACTACATTGCCCGTAAATGCTAGCTCTGAGAAACCAACTGACTCTGTAATAGTTCAATATTATAATATTTAAATCCAAGTATTCGTATCGACACGTGCGTACAGCAAGACTGATGCGTCCTTTACGCGTAATTTACACTCTAAAGCGTACGCGATTACAAACTAAGATTACAACATCTATTACATGGATTGGTAATTTATCAGCTCCTACTCTGTCTGAGATATTTACTTTACCTTATAAGATAAATGGAAACAGAGCTTATCCTCTTGCCAATTTCTAAGATGGATCGATTATAACGATGGAGAATAGTAGATTGCGTGTATTTTAAACTTATTAAAAGCTAAATATGTAGTCGACATTCTTATCTGTAAGGCCATATCAAATTAAATTACATGACAAATGGCGTTCTAATAATTAATTTATAAACCAATATAATTTTTAGACTATAAGTCGTTTTCCGTTTAATACAATATCCACGTTATCTTAGCGAAATAGCATTAAGGAAGATCCACACGAATAAAACTTAGCATTTTCGATGTAAAGGAAATAGCTGAGTTTCAGAGCTACGACTATGATATCTCAGTAATCGTATTCCAAGATGATCATCTTAGCATTAGCAATATATCCTAATATCATTTATTGTATGCCATCATTTTATATTAATGTTTACTATTTTCTATTGCATTCTGACCTTAAAATAGCTTTACAAATGAGGAAATAGCTGCATTGATAATCTGAGTGCTGTATCTCAACATTTGTACAGTCTACTTATAATAGAGTCTGCATTTTTATTTCCTTGATTTATACCGGTGCATTTCTAACCGTTCTTGATATATGCACTTGTCAGCCTAATACATTCTTCATTGTACAAGACATAAAGTATTTCTCGTGCACCATTCATTACAATGCTATTCATAATAATTTTACTCATTTATAATAAGTTTTATAGCCAAAAAGGCTTAATATAGAACAATTCTCACACACTGCTATTAAGATATATTTCGCGAGGCAATACTATTTATAAGAATTTTACTCGATTAAAATAAGTTTTAGTAGTCAAAAAAGCTTAATGTACCGTAGCACACTAATAATAATTAACCTAGCTTTATGTTAAAATCATAATGAGTTTTATGAAGATAGATTTGGCATTATAAGTCCAATCATTTACTCCAGCTCAACCAGTTATCTCTAGATAATAAAACTTTTTCTATTACATTATTATTTAGCTATTTTTCTGTCTCCTAATTTCAATGGGAAATCGGACTAATACATTAATAATTAATTATCTAGTTATAAATGATTTTCATTATTAGATCATCATTTATGTAATGGAACATCATTTGTTAATCGATATTTTTAATGACAATTTTAACTGTTTAAAGGAAAAAACTTTGGAGCTATGAAATTCATTCTAGCTGTTCTAGCAATTTTATCGACCTCGCTCTTAGCTCAAAGTAGTAAAGCTTCTACGCTTCAACGAAGAGAACAGGTTTGTATATATGCAACGTAAGCAAAGATTTACTCAATCAATTAGCCACTTAAGTTGGTGTAGGAAATATCTTATCTATCTTGATAATTATGATAACGTAATCAGTTGTTATCTATTGAATATGCTTTATTTTAATCAACCCGGTTTCATATAATAATAGTGGATATAATGAAAATTTTAAATCTATGTAGTATCTCATTTATAGCTAGCTATACCTTACCAGGTTATTATTTGTCTAGTTCTAATCGTCTTTGCGTCAAATTCTTCTCCATATTTTGCTAAATCATCACGTTAAAAGTCTAATTATAACAAATCCATTTCCTCATATTAACTAGAATGTTTCATTAATTAAAGCAGTCTATAGGTGTTATATAAATTGATGAAATTTTAATTTAGTCGTAGTTTATTAGGTTAACGTGAATACTACTTTTGCTCTTCAACATAAATTAATATAGGCACAGAAATTTTCAAAATGACGTACTGAAATTAATACGGAAATGCACATCTTAATGAGAATGATTCTGCTCCATGATATATTTTATTTCTCTTACCTAGCAAACTACAGCGAAAAGAGATACAAAATTTACAGTATGGGTAGACGGCAATCTCGACGATTGTATACTTCCCAGTAGCAAAATTAGATCCTTTTGCAACGTCAATTATATGGTCCCCACCATTCCTTATCGGCGCTATACAGGTTTTCTAGAATCGATTCGAACTTCTTGGCCACTACTTCAATCTTCCTTAAACAGCAGTTGCAGAAATTCTCTGAGAAACACTATCTGTAAGGGATCATTGCCGCGCTGCTCAGATGATCGAACCACCATCATTACTCCCGACTACAGTTCAGGATGTGCAACATCGCTAACCTGCGGTTCCGCTATTCCGTCATTGCAACTCCCTGAAGATTTTAGAAAGTTCTTTTGTTCGGAATCATCAAAGGAATATTCATTAAATACTTGTGCAAAGACTTCTCTTACCGCTATAAATGCCCCAATCTGCGGTAAATTACCTAGTGGTATCCAATTCCCTGCTTGGATCATCCCCTTCTTGCCAACACAGGGTAAAAACATAGACAACTTTAAGCAAGGTTTAACCATGATGAATACCACTAAGGAATGTATTGATCAGTGGATGGAAATAGTCTGTAATAGCCTTCCATACTGTTCCAAAGATGCAAAAAAGGTAGTTACCGTGACTACAACACAGTCTTGCCAAGCTGCAATGAAATGGTAAGTTCGATTCTATTATACGAGTATTTGTATCATTCATCATTATTATGCATTATATGTTCCAATTTTAGCTACGGAAACTTTCATTTTACTGTCACTTTTGCAATTTTACATTACCAGCTGTAATATTGATAAGCAGCGTTTAAAATTACTGACTCTGTATATATCTATTTCAGTATAAAGAGATTTTGAGCTATATCGACAGTTATACATTAATACTGCTGCTATAATTAAATGAATTTTAACAACTTCGAGGAATGTTTACGTTGTAGCATTAAGATTCCTACCTTAGATATCATTTGAACCCTTATTAAATTCATTAAACATCATTTACAGTTGCTACGAATGTGTAAAATCAAGTATTTGTAACTGATGATAGCTTTCCAGTAATTAGGATACAGATACAAATGATTTTATGACGGTTTGCGAGCACTGGCCTCCTATAAAATCACCCAGGCATAATATAGCTTTAAATTACATGGCTTTCAAATAATACCAGAAAACTACTGCTGAAAATAGCGGTTGCATCAAAAACTGAAAATTAATGTAGACAGCGAGAGCAGTTCAAAATACTGGTAATCTGATTTGTTTAAACCATAATGAATAATTTAGTCGTGATTTCATAATTCTGTTACGCAACTAGTCGTATCATGATCATTAGGTTCCTCAATTTTGAGCAGAGAAATGAATAAATCCATTAGTAAAAATATGAATTACACTTTTAAGATCCATCTCAACTTCACACTTTCATCTGCTACATTTTCAAAATGCAAATTATGTCTTGAGCAGTGATACTAGGAAAGAATCATGCTTGTAGGAGAAAATTGATTCTTTTCTATATTAGTATATGTCAAAAAGAGTAGTAAGATGTACTTTTAATGAGTTTATTTCTTTATTCGAGTAATTGAGCTGGTGAATCAACATGAAAGCTAGCCAATATCTGGTACAAACTAAACTTTCATTTATCATTCTTTTCTATATTTTCATTCTATAGTTTATCGCCCATTGCGAGGATCGTATTTGAGAGTATGTATGTCTGCAGTGGATTTCCAGATAGAAATGGTCAGAAGATGATGATATCCTCCGACTACGGTTATTCCTACGCTACAGCAAATAATGGAGCTTTGAAAGTGAACAGCAATATTTTGATAGTAGGACTACTGTACTTGCTATCTTGGATTTAATAAATTTAAAATATTTACAAGATATTGTCTGCAAAATTCTGGAATGATCAGGCCTGCTTCTCATAGGACAACTTATTAGTATTTAATATAACCCTAAGGACTAAGTAAATATATGATTGATCTTTCTGTCATAATATGAGATTTTGACTTTCTACGATATTTTAAAGAGGTCTAAAGTAGTAGAATTAATCGTTGCTGCAATACCATCGATATACTTAACTACAAAGATGGTTAATTAAATAAAAATATTTGAATGATACATTCATTATGTTATATAGAATTGATATTCAAAGAAATTGGGGCGAGATTTTTACTAGAAGGGTAAATTATTGCTCCAACCCTATCGATCACTATGACTACAAAATCGGCCAATTTAATGTATAATATTGATGGATCTTTCCATCATGCTATACAGTATTAACATTCTACGAAATTCTAAAGAGGTCTGGACTAGTAGGATGAATCATTGCTCCTACCTATCGCCTGTACTATAATGACGAAGATGTAACTCATTAATTTTTAGCATGCAATTCTGTATCACAAATTTACATATTGCAATTTTAGACAGAAATATATTAAGCAACACAAGAGAAATTTTCGTAATAGCTCTCAAGGCCATTTCGCTTACAGGATTAATTGTGTGGCTGTATGGTATAAAAATATTACAGGGCTAATTGGTCGACTCGATCTTGAATGAAGATGTAGTAATATATCCAATTAGGATTCTAATTGATAAGCCTCTTTCTGTCTAATGACTTCGTGATCCAAATCTCTTGTTAGCTATTTTTTCTGATTTAAATATTTAATAAGAATTTGCACGATATTGCTATAGCTGTCTCTGTGTGTTTATACCTCAGTCTACACGTTAAGAAAAAAAGAAATCTGATACTTATACCTGATAACTAATTACGGCAAATTCTGATCAGAATTTATAATGCAATGGCATGAGAAATTTCTGTGATCAGCTCCCGATGCCCTTTGATGTATCCTATCTAATAGCGGCGCCATATAAGGTTGCTTTGTGATCATCTTTTGAAACTGGCTTGAACCATTGTAGTTGTAAAGGAAATTTAATCTAGATATTAAAGTATTATATTAAAATCATTTACTGTCACTATTCTATTAATACCGATTGCATGTAATGCCCCTAGTAACTTTAAAATCTATCATGAAGCCAATTTTTCGAATAGACCTACTAGAATAATAGTGAAGGATATACCCCGGGGTGTAAAGAACGGCAGTAGTAATTCCAACCCACGTTGAAAATGCTAACCAGTCTAGATTTACATATTAATAACTTTACTTTTCACAAATTTATTTAAAAATTTAGGGTCGTCTTGATATTGGGATAACGAAGCAAGTCGTAGGAAAAGTTGAAATAAAAAACAGAGTTTAAGCGTAGTATTAGTGGTTTATCCCTTATTATGGATATTTATACAGTAGAAGCATTAATATTATATGATACGGACATAATTTGTGATAAAATCAATTAGCGATTGCGTAACATGCGTACAATGAGAGCTTTTATTAATGATATTATGTAAATTTTGAGAACAGCCACTCTTTGATTATCATATCCATCACAATAATAGCCTCGAAATCTATATAGATGCTTTTTGTAAGTTTATTATCGTTTGATCAAGGCTCAAAATTTATCAAATCCATTTGAGAAAGTGGTTGTTATAATGATATTATCGACATTTTCATAAATGCTTTTAACAAGTATTATGCTATTTTATTAAAGCTCAGAGAACATTTTTACTTTTTATCAACTATATGAATCAGATTATATCGTCCAACCAATACAGTTGCTGTTAAACTGTACTTACAGTCTTCCAATTATCGCTAAGATTCATTTGATTCTATTCTATCAAAACTACCAAATCACTACGAGTTTAATGAATACTACGATACTTTTACTACATTAAAATACCACTAATATCAAAATTTTATACACTAAATAATCATGTATTAGCAGAATATTGCTCCTTATTGTAGGGATATTATTAAGATAAGATACTGATTATTACTTACGTTTTATTTGAAACTTTAATGAATAAAAACAGTAATAAAGAAAAAGTCATAGTGGGCAATCTAATTCAATTTCAAATACTTTAAAAGGACTACAACTGTCGTGCAGTTTTAATTGTTTGTATTTCGTGGATTGGATCTGATTGATGTGGTAAATTTAGTATTTGCGATAGAATTTTACTATTTCTAATAAAGTAAAGGCTGAAGGTAATCTTTGCATAATTAATTTCCCAGAATACTCTTCAATTCATATTTGGGGCTGTAGGCTGTAATAGAATCATATTTCATCACTTCTTTTAAGTAAACAATAAATATTGTGATAAATTGAAAATTATGACAGTTATCTTTAGTTGCCAATTTTTACTATATATTGCGTAGTTTATTTGATGGAGAAATTATTTTATTTCCTGATAATTAATCAATATCATCACGAAAATCAAATATTTTCACTTGATAGTCTAGTTTTTATATGTATTTAAGGAATGCTAATAAAATAGCAGGAACAATTAGCTTATTTATTTTACGGTATCATATTTATATATAAGTAATACTATGAAGAAGTTTTCTATATCTCGACTTTAATTTACAAAGATTTATACCGATGATGTGATTACGAGAAATTTGAATAATTTAGGTTACTTGAATAGCCGTGTCTTTCTGCTTAGCGACAATAATGTAGATCAATTACCCCGGAAATAAAACAGATGGAATATTATATAATACGGGGAAAGATCGCATGTGATTTCGGTATTGACGAAGTAAGTCATTTTAGAAGAATTTGTTTTGTTCAAAGCTGAAAGAAATCAATTGCCTTATTGTAATATCGCGTGTGTTATTATCTTGTGTAAAATAAACGAAATTTTTACTTCTTATGTTGTTGTATCGTCAATGAAACCAAATTAAATATTTATTGCTATGTCATAGAATCATTTGACTGATCAAAATTGAAAGAAAAGAAAATAACGCAGTTATATTTTTCTTAATTATTGGGCTAAATGCTGTATAGTATACTTTCGAATCGATGATTATAATATTTTATGTTAGTATACCATGAGTTAATTCTTTGAAATATTCTACGAGCTCGGTACTCTAATTTCCTCATTATCCTTTCAATTTTAATAGAAGAAGATCACGAACAATTTTGAAATTCGCCTTGCTTTGCAACCCTTGAATGGTCGATTACCATATTCTCTAATTCTTTCATGCTATATTGGCATCACTATAACAATTTTGGATACAGAATAGACATTTTTATCTGATACCGAAGTATTCTCGCGACTTTAAATAGAGATGATCGTCGGTAAGAATTAAACCATCACTACTGCAGCCCTTGTGCAAGTTAATGTTGCAGGACATTAAGCACAGGATAGTAAACTGTATTGGGGTCTTTACATTTTGGCTTTTTATTCAAAATATCATAACCGTTATTAACTATCATGAACAAGTCTTTTAATACAAATCTTTCAGGAAGTTCTAATATTGCCATCATAGTTTCACCTTTGGCCATGATACTTATACCTATGACGATATTAGGGTTGGTGTTAAATCTCTTCCTTGCAGTTGTTCTTTCTCTGGATAAATGTTTTAATAATCGAATCTATCGCTTAATTCGAATCTCTCTCATATCAGACATTATATCGAACTTAACCTTAACCATTAATTACTTCTTTACCTTAACTATGAATACCAACTATCGATTAGCAAAGCTGTTATGCCAAATTATATTCTACACTACTACTAGTTCATACGGAGTATCAATCATGACATTATGCTTAATTGCTACCGATCGTTACTTAGTCATCACTAAACCTACTACTCGATTGCACCTTTCTACACAACAACATTTTATACTTATTGGACAAATTTTCGTCTGGATTATTTCCCTAACGACTGCAGTCCCAATCATTAATCTAATAGATGTTTACCAGAATGGAGCTAATTTCTGCGATTTTCCAATCATAACACCAGCAGTCTCAATTTTTCTCTATCTACTTACAACAACATTATACATACTACCGATGATAATCATAGTCTTCATGTACCGAAAGATCATCCTCTTTACTAGAAAGTATATTAGGCCTGTCAATTTTAATCATGAGCAAGAACATGATCATATTGCTCGTCGAAAATTTGTCAAGATGTTAATAACAGTTACCTCATGTTATGTTTTAATGTCCTGGCCATTTTTTGCTACATTATTAGGTATTGCTACAACTCGAGTACCTATGCAACGTTTATGGAGTGTGAATCAAATTTATTTTTTATTAGCTTATTTCTCTTTTTCAGTTACGATTGCAATTACTATTATCAATCCCATCCTCTACCTAAAGTTCGATTTGCGCATTAGAAAAGCATCCAATTTACTTCTAAAAGGATTCGTTCCTCTTAGTCGACAATCCCATCCAATGATGGTTATACCACGTGGCAAATAATTTACTAGTGATAATAAAACAATCTTCACGGTCCTATTCTAACTACCGTTGTGAATTTAGTATTGTATTGCACAGTTCATTTAATTATATATTTAATGTAAAATAATATTTGGATTATGCGTTATGATTACCCTCGTTCCCCTATAGGACAGTAGATACTTTGCGATAAAGTATCATAGTCCTTAGTTAAGTGATGAACGCATTGGTCCTTAATCGTCGTATAATATAATATATATAGGCGAAAGCAAAACAGCAGCTCGATTTTATTCTGTCCAGTTAGTTCAGTGAGTTGCTAAGTTAGTTAATCCTTTAAAGACTAAATTAGTCGTTCAGAACGTAAGGTTGCGTTATGATAAGAATCCATACTATAAAAGTATTTCATTTTTCTATTACGCTGAAGAGATTGTAGAAGAACTAATCGGAGAACCTCAGCTGTTAATCGAATTTGCAATGGAGTTACAAAGATTACAACAATGATATCAATTTCTTTTCTTTGATTACTGTTATGTATTATGTATGATATGTTACTAAGTCTTAACTCCTTTAATGCGTTTTCAAAATTCTAGTAATTACACAACATATTTTTACTGACGTTTCTTGAGATATCTGCTATAAATGTTTATCATATATCGTATCATATTTATCTTATAATACAATATCAATAACTAACAATAACAAATAGCGATGTGCTTATAAATTTGATAGATATTTGTGAACTGTAGATAAAATTGCTAGCGGAAATGTTCCGTTTTAAACGGTGTACCGTTAATATGGGGCTAAATATTTTATTCTATTTTTAAATTTAAGCGTAAGTTTAGATATCGACCACTGCTGTTGGAATCAAATGGCTAAATAATCAAATTTTCAAGCAACCATTTTATATTTTTAATGCGGCAGACTATATCTTATTCTGCATGAGTTCACTAAATCGTAATAGCGTCAGGCCTACGAACTTAAGATAAAAATTTGCTTTAATTACTATATTTAAAAAAGGCCGTGTGAGCTAGTCTATAATATAATTCAGCAAAGCATTTTAGAGAGTATTCGACTAAAGTACCAAGCTCTAATACTGGTAGAATCGAGGTTGTCGTAAAACATTAATTTTCAATTTTTTCATCTTGGATGCCTAATTAGTAAGCAGCAATTCTAAAGTTATTTAATGAACTGTAATCATAGTGGAAGGAATCGATTCATTATATATAATTGTAAAACAATATTAGCCTTCTAATTGTGATCAACCAAATGATCATGTATCGTGTAATGAATACTCAATGTTGAATTAAATTGTGTTGGTCTTTCCAACGGAGTAACAGTTTAATAAATGTTTGATTGGAGTAGTCGAAGAATACAGTCTAAAACTCTTATATTTCACCTGATTCCTAAATTTAATGAAAATAGTCAAACTGAACCGTAAAACGTTAGTGTGAAATAGAGCATATTATGCAAATTAATAATTAGTACAGAAGGGAAAGAATGATCGCATACAAAGGATCAGGCTACACTAAGTTCACGCGAAAAACTTTGAAAAAAAATGTGAGAGTTGAAAGTAAAATTAAAGAAGGACAGCCATATGAAATTGCTAGAATGGTGTCAGAATAACTTTTGCGTGGTTTCCATAGAATAGTTTTCAAAAGATAAAGGTAGTAGAAATTTACTGATATCGACTTAACTATGACATCTGACATGTTATGATTATTAATAATTACTGTAATCTATAATCCAAGAAGAGATTTGTAGTGTGCTATGACCTCATGGCAATGTAATACTGCGTTCTACTGCAGCGCATATTATTGATTCTAATATTAAACGAAAATTGAACTGTAATGCTAAATTTGCAGCTCAACATAAGCTTAACCTTCATTTTAAATTATACTAAATTAAAGTATTTCTAAGTAAAAGCTGGAAACAGAGCTTGAGCCTCTCAGTAAGAACTAACCATTTACTACATTTTCGTATGAAGACTCGGAGAAAATGCACCGTATTTAATAAACACATTGATCACAATAACATCATCAGTATCCTAGTAGACACTACTAGCGAGTGCTTGTATTAATTATAAATATCATCAAGAGTAGGAGGAAATCAGCACTATTTAACAATGTATGCATCACTATAACATCATCAATGTCGATTTAAAGACTTCTAAGAAAAATTTTATTAATTTCACGGAGGCTTAGAAAACACCTACTCTGTGTGGTAAACAAATCTATCAGTACCATCAAAATTCTCATAAACGATTCACATATTTTGTTATTTTGTCGAAACGTAGAAGATATCGACATCATTCTATAACTATATATAACGATAATATCTCAAAATCGCTACCGTATAATTCTGAAATGAATAATGCATTCTATTATACTATGCCTTCATAGTATTTAAAAAAATAATCAACATTCGGTTTCTATGTGAAAAATTCCAAAATATATTTTCCGTGCAGCTGTAAAGCTCATTCTTATTGTTTTACTTGTTTAATAAATGCCGATTTATGGAAAATGAATGATTACAATGCGGCTTTAAGAATGCTAATACTGTTTACTAGAAAAATAACAAATTATTGTAGAACCATCCGAACTAACTCAGAATTCGGAAGTGTTATCCTAGAAGCAGGAGAGGCTAATATTTCGAAATAACTTCCAATTATGAATTATATATTCTCATTACAATAAAAAAATGCATTTGAAGTGTACTTTATATCTGGTGAATCCGGTAGAAGAGAGGTAATGCCCTCTATCCGTAGAGTATTTTTGCGATAGTCTACAATGTTACCGCAATAACCACACCTCTAGGAGTTCGGAATATTTATTATAACACGATTAAAATTACATGGTATTAATTTATAACTTATGGTAAACTAGTATCTTCCAATTTCGAGCTATTTTAAAACGATAAGAATACATGAATAGCTACCATACCATGGAACAGTCTCCCAGACGAGTATACAGTCATATGGTTTTGAATCTGTAACTTTTCTAAAATGGAGAGGCAAGGCATACGAGCGTGCATTCACGAATTAATTACTTACTCAGATATAGATATGAGAATATCAGACATATTTTCATTACGAAACTAAAAGTCAAACGTTCGAAATTCTATTATTAATACTAGCTAAGACTTTTATTCGATAGAATTCCGTAGCATGCAATTACATCAAGCCTTTTAGTAAACATTTAGTATAGAATGATTAGGCAATCAGCAGTACCTCTAATAGTATATTAGTTTTCCACATTTTGTGCAAATAGCTTTCATTTTCTTAGATCATATAGTGGGAGTGTGTGGCAAACGTTCAGTACAGCACTAAAATGACTAAAATTTGATATAAATTCCATTTTAAAAAATATTCATTAACACAAGCTTGCAATTAATCGGCATTATTAGAAGTTGCTAATAGATTTATTTATTTGTAAATTTCTTGAGCAAAGTATTCGAGTATCTGTAGGATGGGTTCAGGAAGCAAACTAAACTTGCAGTAGTTAGGCTTGACAGCACGGTATTACCATAAGTTATAAATTAATGCCATGTAATTTTACGTGGTATTGAATTCCGTGATATTATTGATTACCATTAACGATGCCACTTATTGAATATTATGACTGGAGTAAAGTGATTACTCTAATTAAAATTGACTTACAACTTCAAATGATTTTATTTTCTGGGGGAAATTCGAGATACAAGCCAATCATGCAATACAGAAAATAAATCCAATGAAATAGCTACAATATTTGCCTGATAACTTTTACTATAATAATAAAATACGAATACTACTATGGAAAAGTACGAATTTTGCGTAGTATAAATGTTGATATTTCGAAGAATTATTAACTGGTGATGTGATTTTAAGAAATTTGAATAATTTATATCATTTACTGCACCATAAATTTATACATTAGGTACTGACAATATTGATTCCAATTAAATGGAAATTAAATATAGATAGAATGCCACATAATGGAGGGAATACATCGTAATTAATTTTTCTTTATTAAATAGGTCGTTTGTAGCAATATGCTTTTGTTCGAAGATGAAAGATAATAATTACTCTGTTATAATATAGCGAATATTTATTATTTCATAAATAATAAAACAGAATTTCTGCTATCATACATTATTGCGTTCATTAATGAAACTAAATTAAATATTTATTGCTATCCTGGACCACATATTAGTTTACTAAAATTGAAACAAAAGAAAAATATGCGCTTATACATTTATTAATTACAGGTAATAGCCAAATTATCATGTATTGAATCTTCAAATTAACTAATATATCAGTAGATAATATAGTTAATTCTTTTATTTTATGCACACAAAACTCTACCTCTCTCATTGTTCTTTCAATCGTACTAAAGATAAGCACAAACAGTTTAAAATTCAACCTCCTCAGTAGCCCTTGAATACTCGGCCACTTATTATTTAGTTCTTTCGTGCCGCATAGGCATCGCTACAAAATCATCGAATGAACCGAGACTTATTTCACTGATGTCGATATATTCTTACAGAACTTGAAAGATGAAGGTTATCGTAAAGAAAAAAGTTGGACCATTACAGCTGTAGTCGTAGAATATGTCATTGGTTTTAACACTAAGTGCAGGATAGAGAACTTTACCTGGATCTGTACGTTTTGCTTATCGATAAAATCGTTCTAAATATAATAAACTATCATGAATAACTCTTTCAATTCTAGCCTTATTGAAGGTATTAATGTTGACATCGTAATTATACCTACGACTATATTAGGATTGGTTTTAAATCTCTTCCTTACAATCGTCATTTCTGCCGATAAATATTTTCATAAGCGAACCTATCACTTAATCCGAATCTCTTTTATATCAGACATTATATCTAACTTAATCTATACTGTTAATTTCGGTATTACTACAGACTTCAATATCAATTACCAATTTGCAAGGCTGTTATGCCAAATTACATTCTACTTTACTACAAGCTTATACGGTATATCCATGTTAACGTTATGCTTAATTGCTATCGATCGCTACTTAGTCATCACTAAACCTAATACCCGACTTAACAATACCATCCAACAACATTTTATACTTATAGGACAAATTATCATCTGGACTATCTCGCTATTGACTCCGATACCTATTTTTGATATAGTTGGTATTTACCAGAATCAGACTGACGCATGCGATTTTCCAATCATAACATCAAAGACCTCAATCTACTTATGCTCAATTACCATAATGCTATACATCTTACCAACAATAGTTATAGTATTTATGTACGGAAAGGTTATCCTCTATACCAAGAAATATATTAGACCTGTCAATTTTAACCATGAGCAAGAGATCGATCATATTGCTCGTCGAAAATTTGTTAAGATGTTAATTACGATTACATCATTCAATGTTTTCTTGTCATGGCCATTTTTTGCTACATTAGTAGGTATTGCTATAACTAGAACCCCAATCCAATATCTGCGGAAGGTGAATCAAACTCATTATGCATTGGCTTCTGCCTCGTTTTCAGTCACGATTGCTATTACTATTGCCAATACTATCCTGTATCTTAAATTTGACAAGCACATTAGAAGAGCATCCTTATTACTTCTAAAACCATTAGTTTCCCGTAATCGGCATTCTCGTTCCAGAATAGTTATTCTGCGGGCTAAATAATTGGTTTTCGAAAATGAAACTATCTCTGCGGAATTATTCAATACTTGCTTATTTTCTTTTATCACAATTACTGGTAACAAGCCTTGAAATTACTGTCTTATAAAGATATCCCAAATAGCGCATTATGTTCTAATATATTATCTGCTAATGAAATAGAGATCAATTTTAAGAATTCTCCTAGCAAGTTTTGCATTCTAATAACCCTTACAGCTTTAAAAAAAACTTAATTAATGACAATAAAAAGGGTAGATAATTATGATCATAAAATGTGGTAAAAGTTATATTACTTTGTGTAGTGATTTCAGCTAATTACAGAAGTTTTGTATAGGCAATACAGTGATAGTATGTAGTGTAGAACTGTATGTCTTAATAAATTATGTGCTATATAAGGCCGTAGCTGATAGCCATATTAAGTAATGTTATTAAGCAAGGTACTAATGTGATTGATGACTCCTATGTAGAGGAGGAATTGATGATAATTTGTATAAATTGTATGGAATAGCTATCGTGGAGGCTAAGTCGATCATCCGGTTTATTTAGTCATTTTCGACTGTTATTATGAAGGAAGAAATTGGAATTCTTCTCCAACGGACGATACTTAGACGTTAATAAACTTAACTGTTACAAGTCAATTATACTGTGTGGACTATTCTGTGCCACATTAGGGATTTGCTCGATTTTAACAACTCAGAATTTTGAGTTTGCGGATTACGAACCTAGGGCTAACAACCCGTGCACTGCACTTTGCCATAGAATACAGTATAAACCCAAATATTTTGATCTATGTTTTAATTTATGATAGTTTACCAGTATTAGTGGATTTTTATAGTTGCGTTTTGTACTTCGTAGAAAAATATAATTTATAGCTGTGCTATGGTTATTATTAATTTATTACTTTCGAGAATCTAGGATAGCATTATCTTATCATATGTGATTAATGGCTAGTTTAATTTAGAAAACTACAGTGATAAATTAGTAGCCTGATATCATTGACTGCTTTAATGAGTTTAGTAGTGGTTCAAGTTAGTAAAGTAGAAAGACGAAGATTAGTGTTTTCTAGAAATGTAAAATCATTTCATTGACAGTTCGTTTATTCAGAGATGTAATTCTAGCTATTTATAATTCTTTCAAGTAGTTTTGTAGGGTTGTTATTAAAACCTATAATAAACCATTTTTCCCTAAATTTAATTAGGGCTAGAACTCAAAGCTATTAGTTTTAATAATTTTAACATCTATCATTACCCGTATAAATAACTTATATAATGACTTAGAGCGAATAGAGATGTGAATCTCAATTTACAAAGGGTTCTTGGTAGTGTTTTGAACTTTGATAAATCTTCGTGGACCGTATTTAAAAAAAAATCTACTAAAGAGGGTTACAATAAACATAACACGTAACTTTTGATTAGAAGCTAAAAGTTTTCTCTTATTTCAATATAAAAAAGTGAGTTTAGGATATAAACCACTGTCGCAGGTATTGAATCGCTAAGTGATCTTTATTATAAGCAATCATATTGTGTCATAAAACATAACTGGAAGTTATTTCTAATTTGTGTTGCTTAATTACTACAGTGGTCTTCATCTGTAAAAATGATTGAATCATTTCTAATTAACAAAGTTTATTGATTATTTCTAAAGATGACGTAGCTAAAGCTGAAGAATCCGATTTTATTTGTGATATAGTCTATCCTTAGCAATAGTTAATTTCTAATATGTTACAGCACAATTTTCCATACGTAAGATCTGTACTATATTTAACAATTTATTCGATAAAATTTTATTTCTACCCAGTTTAATTCTACCGTACGAATACCTAAGATAGAAGTAAGCTATAATCTTGCCTCATTTTTTTATATATTTTATTCTCCCCTGATGTGCTTCCTATATTATAACAACAATTCTCAAGCATCCATTTCGTTACTTATTTCGTTACTTATTTCTGCGAATGACAAAGTAAGCTTTTATGTATCGCCTATCTACGTTGCTATAACTACTCAACTAGTTCATGTCGTTTAAATGAACTGTAAACTTACATGTTTTACTTTTAACGCTAGCTATAATAAAGAATCTTATTCCTCTAATTTTATCTTCATTTATTCCTTGCGATTAAGACAGATTGTGAATCTTTCAAAATGTAACAAAAGTATTGTAGTCTGACTTTTGTTGAATTAACCTTGTCCTAAACTTGATTACTTTTCTAATTTGCAGACCCTCTCTGATGAATTACTAAATCGTTATTTTAAAGTTATTTAATGAATAGTTATCACATTTAGAGGAATACAGTGATTATAAATTAACAAAAATCTTCCAATTCAAGTCAACTAAATGGTCTGGTATCATGTACTGAATATTTTATGATGTAATAAATTATTTGTTTGTTCCTACTGAGTAAAAGATTAATGAATGCTGGATTCATTCCGCCGAATAATGCTGTCTAAATTTCTTGTACTATCAGTTTATCTCTAGATTGAACTTAAGCAGTCCAGCTGGAGAGTAGAAAGTTAATCTGATAATGGAATATCTAAAGAAAATTCAGAAATGGTATTGAAGGGAAAGTATACTATTTATACAAGCCACATATAAAATATTTATATCATATGCAAGTGACTGGTAAGTAATCATCAATTACTAAATTCTTGTCTAGACTGAGAATCATAATGAAATCATAATTCCACTTTACCTCTTTTATGCGTCACATCAACTATTTTGATAGACAAACACTACAGTAATCTCTGGTTGCCAGTTTCTATCATGTATAGATTGTATACACGTTATTTCTGGACTCATTCTGATATCCAGATAAGTGACAGCGGAATATTTTTACAATTTCAATCGTCAGGCAACGATCTTATACAACTACTGAATTCCCTTAAATGATATGGATGAATATCTAACATATTGTTTCAACCAAACCAAAAGCCTAGTCTTGGCATTTTGATGCTAACATTGGCGTACGCTCCTATTCGACCAAATAACATGTGAGTAAACGAAAAATCCTTGATTTAAATTTATAATAGGATAGTTAGGTGATTAAAAATATTATCAACAGCGTCATAAGGTTATGTATTCTAGATGACCTACTTTATGTTTTAAGATCACATTGATAGTTGCGTTTTAAAAATGAATAGTACTACGTTAAAAGTACTGACAGCCGATGCAATTCATATCTAGCAACATTCATACTTACAAGCTTGACATGAATTGACTTTGTCAGATATTATCGATGAACAGCTTCATCCATGAATTTCTTTTTGGATAGGATACTTGCATTTACGATAGGCTTAGCAAATTAATTCAAATTTATTCTGCTTATCGGCACTACACTGGCCACAAGTTATTTGGCAGCCTTTGCAGATATCTCTTATTTTAAATAATGACTAGAGGAAACCGGCTACTCTAATTGAATGCAGCAAGCTACACAAGTTAGTAACTTATTTCCGTACCCTTATTCTTGGAACAAAAGTCAACGATGTCGTAAAAACAATATAAATCCGGTAATTTAACTACGCTTTGCTCCTATAATTATTCAATCTGAATAAATATTGCAAAGGAGCGTATTGCATTCTGGTTTCCACTTTAGTAAAAATATGGATAGTATTTGAGTATGAGCCTTTTATTGAATTCATTACAATTATCGTAATTTAGACTTACTGACAGTGCTGTATATCAGTTAGTTGAAAATAAAATATCTTTGAAATGTTACGTAATTGCGAAAAATATCGCAAATGATTTTTTTGCCTTATAAGATAAGTTATTTAGTAGCAATGTGATTCGTTCATAATTGAAAGATGTCAAATACTTAATTGAATATTGCGTGTGTTTTCGTTTAATGAAAGTAAAACAAAATTTTACCTATTGTATGCGTTTCTGTCGTTAATGAAACTAAATAAATATTAATTACTATACCGTAGAAAAAATTGATATATCGTGATTAGATGAAAAGAATATTTTGGAGCCATAGATATCTTAATAACAACCACTAGTCAAACTGTTATATATTATACGTTTATGTTATTGAACATCTTAATACACTGATACATAGTTTATCGAAAATTTCGCGTCTATCATATTTTTACTTTCTTTATTATCCTTTAATTTAAGAGAAAAAAGCACTATAATTAGAAAATCATCTTCCTTTGCAAATTTTGAATAATCATATAATAAATCTCCAAATCTGACATGTTGCACAGGAATCACAATTAAAATATTTGATATAATAGAAAATTTTTATTAGATATCAAAATATTTTAACGGGATTTCAAAGTGGAGATGTTCGTAAGTAAAAATTGAGCCATCAGACTGCAGTCGATACTGAATCACTGGTGCCAGATATTGTGTACGGCATGGTGTGTTAATAGATGCCTGGATCTATAAGTTTTTGCGAGACGATAAAAGCATTGTAACTATTATTGGCTATTATGAATAATTGTACCAACAAGAGCCTTAGTGGATGTTTTAATGCGGCCATCCTAGTGATACCTTTGACTATGTTAGGATTGATTTTAAATATCTTCCTTACTATTGTCATTTCTATCGATAAATATTTTAATAAGCGAACCTATCACTTAATTCGAATCTCTCTCATATCAGACATTATATCTAACTTAACCTTAACTATTAATTACTTCTTTACATTAAAAGATAGTATCGACTACCAATTAGCAACGTTATTATGCCAAATTATATTTTACTCTGCTACTAGCTCATACGGTATATCGATCATGACATTATGCTTAATTGCTATCGATCGCTACTTAGTTATCACTAAACCTACTACTCGACTTTACCATTCTATACAACAACATTTTATACTTATAGGGCAAATCATCGTCTGGATTTTAGCTCTGTCAACTGCATTACCTATCTTTGATGTAGTTGGTGTTTATGAGAATGGGACTAAATTATGCGATTTTCCTATCATTACATCTAAGGTTTCAACTTTTCTGTATCTAGTTACTACAATATTATACATTCTACCGACAACAATTATGGTCTTTTTGTATCGAAAAATTATCAACTTTACCAAGAAATATATCAGGCCTGCCAATTTTAATAATGAGCAAGAGATTGATCATATTGTTCGTCGAAAATTTGTTAAGATGTTAATAACGGTGACATCATGCTATATTTTGATGTCATGGCCATTTTTTGCTACATTAGTAGGTATAGCAATAACTCGAGTCCCTATCCAATATCTGCGGAAAGTGAATCAAGTTTATTTTTTATTGGCTTATTTCTCTTTTTCAATCACTGTTGCGATTAGCATTATTAATCCCATTCTTTATCTTAAATTTGATGTTCATATTAGAAGAGCATCATTTCTGTTTCTAAAAATATTTCTTCCTTGTACCAGACATTCCCATCCAATAATGGTTTCTACACGGGGTAAATAATTTTTAATACATGTTCATTTTTTGTTATTACAGTTATTAGCGACAAATCTTAAGATATCCGCGTTATGAATGCATTTTTAGTATTGTATCATTTTTCTATTTCATTTTACGTTTCTAAGAGCTTTTATATTAATATAGAACAACTTACAAGATTAATCTCAAATCATAAATAATATATAATCAATCGTTAGTCATGTTAGTGATTTTAATAGATTTTCGTGACCTACATAAAAACAACCTAAGGAAGAGTTTTGCTGTACACATTGTGACAGGAAATTGGGCTGAAATTTGTTATTTTATTTTAGTATACCAGTATAAGCTTAACAAACGTAATATTATCGCGAGTGCTATAATAACATATTATCACATTTTTACTCTATAATGACCTAAACTATAACTAGAATGTTTTTTTTCAATTAATAGTATGTAATATTTTTAATAGCTCTCTTACGTACAAAATGCATTTAATTATTTACCTAGTGATAGGATTGAAGATTGCTTTCTATAAGAAATAAGATTAAAGTACCACAATCTAAAATTTTTGAATAAAATTTATCCTAAAACATGATTAATATTCTTATTTTTAGACTTTTCCGCTATTGGTAATCAGTAGTATTAATTTTAAGGTTAAATTACTTGTATAAACCATACCCTTATTTGAAGATATATTTTATTATAAAGCAACTTTTACCTGCTTACTCAGGTGTAGGAGTTTCAGCTAATTACAGTAGTTATTGAAGTAAGGTAGCATTAAGAAGTAGAATAGTCTGCTATGCTTATAAGGTAATTTCATGGTTGTTAATAGTGAAACTGTGTACATTTGCTATTCGTATTATGCTAGTATAAGGCTGCAGTAGATAGCTATATAAGTTGATGCTTTTGTGTAATGCCTTAATATAACTGTTAGATAATATGGAATTGTTACCGTAGAGACTAAGTCGATAATCTGGTTTACCTTAACCACTTTCGAGCAGGTAAGAGCAGGTAATAGGCTGAAGTTTAAATGTAGTAATAAATTGTTTTGATCATTCCTACCGAGTAGGTTTAATAAATAGTTAATTCATGTTAAAGAGAAAATACAATCCAAAATTTTCTATTTAATTTTAGAACTACGGTAAACTGTCTACTGAGGCTTAAAAACTGAATCAAAAATAAGGATAATGATAATTACTATCCTATGAAGAGAGCTTTGAATAATAAATAATCGAAGAACCCAGAGGCTTCCGATATTAAAATGGTAGAGCTAGGGAGTAGTTGTAGAATAACAGCCGTAACAAAGTTTACTTAAGTAAAAATTTACTGGTATTAATTATACTTGTATTACGTTTGATTAGCTATTACAATCTACCGGCGATGAGATCGCAGACTACCAGGATTTAGAGTTGTACAGTACGATAAGTAGATGTCTATAATAACCCAACTTGACGTCAAGCTGATTGCTATAATTTGCAGTATTAAATGCAATTTTTTTACAAATTGAAATTTATTTCTTAAATGTAAAGAACGAATAAAATAGATAAGGTAAGAAGCCAAAAAAATTTATAAATTAAGTGTAACTGGTATTACAAGCCTATATTCTAAAATTGCTTGAGCAAAGCTGTACAAAACATGCGTAAACTTTATAATCTTTGAACCATCATCGGCTAAGTAATTGATAATTAAGCATTGGAAAAGTTGTTTAAAGGTCTACTATCTCATTATAGGAGTGTTATAATTACCAAGTATCAATTTTAGTCAATGATAGGATTTTGTACATCTTTGTTTTACATTACACTTTATAGTTTTAATAATTTTAGCTCCATAAGTTTGCAGACTACACGTGCTTCCGTATAGCAAGCTCTACTTCCTAATCTATAGTTTTTTCTAATAAGACAAACATCAAATCAAGATCACAAGTTATAATTTTTGGCCATTATCGTATCTAACTGATAAAATGCAAAGCAAGTTATTATACTAGTAAGATCCGAAATTGCGTTGGAAGAAATTCATTAAATGAAGAGTGCCTCGAAATTATGATACTAAAATAACTTAATGAAATCCTAGCTAATAAAGCAACATTCTATTAGGTTAAACGAGATAAAGTGTTTCGATTTTTTAAAATTTCAATTAATGATCAACCAATTAAATAAGTGTAATAATAACGTAATGTTACGAAATCTAATCGTACGGTATGTAATGAGCAAATAAGTTAGTAATTTAATACACTTAATCATGGACTATTCAATTCAGTACGTTTAATGAACGCTTATATCCTTATAAGAAAAAATTATCAAAAGTATATCTTTAATCCTGAATCAATAACACACATTAAAGGTAGAGTATATGTTGTAATCTGTAGTCATTGTTTTATGGCTTTTAGTGAAAAGTAAATAATATAGTTGTTTAACCAAAATATTTTATTTACTACAATCACATCCAGTACCAGACGGTAGCCAAGAACTAAGAGTAAATAAATCCTTATATTCAATAGAAAAACGCTAAATACGCTAAACGTTTTGTTAAGGTTATTTAGTAACCTTGCATCTTTGCTGAATTAAAATTTCTGTACTAATTGCTGTCTGATCTAATTCTATATCTTATTGCCTTACAGCAAATTCTGCTAGACTCGTCTAGCATTCTAGCAATTCTAATTAGGAGATAACTAACGTATGATAACTTAGAACGATGCAAAGTTTGAAGATGAATTACTAGTACAATGTATCAAGAATATTCCTACCTACATATATGTATATTTTGGTATCGTGGCATCTTATTAGATTAAAACCGAGTATTAAAAGTTAAATGTGTATGAATCAGTTATGTTTACGGTTTAGTTACAGATTAGATTTTCTATAAACATTACTTCTACGCATACTTGTATTTGTAGCAATTTTAAGTGGACGGACCCTATTCGGATTTTTTCCGGTAGATATATCTAAAAAAATTATGACTTTCTTATATACCTTATGGATGAGCATAAGAAAGGTTTATTTTAGTACTGTAAATGTTCATCCACCATTTCAGATACTAAAGCTTCATTTGAAACATTAATTTTTATCAATTAGTAAAAGAATGATTTATCCATTACAGCTTACTTGCAATTGCTTATAACCGCGCTGTTTCAAAATTTCTTAACTTGATTTCGCCCGAAGTCTTTAAAAACTCATATCAAATTCTATGATCCCGGCGTATTGTAGTGAAATAGTGCTTCTGAGTAGGGCAAAGTAGCCTTACAAATTTAGAAACATGTTAAAAAGGCATTACTCTAATATGATGTCTCTGCGCCTAAATGAGAATTTTTCTTTTCTGCTTATTATTCCTAAGCTGATATTGCTTAACTGATATTCTCGATGCAGTTATTAAGACTTAATTTATTTCAAACCGCTTCTAGAGCAATCAACCCAGATTTAGCGTGTATGATTATATATCTTATCAAGAATGTCTGTTGTCCTTTAGTCATATGTCTTTTATTCAGAGGCATTTTATGTAGATGAAATATTTATTTAGCTTCGTTTTAACTTTAAGTACAGATAAATCTAGACTATATCCTAACCTACTTAACGATAATTTATAGGAAGGACTTCTGTTTAATAATCTATTCTTCAGATTAATTTGTGGAGGATTTTTCGGGTATAGTGTTGATATAACTATCAAGCATTTTATCTAAATTTTGTCTATGAGAATTGAAGTCATTCATTTTAGATGTACGCTATGACTACTTTATGTATCTATTCTCTACTACTGTAAATGATATTTCAAATTAGTTACTATTATTTTAATTTCTTTAATTTCTGTAAATAAATCTAGAGTATTGTTTAAAATTATTGCCAAAAGGAATCTGATAAAGTCAACATAACTAAATTATCTTATACTATTCTGGCTTAAAATAGTTTTAATATTTTAACTAGATAAAGCCAGATGTCATCTTTTGAGTGTACAAATAGAAAACGAAAATTCGGTTACTACCGGCCGCAATAAGCAATAAATAACCATTTTTATCTTACTGATCGGAAGCTCATTAAGGAATGCAATGAAAAGATTCATTGATTCATTTAAATGCATATTTTAATTACTCAATTATCAAATTGAGTATGAAGAGATACCAGTTGACATTTCAGTCTATTACTAATTTTACAGCTTGGCAATTAAAATATCAAAAAATCGGAAGCTTAAATAGCTTTAATGTAGTTTCCGAATAATAAACAAAATCATTACCTAATTTATCGAGAAATACAATATGCATAAGTAAAGTTTGTCATCTTTTATACTTTAAATGAGTCCATCTATTAATTTTATTTTATTTAACGTTGCTTCTATCAATCATATTATGGGTATTTATCAAAATGTAAATATGCTGCTCTTCCTAATAAGTATTCATAAAATTGATGAAAGGTCCACTATTCATTTTCTACCGTTACACTTACAATAATGTAATATCAAATCTTGTGTTTTCTTCATTGCGATAAATATAAAATTTGACACTCGTCTAGTAGCGTCGCTCTTTTTCAGATGCTAATTGCTCTTTAAGACAAAATTTGCTAAAATTATCATTATAAATATATTTGTTAAAAATAACTTGAAATGAAAGCTTTATAATTTCTAATTTCTATTTGTTACAATAGCAATAAAATTGATTGATGTTGAACAATTTACCCTTCAACAGTATTTAAATAGAAATTTATGTACATTTGCACATGGATAATAGTTTAATAATTGAAAAGCTTTCCTCACCCGAAACGAATTGAACTGATGTGAAAATCTCTAAATTTTATAGTTTAAGAGGTACCATACTTGCGGTCGTATAAGCATTAATTATAGTGCAAAGAATTAAAGCGCTTTCCTCATTTAAAAATAGTTATAGCTAAGAACCAAGATCAAGTATTTGAGATATAAAGTGACATTCTTGATTACATAGAATTTTATTTCAATAACAGATAAAGACATATGTCAGAGTAATAGAAGTTCAAAGGAATAGCAATTCATTATATTAATATAATATAAAAAGCAGCATCCTTTTATGTAACTTGGTAAAATAATCAATAGTTGCTAATAATAAATTAAGTACATTTTAATCTTGCACTGCAGTTAATACTTCAACAAATAATATTTAAAAATAAGTTGTCTGTTATAATATCTATTTTTGGTGTTAATTGTAATTTAGAGGTGGCGATATTAGAGGAGTAATTATTCTTATCATAGGTAGTAAATTGTCATAAAAAAACTTTCAGTGATCTCTATAGATGTTTCTATTCAATATAAAACTTTATCTTCATCTTTCAATTAAATGACATAGTATACAAATGCACCAATCATATTTTATAATCTGAAATTCAATTTTCTTATGATCGAACCTACAGTATAGCATCTATTAACTAGGCTGCAGCGCAAGATTTTTGTTCATTTTATTAGCCAAGTGATTTAGAATGTGTGATAATTGGCAGGAAATCGAAGGCAGAGTACGGATACATTTAAATCAAAATCAACATTTAATATCAATTTTCATTTGAATAATATTTTTAAATGTGATTATGGCCAATAATTCTTCCTACAGTAATGATAAATACAGCAACTTTACTTTTATTTCAACGTCTAAAGTAGCCGTCTCAATCTCTACTTTGGGCTTATGTCTAAATATGTTCTTATTTATTGTCATAATTAGCCATCGCTGCTTTCGTTCTCGATTTACCTATCATTTAATTTGTATTTCTGTTTTTTCTGACCTTACAACTGATTTAATGCTAACAGTGAATTATGCTTATAACATCAGTAATATTAGTAATGCGATACTCGGCCAATTAATATGCAAAGTCATTATTTCAACTATGTCAATTTCTTATGGCGTTTCCACTATGACTTTATGCATAATTGCAATTGGTCATTATTTGACCATTTCCAAATCACTTGAATCATGCTCACCTTGTCTTCGTCGTAATGCAGCACTTATTAGTGAACTGGTTATTGTAGCTTTGGCAATACTAATTTCATTTCCATTCTTTAATACTGTTATTAGCTACAAAGATCAGCCGACATTTTGTGATTTCGGGCCTATTACTCCCAATTTATCCATCTACTTAATTATGCATTCCATCTTCTTTTATTTTATACCGTCAGTACTCCTAGTTTTAATATACTGGCGCATTATTCATAAATTAAAGCGACCGATTAGACCTTACCGCATCATATTTATGGACAGAAAAAAGAGGAAGTTAATCAAAATGTTAATTGTAATAACTGCGCTAGACGTACTCATTACTTGGCCATGTTTTGCTTCAACACTAACTATTGCCATTACTCGAAACTCGCTAAGGCAACTAGGGAGAATTAATCCCATTTATTCTATTTTAACCATGATTTCTTTAGCAACCACCGTGGCTATCTCAATCGTCAATCCTATATCATTTTTTGCCATGGATAGCGATATTAAAGCAATATCTAAAGCCTTGCTGAAAAAATGGGCACGTCCATTTCGAATGGGATTTTTATCCATTTTAACTATTTGTAGGCGTCATCGTCATATTCAACCAATATCGCCATTGCGAAGCGGTTGGACTATTACCGAGGTTCATAGTTTTAATCCAAATAATTAACGCAAGGCGATAACTATCACTTTGAAGGCATAAAATACCTCAGTATCCTATTAAGTCAGTCAATGATAGAAATATATGATTGATATTCGTATGCATATTAAGATTCCTAATTATAACTGCAAAATAAATATATTTGAAAATCATGTAAGTAGAGATCATGAATTAATAAATCTCGCTTATATATAAAACCTATGTTATGTTATACATTAAAATATTGTATATTGGGGTATTTGTTCTCCTGGAGCAATAGTTTTGCTAGAGAAGTGCTATAATTTCCGTCATATTAGAATAAATTGGATGATGATATTTTAGCTTTTGACTTTTATCGATACATCGCAATATTCATAACACATTCAAGACTTTCTTGACGAGTGAAAATGTTATTGGCTATGTTTCTTTACAAATATGCCTAGTTATACTTAGATATGATACTTTATAGTATCAAGATTATTATATTAAAAGTTATCATGAGTGATGTGAATTCGGATCATTTCAATACGTATTCAATAATTTTCTCGATATATACTTTTGACCATTAGATTTACATCCATTAGCGACAGTTTCATGATATGAGCGTGCTGCTTTGGAGATGCTAACTATTTTTGATGTTGAAGCCGGAGATTTTTATATTCACTGACAAGAGGATAAAGCGATATGCATAGTGTATTCATGTGCGTAATATAAACTTGTGAATTTTAACTTCTCATTACACCTTTATTTCCAGACTCCGATGGCATAATGATGCAGACAATGTATATCTCACAGATGATAAAATATCTCAAAAACCTTATATTCCTACGATAGCTATAGCTCTGACATAATTGAAATTATGAAAGATGAAGTTCACCACAGCCTGCATAATTTTACCTGTTTACAAAGTCAAGAGTACGATTGCAACTAGTTAATCTTAAGAAAGATTAATCAGTTTACAAGTTCTAGTTACCAATGATCTTTAAAAAATAATTTTGGGCCTATAAGTTGTAAAATCTGGATATTTGCTAGTTTCAAATTTTGCCTATTTACTTTCTATATTTCGTAAATGTAACATTTTTTATAACTGTTAAATTAAAATTGGCGATATAGCATTAAATAAGGTCTAACTACGATGATATCCCAGAACAATACCAGAAAAATTAATTTAGATCATGCCAAGAGTGTATAAGATAGTATCTAAAGTAGTATAAGAAATATAGCAGTTGAAATATTGTTGAATCTAATAACTAGGAAGAGTAGTAAAGTAAGTTCTTAATAACGAAATATGAAATAAAGTATATTATTCGTAGAGTAACTGCTTACCTTATAAAGCTCAATCTAGTACTTTAAATATTAGTGTGCTCATGCTGAATTGATTGCTAGTTTTTAAATCGATTTAGCTTATAGAAACAAAACAATTCATAAATTATTCCAAACTTATTCGTTTAGCAAGTTCAATTTGTCCATCATATATACGAGTATTGTAAAAATAAAATGTTTCTTTCAGATATGCTAATTATAGAATCAATACAACCAGAGAAAAACATTTATTATAATCTATATCATTCTAGTTGGATTTAGTTTCTATTACTATCTGTTTTAAGTTTAATCTGAAAGTATATCAATAAATGATATCTTTGTCGCCAATAATACGTGTCGAGAAAGAAATGTACAATAAGTAGTGTTCGTATTGATGTAGACTTCAAAACCCATAATTTCAATTAACGTTAACAATCAGCAAAGCTTATTCACGAAAAAATTATGCAATGAATGGAACGAAACAATAACTTTCAGTATCTAATAACTCAAATATATTATAGGTAGTCATTAAGGTTTATTTCTGAAGGAAATTACGCAAAAGACGGAATGAGATAACGGATTCAGAAATTTCGATTGCTCAATGCTATATAAAGATGTCTTAAGTTCAATTCAGTATGGTACATAACTTTTTCAGTACTTAATTTAAGGATTACTTTGGAAAAGTTGTTCTTTTTTTACCTGCTCATGTGATAAAATAAAAACTATAAGCCTCCAACTAATGAATTGGCCTTATTAGCTTAATTTAAAATGCTTTGCTTCTGTTACGGTCTCTAACTAATAAAAAATCTCTTGCTAATGAAATCCAGTTCAATTAGTTACTTTTTTACTAGGATTAATTACGTTCCGATAGGATTTTTATTAATTAAAGTTTGTCTTTTAATTTTCAGTGCAGTCATCTAGAAACTGCTAGAGTATTTTAAACTTTACAATATATTCTGATGTAAAATCAAATCAAATTCATTAATTGAGCAAAGTTGATCGGGAAAATAGTCTTACATGATTATTCATTAGCTCTATAAACTATCAGACTTAAGTTTTGAAGGAGAAAGTGTGTTCTAGGTAAAATTTGTTGGCACCTATCCGAGAATTTTATCTCACGTCTTGAATAGCGTTAGTGTTAATTCCGACTGCAAATTGAAGTAATTTTTACTTCAGTCATCATAAAAAAGTGTAATAACAAATTAATAATCATTTATGTTGATTATTCCAATAATACTCGGAAGAAATACAATGTATCAATAACTGCAGGCATAATCTTTTATATTGGTCCTCATCTAATATTTTAAATTGACGCGAAGATAATAATCAATGCAGAATTTCTATTCTTAGAAGACGTGATATCAATCAGTGACATGCGAGCGGTACTATTTTGTACTAGTATTTACTGGAACTTTTTCAAAGAATTTGTGTATCTTGTATCAATTCTGAAAGCTAAACTCCAAGCATAGCACTGATATAATGCCCATAATATCAATGCATTCTTACTTAATTATCGGTAGGCCATTTCCACTGTTCTAACTCTACATATACTTTCACGAAATCCATTGTAATTCTTTCCATATATAAATTGTTCAAAATTAATTCCGCATCAATGATTTCTAAAGCGTGATTACCTTTATTATTACATCAAGTGGAAAAGCTTATATGTGATATTTTAACGTATGTGGCTCATGGTATAATAAATATTCGTCCAATTGTGTTATAATCCGTGATGTGAATCTATTCATTCTTTCATGCTAACAGCAATTGCTACTGTCTCTATAGAAGATATGTTTTCCAATAGTGATTATTAGCTATAGGGTTTGTGAAAATAAATTATAGATAATTAATTTCCTTCTTTGAATTTTATAACAGGAGTTCTACTATTCGTGTTCTTGACCAATGCAACATAATAATTCATTGATAATGATAATGTAAATAAGTAAGCCGTTATAGTTACTTTAGAATTTGCCCATTATGATTTGGATTTATAAGAATAATTGATAAGCAAAATTAAATATTCGTACTGTTGCATAGACCGTGGAATAAGTACCATCTTCAGTGATCCTTCATTCTGGATATAAATAAAATATTTTGGAATAAAATGTTTTAAGATCGAACTTATTAACGCATTAGAGCGATAACAATCTTGGCTTCATCTTGATAATCAATGGACTAGAGTAAGATTCAGCCCTTCAAGAGACATAAAATCAATTTGAAAGTGTAGAATTGAGACCGGTTACTTATTTTATAATCTCCTCGAAAAGCTATCATTTGGCTTGATTTTTCTTAATTAAAATTTCAACTAAGCTGTATTCCATTCTTCATTTCTTAAGAAAGATCATTAAAAGTGAATCCATCATGAATTTTACTTCTAATGTCAGCAATATGTTATTACCCGCAAAGATTGCCATGTGTATATCGATATCTGGGCTAATTTTAAACGTATTTTTATGCTTTGTTATCTTCAGCAATCACTTTTTCAGTCGGACAACTTATCGTTTAATTGCTGTTACTGTCATCTCTGATGCTATTACCAATTTTATGCTAACGATTAATTATGCTTTTAGCCTACTAAATACACACAACGTAGTATTTTCTCGATATCTCTGTAAAATTGTCATGTTTATCATGTCGACTTCCTATGCAGTATCGATCTTTACATTATGTCTCATTGCTGTTGGCAATTACATAATTATTAAAAAGCCGTTGGGAGTGTTTCCTGCCTTTTTCAAGCCCCATCGTACTGTAATGTTGAGTATGGCTTCCGTTGTCATTGCTATATGTATTTCGATACCGTTACTTTGTATTGTAGATGTTTACGATGATTTACCCATATTTTGTGATTTTGTTCATGTAGCCAACTATGCTAGCAACGATACTGTTTTTCTAATTGCCCATGCTGTGGTCCTTTATGTTGTACCGTCGATATTATTAATTGTGACATATGGAAAGATTATTTTAAAAATGATGCGATTTAATCAGCCTATTAGCTCAAGCTACCAGCAATTTAAAGATAGAAAAAGGCGAAAGTTAATTAAAGTTTTATCGGCTGTTACGATGCTAGATGTGATCATCACTTGGCCCTGTTTCGCTTCGACAATTAGTATGGCTATAAGTCGATATTCACAACGTCAGTTGGGAGAAATTAATGCAACTTTTGGTATATTAGTCATCTTATCTCTAACTACCACAATCGCAATCTCTATCATAAATCCAATCTCGTTTCTCGCGTTGGATGCAGAAATTCAAAAAGGATCAAAGTACACTCTAAAAAAGGTTATCCATTCTTGTGCTACTTTAAATCTTTTATCACGCTTTGGAAATCAACAAAATCAACACCGCATAGTACCAATTAAGAATAAATTACCAAATACAGTTATTAACATTATTAATCGTCAGAATTAATATCAAGTGATTCAAATCAAGCATATGTGCGACAAGATAGAATTAGCCAGTCTATAACAACATGATTGTATGATAGCGGTATTATCGCAATTATGAAACGAAAGATTTATTTTAATGATATCCTGGCATAGAGTGCTGCATCTGTTACTCTCTTTATATTATTACGAAAATAGATACATTTCATGCCTTCAAAATGACACCGATTTTTGCTGTTTCATCTATTGGAGGACATTTCAGAGGTATTCTCAAAAGGATTGATTACTTTGGTCAAGGATTATATGAAGAAAGGTGACTAAACTATTCAAAACTGTCATGCTCCATAGCGTTGCTGATATAGCTACAACTATGATCGCAGGTTATAATAAAGTTATGATTAGTCTGATTGCATTAAAAATTTATTTTAAGTGCAGTTCAGTAACACTATCGAGTCTTTTTTTGGTTTTAATTGCTCTAATCCGGTTAATTTCTTGTTTTGTCTCATTAATTAATACCATTTGTCTGTACTCTGTCGAATTCTCATATCAAAGTATAGTAACTTTATTTCACGAGTGTGAATAACGTCAATTTGTTTGATAGTTTGATTAGGTCGAAATCCGCAGTGTTATAGCGCTGATTTCCAATACCACCACAAACGCTAATGGCTTTTACTTTTATATTTAATATCATAGAAAGAACTATGTATTAGTTATGTCATGAAATGCTAGAAATGATTGTAATTTTGCTAAATGAATAGAATTTGCGATGTCATGTCTAAGCTAGTAAGAACTTGTCATGAGCCCTTAAATAGGGTAGATTACTCTTATTTTGGATCAGTTATAAAGAGGATAGCAAAAAAAACTGCCGTATCAGTTCAGGATAGTCGAATAAACATAAAGAACTAGTAGTACTGTAGTTCATAAAATGTGGTTGAGATTGTGGAAAGTTTATATTCTAGACTCCTATGTCCATGAATTATATTGCAGTCTTTGACTGTTAAATAATAATAATAAAGAATATTAATTACATCTCATTGCATCGTATACCGGTACTTACTGTACGGTATTTTCTATGGTTATAGGTAATATAGCTATTTATTAATCACTAATGCCTTTCAGAGTGAAACTATTTGTCGATGCTAGAATTACGTGTTTCAATCTGCCATATTATGGTAGAAGTTGTACTGCTGCTGTAATTGTAATTATAGAAGATGTTATTAAGCGTTAATCCGATAGAATGGTACAGCCAAGCAAATTAGTCTTCAGATTCGTGAGTATGAGAACTTCTTACAACAACAATACGTATAAGGCAGTATTATAGCAAATGAATGAGGCTGGAATCTCAAAATTGCACCTAGTTATGCATATTTGTGCCCATTTGTAGGTGATGATGACAATTGATTGATACGACCGCCTTCCATGTAAATCCTGGCCTGCGACATTGCAGTATAAATGAAACAATTTTAGCCTTGCAATTGATTAATCATAAAATCTACCATTACTCATATATGATAGGCCAGTTAGATAGGGTGCATCTGAATTTGCATTAATATTAGAAATACTAGTGCAAACTCCCGTCGTTTTGCTGACGGTTTACGATAATCTGCTCATTTAACAGATAGTATTACCATTTGTCGTAGACCTGTCAGAGGTTCAGTAACTTTATACTGTGTACTCGCATGGAAAGTTTCAGATATTCATAATAAATATCTGTTATGATTCTTTCATACTTTATAATGTGATTTTCTAATGGGATATAGTCATATGCAAGCATCGTTCGATATAAGTGTTGCATTTTTTTTTAAGTAGCGAATTATTTCTACAGTTAATGAATACGAATATGATATAAAATACTTTCCAATGTGATCTACTCGCATGTCAATATCGCTCGATATAGTACTTTCTTCTCAAGTAATAAACTACTTTTAATAAATGCTATGAAATAAAATACTTTTCAGTTTACATCATCATTTTTTAGTGTGATCTACCCGTGTACCAGCATTTGGGCGATTTAGCATTCTTCTCAAGTAATAAACTGTTTTCAATAAATGCGCAATAAGTTGCCTTTCTACTTTACAAGGTTTCTTCTAATGTGATCCACTCGTAAATATCGGCCGAGTACTTTTTAAAGAACAAATTGCTTTTAATCTATATTGATTAAGACACTTTCTCAATTTAGTGCATAATTTTGTTAAATGTGATCTGCTCGTACGCGTATACAAAAATCAGTCAATATGAGAGTAACATTCTTTTCAAGTAAGAAAGTATTTATAGTAGATATGGAATAAAACACTTTATTATTTTATAACATCATTTACTATTGCCATCTCCTTTCGTATCACCACTGGTCATTATAGATTTTGCTCAAGTCACAAGCTACTTAATTTAATCATAAATATGGAATAAATTGCTCTGCTGTTTTATACGTCATTTTCTGATGCGATTTACTCACAAGAATCAGTTTCTATAGCATTTTTCTCAAATAATGAAGACCTTTCATCGGCATAGAATAAGACACTTTGCTATTTCAAGATATAATTTCCTTATATGATCGACTCTCACGCAAGCATCAGTCAATATAACTTTCATGTCAAGTAACAAGATACTATTAATAAATAAAACCTGGAATAAAATATTTGCTTACTTTACCATTGGAACTTCTTATATGATACTGGGGTATATATACAATGATAAAAGTATTCGCTAGATGCCTACATGTCGTGTAATTATCATGCACCGATGTTCTTAGTACTTCATTGAGTAAATAATAAACATTGTGACTGCTCATTAACAATAGTGGAATATTTTATCAAAGCAGAGCTTGTTCTTTTGGGCTATTATAATATGAAGATGAAGATGACTAGGACTCCTTGCTGTGTCTTACACTAATTAGGGACCAATTAGGCTTGGGTGGATAAAGGAGAAAACATGTTGATGTGCTTAGCCAAGGATAATTGATGGAATGCAAGTTATTAATGACATTCCTCCTAAAAATGAGTTCTGCCGCAACCTATTCATTATTGAAGTTGATTTTATTTACCAGAAGTATAACGGAATCAACATTACCAATGAATGGATATTGCGATGATGTAAATCAAAGGAAAACGATTATAATTTTCCTGTGGAATTAATACGATATAGTAGCAATAGTAACATCAGCGATGAAAATAATATTATTAATTATTTCGAAATGAATCCCTTTAAACAGTATATGGGAGGCTCCCTTCACTGAAAATTGATTATTCTTCATGTCGTAAAGAAATTGAAGGGTAAGAAGATGAAGTGAGCTAGAAAACTAGGGCAAGAAGATAGAAGTGTATCTCGTGATAATGATGCTCTAGGATTTGTTCTTTATAACTCATTATAGATGAAATGGATCGACTTTTAGATCATGGCCAGACTGACAGTGCTTGTCTTTTCCCAAAGACAACTCAATATCTACCAATAGACTATTCAATAAGTTAATTTAGTGTATCACTTCTGGCAGATAAATTGATCTACTTTTGGATCATGGGTAATCATACAGTTGCTTGCCTTGTCTATGGGATTAACACAAGATTTCATGGTAGACTGATTGTCTTTTTTTTTCTGCCAGACAATTCAATGTTTACAAGCTAATTAGAACCTATTGCAGATAAAATTGATCTACTGTTGGATGATGGATAACACGGTAGCTTACCTCGTCTATCAAAAGAGCAACTACAGTACAGGAAGATGCAGTTGTAGACTGACATGCTAACTTTTCTGAAAGACAGTTCAACGTTCGCCATTCTACGTATGGCTTTGCTTTATACGAAACATACTGAGTCGTTGAAAAATCTGCGGAGCGCAGGTTATGAATTCATTATTCTTCATATTGAAAGGAAATGAAAGGGTAAGATGAAGTTAGCAAGAACGCTAGTACAAGAAGACAAAAAATACGTCCATCTCGTTATGACAAAGCTATTCTAGAAGTAGTTTATTATAACTTATTGCCAATAAAATTGATCTACAGCACTTTGGATTATGGCTAATAAAGTATTTAATCTCTTCTATGGAAATAGAGTACAAGATTCAATCGTAGATTGATTGTATTATTTTTCCGAAAGATAATTCTATGTTTACCGATGAGCCTAGAGTATTGTAAAATTGATTTACTTTTGGATTATGGATAATACAGTAGCTTACGTCGTCTATCGAAATACGTTGTGAATTCAATGGTAGATTGATTGTGCTTATCTGACGGAACTTTCTGTTTTACATATTGTCATACTCTACAGGTTTATTACTATTGAGCTTAATGCAGATAAAATTGATCGACTCTTGGATCACGGATAATATGGTAGCTTATCCGTCGGTCGAAATATGTGGTAGAAGATGCAATCGTCGACTGATTGTGCTGTCTTTTCCGAAGACAATTAAACAGTTACCATGATACATATGGATTTGCGTTATTATAACGCAATGACTCGCTAAGTTAAAGATCAACCGAGCACCGCCATGATTTCCTTTTTGTCTGCAAATATAAGCTAGTAACAGTGAATACAGTATTTCATAATAAATGACAGTTGTTTGAATTAGCTTTTGTAATTTGCTTACTACTGTCATGTTAGGAAAATTCGAAAAGCCGCATAAGCCGTGCAAATTGTATAAGACCAGCACGGCCTGTCTTTTCCTAAAATACAGATTTATGCAGTCCTGTATGGACTCCTTCCGATAGTATACTGGATTTTCAAAGTCATTTAGAGTGGACGTCGCCTTTCTTGTATAAAATATTTGCGCCGAATTGACAAGATACTACACTCCTCAAAATAGGACATTCGCAGAAAAGTCGACTTTCTAGCATAAAATATTTGCGTCGAATAGGCCAGATAGTATACTCCTCGTAGTAGGACATTCGCAAAAAAGTCGCCTTTCTAGCATAAAATATTTAAAGCCGAAAAGGCCAGATACTATACTCCTCAAAATAGGACATTCGCAGAAAAGTCAACTTTCTGGCAAAAAATATTTACGGCGAAAAGGTCAGATACTGTACTCCTTAAAACACGACATTCGCACAAAAAGTAATCATTTAATTTATAGCATCAAATAATTACGGCGAATAGGCCAGATACTGTACTCCTCAAAATGGGACATTCGCACAAAAAGTAATAATTTACGAAAAGAATGTTATGGAGGGAGGGGGGGGGCAAAGATTGTGTAGTTCTACATTATCTTTTATCATGGCCTTGTTCGAACAACTATTAGGTAATACACAGCACGGTGATTTGATTTTTAAATTTTTATCAATATTGCTACGCCCATGCTTGATCTTTTTAACCACTATTTCAACACTGCGGTCTAGAGAATGGTAATCAGAGTTATTATTTTCCAGCGTTGAAAATAATGGATGGCATTTAAATATGTAACCGTAAATTAATTTAATTAAGAACAACGTCATTCATTAAGTTAAGTTAATCACAATTGTCAGTGGTAATGCAAATACAAGTACAGATGTCAATAAACTTATTAGTGATCGCAATCTATCCGCTATGAAATCATGATTCATACTGATAGGGCTATCTGGCAACTCATGCGATAACTCCACGGCAGCAAAGAAACAAAAAACAGGGCACGCAAATTGATGCAGATTTTAAATCAATTTTATTATAATTAATTATGGAAATTGTCATTGCAGATTAAATAGTAGAGCTTTGGAATAATAAGAAATTGAAAGAAATTTATTCAGCCTATGAACGACCATTTTAGAAGCATTTACGGTGAACGATGGATGGGCCAGATTCATCATATTCTTGCTTGGAGATCCACATTTGTTGGAAGGTAGACAAGCTAGCCAAGATGGATCCTCCGATCCAAACGGAGTATTTCCTTTCAGGAGGAGCAACAATCTTAATCTTCATGGTTGGAGGTGCCAAGGCAGAAATTTCCTTTTGCATACGATCAGCAATGCCAGCAAACATGGTCGTACCGCCGGATAATACAATATTAGCGTACAAGTCTTTACGAATGTCGACATCGCATTTCATGATGGAGTTGTAGGTCGTTTCATGAATACCAGCTGATTCCATGCCGATGAAAGCAGGCTGGAAGAGAGTTTCAGGACAACGGAATCGCTCATTGCCAATGGTGATGACTTGACCATCAGGCAATTCGTAGCTCTTTTCCAGACTTGAACTGGAGGCGGCAGTTTGCATTTCTTGCTCAAAATCTAATGCAACATAAGTTAACTTTTCTTTCATGTCGCGCACAATTTCACGTTCAGCAGTGGTGGTGAAACTATAGCCACGTTCGGTTAAAATTTTCATCAAGTAATCGGTTAAATCGCGGCCAGCTAAATCCAGACGTATAATGGCATGGGGTAGAGAGTAACCTTCATAGATGGGGACAGTATGGCTAACACCATCGCCAGAATCCATGACAATACCAGTTGTGCGACCAGAAGCATACAAGGAGAGTACGGCTTGGATGTTGACGTACATGGCAGGGCTGTTGAATGTTTCAAACATGATTTGAGTCATTTTTTCACGGTTTGCTTTAGGATTCAAGGGAGCTTCCGTCAATAAGACGGGATGCTCTTCTGGAGCTACACGCAATTCGTTGTAGAAAGTATGATGCCAGATCTAGGTAAGAATCCCAATAAAACAAGGTGGGGTTGAATTTTTGCTTTATTTTATTTTATCTTTTTCAAACCATTTCAATTATCAACAAGCATTGCGGCAATCAAACCATTCCCTTTGGATGGGTTGATTGTCCCTCAAAAAGGCTAACGTGGTGGCTTACCTTTTCCATATCATCCCAATTGGTGACAATACCGTGTTCGATAGGATATTTCAAGGTAAGGATACCTCTCTTGCTTTGAGCTTCGTCACCGACATAAGAATCTTTTTGACCCATTCCAACCATGACACCTTGATGGCGAGGTCGACCTACGATGGACGGGTAAACGGCTCGAGGCGCATCATCACCAGCAAATCCGGCTTTACACATACCGGAGCCATTGTCAATGACTAAAGCTGCAACATCATCGTCTGCCATATTGGATTGCAATTGATTTTCAAGAGAAAGTGAAAAGGATAAGAAAGCAAAACTGGAAATCGAAATGCCAAGTCCCTTCGCAGTGCGTTGTCGCCGAAAGTACAGGACGACTATGGCTCAACCATCGTTTATATACTGTCACCCTCTCGAGCTTGTTTTGAATCAATGTTGGTATTGTTCGCCCGGACAATAGCGATTATTATCATTGGTGGATGACGATTGGCTTTGTTCTTCCATGGTTTTACCGGCAATAGTACTGTACTGTACCGTACTGTACTGTACTGTACTGTACTTGACACTGTACCGCAGATTCCAGTCAAGTTATTTTCTCAGGCCATTTCCTCCTTGCTTACTATCCATCAGCGACCGTTATTTCCTTTCGCTTGTTTTTTCCTCCATCACCGCATTTTGCATGTTTTTGCCGCAGCCCCCCTATGCGCTTGGCGACTACCCACTGCTATATATGCATGGTCTGCCCTCTTCGGCGGCATCCAATGTGTATAATTAGGCTGATGGACGGATAGACTATTCTCGACAGTAGACTATCCCTCTCTTTTCATAGCATTCCCGACCACTTGGATATTTTGGGGGGGATTGTTATCACCGACAATAACATCCATGCGATAACAATAACAAGGAGGAGTGCTATCCATCGCGCGGATGACGCGTTGGGAAGTAATGACCTTCATTTTGACCATATATGGTCAAGTTGGACGCAATGACCGCAGGAGGCTTCAGGGATTCTAGGGGAACAATGACGACCAGCTATTGTTCTCAGCAAGCTTTCAAAGTTGTAGCATTTAACAAAGGGCAAAACAAGCCTAATCTAATGTTCATTGTTCCACAGCAGTCATTGACTAGTTGTAGCCATGGCCTTAAGGGATTTTATTTTCAGCGTTAGTGCAGGAATTAACACGGTTAAAAACTCCTAATAGGTATAATGTAAGCCAAGATGAAGAAAGGAAGAGGACGAATCTTCAAGTCTGTCAGTATTGATCGGAAGAAGTCGATTAGGGAATAGTTTTGCAAGTACAGTATAATAGGATCCACCGTTCATATGGACCCTTTTGAAGTACTGCACTACAGTACTGGATAAGTGGATAGTGGACAGCATGAAGAAATGATGAGAACGAGAGACCCTCTAATCACAACCATACTGTACAATTTGCATGAATTCATATGCAGACTTGGAAGAAGTCGATTAGGGAATAGTTTTACAAGTACAGTTCATATGGACTCTTTTGAAGTACTGCACTACAGTACTGTACAGTACTGTAGTGTGGACAGCATGATGAGAACGAGAGACCCTCTAATCACAACGATACTGTACAATTTGCATGAATTGATATGCAGACTTGGAAGAAGTCGATTAGGGAATAGTTTTGCAAGTACAGTATAATAGGTTCCACCGTTCATGTGGTCCCTTTTGTACTATACAGTGGACAGCGTCAAGAAATGATGAGAACGAGAGACCCTCTAATCACAACGATACTGTACAATTTGCATGAATTCATATCATATTTATAATTTAATTTATTAGAGGTAGATGTAAATTAAAAAATAAATATTGATTACCTAGGCCTGCTGCCTGCCTTCAAATTCAATTCTCCCAAATTGCAGCCATCAGAAATGCATTTACTATATTTTTTATTTTTATTTAATTAGTACAAAGTACACTTGACCATTTTGCTATCACACCCTTCACCATCCCTTCTACTGAACACCAGACCAGTCTGAGTGAGTGACTAGATTGTACATACTAACGTATAGGAAATGACGATCAGATTTGAGTTCAAATTGAATTCTGACGACATTGCACCTCATTTTTTATACGAAACATATCGTATCCATTAAAAATAATAGTAAATTTAATACTGTTATATCTAAATATAGAGCAGAAATACTGGCATACAGAGAGGAACGACAAAACGCAGTAGAACAGTATTTAATACAGATCAGGAATCAAGTCCAATTTAGACATCTTCAGTGGTTCAGTTGGGATAATGTATTGATTAAACGAAAATTTCAGTCATAGTAGATCAAATTTGTAACTAATCTTGGAGCTAATGATGTGAATTAAATCAGTTAAAAGCGAATAGAATAAATATCAATAGTGATTTATAATAATTTTTATCGATTAACAAGAGTATTGTTATTTGTTTTATTAACGGGCAGCAGTTGTTTATATGTGAATCCTGTTCATTAGAATGCAAAGATAGTGACATAATTCATAAATCTACTAGTGTCTGGTTAATGCTTAGCACACGATCAATTATTTTAAATAAAACTAAACACGATTAGATATTAAAGGGATATTAAATAATAAAGACTTGGAAAAAAGTTAATTGATAGCCATTATAATTGAGTAGTTTGAGCTTTATAGTTAAGCTCGATCTGATGTAATGATAGAATTTATTTGCTTTAAGTAAGTTTTTACCTATTAATGGTCCATTAGCGAATGTAAAGAGAGTATTTCATGAGTAGTATCATCGCCATTTAATGGATTTTTACGCAAATATTTTATTAATTATGTACACTATTCTATTAGAATACGGGCAAAAGTGACACAACTAGATCTTGTGGTGATTAGGCATAAAGTTCTTAGTTACTCGAAAGTCACCATTAGCTATTCATTTCAAAAATTGTTATGAATTCATATATCATCGACCAAGGAATCCGTATAGGCTATTTGATGATTTTTTATTAATTTTTTGTGTTTCTTATTGGCATCAGTAGTGCTTAAGGGTAATCACAGGGTAATATAACGTTAATGCAAATAGCGAAATTATAGCAAAATTGAGAACGATAATATTGTTATCATTTTCCCTATACAAAACTAAACTAGCCAATGAATGGTCTACTCGCGATAGTAAGGGTGAATTATTCACGTATAATAATAAAATGATGAAATCAATACTTGTAGCAGTTTTCATTAAGCATTGTATGTATATAATGGCAACTTTTCCAAAAATATTATAAATTTTCTGCTGCCAGACATGAAAATGAAGTTTGTACAGCTTAGAAACACCTAGCTGACATCAAATAATTGGCATCTTCAATATTTCATAAATGGTAAAACTTGCGAAAGTCTTCTGATAATGAATAGCAACTCTTGTAATATTGGCTTGTTCTTTAATTTTACTAAATTCTTTTATTGATGGAATATTTCATCCAACTTACTAAGTTTCGCTTTCTTAATTACGAAATTCATTACCAAATGTACCAATGTCTTCCAACATATGTCATACGGCAAAGGCCAGTTCGTTGATTTTTCTGACTTTTACTAACAACAAAAGTTTCCTTTCAATCCCTAAAATATATTCTAAATTTTAAAGTTGGTATTGAAATCTCTGTTAGTCTTGCGATATTTTTTCGTATTCTATCAGTAAAAGATATTTTCAATTTTGGAGACTTCTATCATTGCTATTACGCCATTTAATTTCTACATGTTGTCGTTGCAAAACCTAATAGTGTTTCTATTGCCAGTTTTGAGATGCCTACAAGTATATTATTATATAAGATATGTTTTTTGAATAATGAAATTAACCCAGCTTATTTATATAGCATAGTTACAAAGCGTAGGAAGCGCTGAGTTTGGTTACAAGTTACATGTTCTATAATAATTTGTCCGATGATTTCCATATATCAAATTTTGCCCTAGTTTAGGATAAAATTTTGCTTTACCGACTGTCACAAAACAGCTTTGCAACAAGATAACTTAATGTACGATTTATAAGTCAATTCCTTGAACCACGTATCAAGGAACGATAGCTGCACTATCAGTAACACTTTTGCTCTACTAGCAGGCTACACAAAGACTTACACGCCTCATATTTTGCTTTAAACTAAGTTTAAGAATTCACTTTATTACACGATATACTGCATTTATATACTCTTTCTCAATAATTCATGAGTCATAGTTAGTACGATTAAGTTTGGAATCATTTACTGAACTAGATATTAATTTTAGCTACTGCTCCCTTAATGCAGACAACAGTATTTACGAACATAGACATCTGATGACTAAAAAAGAATAGTCAGATTACGATATGTCCTATCACGGAACATTTCCATGATAATTTACAATCTACCATAAGTAAATTATAATCACAATGATTCGAACTGTAAGTAGACGATTTGTATTCCCTATTATAACTATTAATTTCAGTATGTGTATAAATGTCACTGTCATAAAAAGTCAGTGCTATATTAAAACACAGTATATCCAAATTAGACGTTAACTAAATAAGGATAGGTTAACAGAATTATCCTAACATAGATATTTCTACTCTAATACAGTATATGACACTGTCACACCGACATTAAGTGCTTGATGCTAAACACTATAGTGAAAACTACATTAGCCGTAATAATAAACTCACCCTATCTCGTCGGTATTTTAGTTCATTGATATTTGTAGCGGGTCAATTTGCCGCCAAATTATCTTTATTAAACGTAGATAAATAATCTATTTATTAATGTTTAAAAAATTAGTTATCCCATTTGATGTCGATGAATACCTATCATGAGCTTAATAGACTAATAACTTTTCTTCAAATTTAATCTTATTATAATATAGTAGATGTATGCTACTACAGCATCATTACCCTAACTATTTTAATGCACTGTATAAAATCAATAGCTAATGAAACAAACAACTTCAGCCAACACAATAACTGATTTCAATAAAAGAATTGCGACTCAACTTATCAATAGAAGTTACACATTATAACTTTTCTTAGTAAATTGAAAATAATACTAGCAGTTTTAAGAATAAAAAATAAAATCGGGACACCATAAATTTTTCTTGGGTCATTTCCGCTGAAAGATGTTGAACTAAAAATTAATTTTAACAATGTTATTTTCAGATACATGATATAATAGTCTAACTCCTAATTACGTTTGTCTTACACATTAATAGAAATGTCATAAAGCCTGTTTTGAATATCTTTGATGTAATTATTGACCTTTGGCATATGAAACATTATCTTTGCTAACGATACTTAGCTTCGAAAGCTAAAACTAGTTTTCAGAAAGGATTGATCAATCGGACACGTTGCCTATACTTATTTCAGAAGCTAAAAGGACGGAATAAAAGTATGAGCTAAAATATAGATAGAATCGACTTATGCATCCTTTATTAGTATGGTGCTGCAGAGTTGGTGCTGCAGGGTTATTTATTGATTAAAGTGTTATAGACTAGTTAAACTACTACTATAAAAGGACTACAAATCGAATTACTTTTTTACTTAGTATCATTTAGTTTTAATTTAGTTTCGCAAGTTCAGGCATGAAATTGAGTGTATGTTAAAATCTTGACTTAAATTACTCCAATACATAGAAATCATATGAAGCAGTGCCATGTCCTGTCTTGATTTTACTTGCAGAATACGCTCACCAAATTTCTTTCATTCCTTATTTCTATGATGAAATTGATCGTCATCTCATGGCGAGTAATTAAGCAATTACAGGGAAATTCTTTATGCTAGAAATTTATTTTCGAATTCGTGGTCACTCTTTTAAAATTACAGATGTAACCGCCCACAATATTGAATATACATAAAATTAAAAAATCATTGATTTAAAAAGAAGTTTAATCCGGTTGTAAATAATTCAATTGCAAGTTAACGGTACAATTACTTACCTGTTTACCAAATTTTCGATTCTGATTATAAGTTGGACAAGATTCTGTACATAGATAGTGATGGAAAACGTAACACGTTCTAGAACAAATAATTTTAATGTTAATATTTCACTCTCCTATGTTGCTATTTCTACTTGCTTGATTGGGCTTGGCTTAAATCTTTTTCTGCTTATTGTTATTCTAAAGAATGAATTTGCTCATCGAATCACTTATCGCTTAATTACTATTTCAATTCTTTCTGATATTCTAACTGTTATCATGCTCTTGACCAATTATACTTATAACCTTCTTAGTACAGCTAACATCCAAAGTGGTCGTTGGTTATGCCGTATTATTGTATTTGTAATATCAACTTCTTATGCAATCTCGATATTAACCTTATGTTTATTAGCCATTGGTCATTATATCAAAGTAGCAAAAGTAAGGGTGAAAGTTTGTAATTTAGCTCAACAAAATGTAATTCTCATCAGCGAAACCGTCATCATTATTACGGCCATTGCAGTATCGTATCCTTTATTGCAATTTGTCAATGTATATGAACAGGAACCAAAGTTTTGTGATATTCCAAATATAACTAATAAGGTTTCTCTCTATTTAGTAACTCATGGTGTTGTATTTTATATCCTACCGTCATCTTTGTTGATATTAATTTATTGTAGAATTGTTCGCTACCTAAAAAGATACATCCAACCTATAGAAGCTCTCTTAATAACTTGGAAAGATATCAGAAGAAGAAAATTGATGAAAGTTTTTATTGTAATCATTATGTCTGATGTGGTTATCACTTTACCATTTTTTATTTCCACTATGGCCATGGCAATTAGCCAACAATCACAACGACAAATCAGACAAATTAATTCTGCTTATTTTGCTTTGGTGTTTTTTTCATTTACAACTACTGCAGCTACTTCAGTGGTCAACCCTGTATTATTTCTCTGGCTAGATCGCGATGTCAACAGAGCATCAAAAGCAATACTGACCAAATCAATACGTCGATAATCGATTAGTCGCAAGGTCTAATTACTAAAATTGCCATTAAAGGCATAGTAGGTAATCATATAATCTAACAACTTATAGCTATCAGTCAGGATCTCACAAATCTAACTATTAGAAGTGTGTGATAGCAAAATGAATAATGTCTTGATATTTTTCAAATGACACTAACTCGATAGATTTCTACAGTAGCAGCTGCTACTAAGCTTAATAAATTAGAAATTCTATTGTCAGTTTAGTTGTCAAGGTACGTCAATAATATCATAATCTAGGATTCCCGAAAACAAGATTATCTTATCAATGGTCCCTACTATTATTCTAATTAGTTATTATTCCATTAAATGATAGAATAGTGATGTTGCTTTCTATTTTCGGTAAAACGAGTTTGAAATATTTAAAAGCCAGATAGATGAAAATAACAGCGTTCAGTTACTACTTCTTACCGATTAAGATGTATAGGGTCTTTTCGATCAGGATTAGGAAAGTAGATTATTTCATTGGAATTTGATGCCATAATTAGATTTTTTCAATAGTGCAATCAAGTCCACTGCATCATCTATGTCATAGAATAAGCGTCCATTATTCGTCTTATTAAAATAAGATGCACATTCATCTGACTATTTGGTAATACTATTACAAAATTCTTTATAAATTTTAACTTGGAATGAATACTTGGTATAAGTATCGAAATAATCCGACGAAGAATTCTAGATAATCAAATTTCTGCTAATATGGTCAATCAACATTTTGTTTTATTCATTTTTTGCATTAGTAGTAACTTTATCATTCAATGGAAAATTTATAATTGACTTTAGAATGTCAAAAATAGAGTTTTGATTTAAAAAAATAATTGATTGATTTCGACAGCATGAAACTGTACTTGTTTTTGTCTTATTGCTGCCATTTCAATTTCGTGGAATCTGAAATACTAGGCATTCATCCATTTAGCATAAGACTATTATCTAATAATTTGAAGAAAATTGGTAGATGAGTGAGGTAATTAAAAGATTACT
>NW_002060953.1:1810309-1819442 GCF_000150275.1 Trichoplax adhaerens | reverse complement strand
TTCTAAAATAGAAAATGAAATAAGTTGATGTAGCTCAGGAACCACTAGCAGAGAGAAAGGGAGTTACAAATAATTATCATCCATTAATAGCAATGTGAGGATTACTATTAACCGGTCGTTTTTAAACTATCGAAGGGTTGAAATTATGTATCCGACTACAGATAAAATAACTGGCAAAATGTCGGTCTCTACTTTTTCAGTATTAGAAAGAGTTTTCCATATTCTTCTTTCTTCCCTTTAGTAGTGCTTGTTGTAGTTCAAGGTCTTTCGAAATATTACAGTATCGTAACAGCAAATTTCGGCAATGCAGCATGTTATTTTACAATGGAGTATGTTGAAGAAGCTAGGCAGCTGATTGAACGCCCTCAAAATTCTCGATTTTTCGTTATGGAAATGATCGAAACAAATTTGAACTATATTGATGAATAGAAATCTATCTATATTAAGTAAATGATCTTGCCATATTATTACGATAATATGAATTAAAGCTCTTTCTATCTCTCTCATATGTGAGGTCTTTCAAAGCAAATAATTTACTGCACGTTGGTAAAAGAACACTTACACATTTTGAACAGGCTTCCTGTTACAATCTATAAGGCAATCAAAATATAATAATCCTCTTATACAATACCCAAGGATGATAGAAATTTGTTTTGAAGTAGGCGATGGAATTATGTGCTATAGTTCAAGGTCGATTGAAACAATAAAGTTTTATATATTTCAAAGTTTGGGTACTATTTTACCATACTACGACACAAATTTCACGGAAAAATTTTTGATAATTTATTGACTAATAACAAATGCAAAATTGCACTGTTTATTGCTATAAAAATGACCAAAATGGTAGAAAGCCATAATGAAGGAAGTAAGGATGAAAGAGATGCATCTAACCAACATATAAATAAGAAATTCTGTTCTATTGTGGTACAACAGTAACTGCAATAAAATATTCATCGTCGTTTTCGCGATGTAGATAAAGCGCCCGGTCTTTGATTATTTTAGATGGAGTTAGGTAAATTATAAAAATCACGAATGATTAGCTTACATTAAGAGTAGTGGCTTCTAGGCGGGAAATACAATAAATAATTTACGTTGTTGACATGGAAATCTATTTGATAATATTTAGGCTTAGTTCAAATTTTGTAAGGTAAGAGTTTGAGATTTTACTATCGTCCTTTGCTCAGTAATCATGAAGAATTAATTATGTAATTATCATATACTTATTACTGTTATGATTTTACTATCTCAGATTCCCATAGCAATCGTTTATACGATAATTATGGAAAAATAACAACTTATATCTTACCAAATTTGTGATTCCTTTCCAAAAGGATTAATGATCAATTACTGAAAGACATCAATAACAACAAATCAGCATTCTAAGTAAATTAGCGTTCTAAAAGTTTTAAATAAATATCGCGTCGTTTTGAACATGTACATGTATCTAGGAGCCCAGGCTACTTCCTTTTTGTTATTATAATCTATTATTTTTAAACGTGACTTCATCCCATTAATTATTGATTAATTAATTATAACAATTTTTAGAATAATATTTCAATGGCTAGTAAGTAAAAAGACATTGATTCAACGCTATTTAATACCCTTTTCATGCTACTGTTAGGCAATAAAGTCTTAAGTAGCGTTCAGAAAGCTATAATAAGCGCTTGCCCAATTATAATTATTTTTTAATATGATGTCAGCTGTTCATGTCGATCCTAGGAATACAAGATTGCATTAAAGGCGTCTATGACAACGAATGATTCCCTCAAACAGGAAGTATTGGTGTAGAGTCGGAATAGTTTAGCAACCCCTAAATGAAAATTTATAATTTCAGAAGCTTAATTTTAAGACACTATTTAGCGTATTATATTAAAAATCGACTTGTCTTAGTGATTAAATTTTTGAGTAATATTTATGTTAATAATTATTAGTTCATCCCACCGATCACTAAATTCAAGAAATGATGTGGTATGAACTTAATAATGAATAATTCCAATGATACCGTAGTGTTAAATTTTAATGTTAATAGATCACTTTCCTACGTCGCTATTTCCATCTCAATCCTCGGGCTTTGGCTCAATTTCTTTCTACTTTATGTCATTTTACAAAGTCGTTGCTTTGGCAAAGTCACCTATCGACTCCTTTGCGTATCGGTGATATCCGACTTTCTAGCTGATTTAATGCTAACTGCTAAGTATGCGTATAATATTGCTAATGTTGTTTACGCCAAAGCTGGTCAATGGCTATGTAGGATTTTCGTATTTACTATAGCAGCATCATATGGAATCTCCATCTTGACAATTTGCTTAATTGCTATAATTCATTACTTTAAAGTCACTAAACCAGATTATAACTGTAGATTCTTCGGAAAATATACAGTGATAATATATGAATTGATAGTTATTCTGATTGCAATTACTCTTGCATTGCCACTATTTCACTTTCTTGATGTGTATGTTGATGAGCCGAAATTTTGTGATTTGCCTGTGGTAAGCAACTACGTCTCACTGTACTTAATTATTCAAACTATTATTCTCTACTTCATTCCTTCACTAACACTGACTGTAATGTATTGGAAAATTATTCGCTTTATTACAAGATATGTCCAACCTCAAAGTTCATTATCTACGAAATGGAGAGCAATACGTAGTAAAGGATTAGTGAAAATGTTGGTGGTTATAGTGGTGCTAGATATCTTGCTTACTTGGCCCTATTTCGCAACTATTGTGGGGATTGCTATTACCCGGAAATCTCAGCGACAAATACGCCAAATGAATCATACCTACTTTGTACTAACATTTTATTCATTTACTACGACTGGTGCTATAACTATTTTAAATCCCATAATGCTTCTTAATTTCGATCATGAAATTAAACTGGCGTCGAGAAGATTGATTAAACGACTGTTGAAGTGTTGTCAGCAACAGCAGTCTCATGCCATCCAGATTACTGTAACTTTTCATCCGTAATTATCTTGCTGGAGCCTAATATCTGTGAATAAAGATTTTCAATACCCTCAAATGACTAAGATAACTATGGTGGACTTAACTGAATTCATTTAAATCTCATTGCTTTATAGATCATAATACCATAATCAAGATTGAGTCGGTTTGTGTGGACAACTAATTCACTTACTAAAATCCACAACTTTGACAATCTTAATGTTAAAATGACATTATCTTTAATATAATGCTATGATAAGTTCTGCACTCTACAGATGAAAGCCTATGTCAAAAGGTATGCGTAGGGATAACTTCATCGACATGAATCTACTGCAACTGCTTTATCATTACGTAAATAAAATTAGGTTTTCATAAAATATGATATTTTACATTTTCAAAGACGCGATTTATTTCCAGCAACTTTTATATCACAATGATGTGTCTTGAATGTGTTTGATTAAAAGATACAGATTCTAGACGTGAAAATAAAAATTTTAAAAATATTCGTCCGGAGAGCTGTGACGGAATCAATCGAAGTTAATTACAGTAATATTTTAAAAAATATAATTCGTGCCCTGTGCCCTTTGAGTGCTATACCACAATTGCTGGTATACGAGTATCTTAAATGTAATGTTGAGTAAGATTTAATAATCGGGCTCCAATTTTAAAATGATGAACAAGATGAAATTAATTGAGTTTCTATGAGCTAATAAGACGCTGATTAAAATCCTCTCACAGATCATTTTTCATTGCAGAAGATGTCATTTATAGCCTCAAAAGTTGAACATTATGATGATCTACTTAGCATGCAATGTTAAGTTGGAGTAAGATTCTATAGGAACAAATTGTTAAGGGTAGTATTTAATTAATTCGATTGAAGACTATTGATACAGCAGGCTGAAATAGGGAATTGGATTATGTAACAGTAGCAGATACTTCCTTCTCCAATTCTCGATAGAAGATTCTTGAATATTACGAAAACTTTATTATGAAAGGGTTATATTTCAGACCTATAGTTGTAGAAATAGGAGCCTGGCTGGAATGGTATAGAAGAAACTCAATTTATACTATATTAACACGTGATATACCGATTTAAATTGATATTTACCTGCAGTAAATGTAAATATTTTTTCTTAATAGTGATAAAGATAATAGCGAATATTCATCGTGCAACGAGCTTTGAATAATTCAGTTTAATTAGCGAAATAATTACATAGAATAGCTGATGAAAAGTAGTTAAGACCTTGCTAAAACATTCGATATTGAACCTCCTTCAGAGCAGATCCAATTGAGGGTACAAATTTTACTTGATAAATTGTTATTGATATTTCGTTAGAACAAATCAAACCTCGAGAATAGGATCAAAACTAAGCAACCTACTAAAAATATGTAGGCATGTAAGCAATTCGGATCAATCGATCAGGATATTCTATAGAAATATTGTACTGTGGAACATAGAAGATGGAGACAGAAATCTTCAGTAACATTCTACTTCTATTCATTGAAACTGGATTCCTGCAGATGCATTGAAGTTGATGTTAATCCAGCAACATCCAGGTTCTTCTAAAGCATATCAACCCGCAAAAGGCAAGAAGAATCTTCATAGGATAGATCTCTCATAGCCGTATAGTAGAACAGTCAATTAATTGAAATAAATTTACTGCAGCACTCAGACATTCTGGTCTAGTCCATCGAAAAATGGCGGTTGCTTTTCATGGGCCATGATCAATCACGTGATGCAGCCACTAAAGTAAAATGAAGGCGATAGAGAACTTTCCAGAATCTTTCAAATCGGAGCATTAGTAATTTTCTGGAATCAAGAAATGGAATTAACCCTGCACCGATCTATTTGCCAGTGGATGGATTTTAAGTCGTTATTCAATCGGTTATAGGATAGATTATGAATATGGACTTGATTTATGTTTATATTTTAAGAATAAATCAAATATATTAATACTCTAAAGTAGATAGATCATGCCTAGATACAAGAAGAATTGAACTACTAAAATCCTGCCGTGAATGCTTCTGCGCACTGGTCATGCTTTCTTCTTAAATTTTTGGAGTCAGATCCGAGCTGCCTGCCTCCTACAGAAGAAACTATATCCTGGCAACGTTAGTCATAGAAATTTCATTCCATTGCCTTCTCTTCTACCGCTAGAAATATTGTAACCAAATTGTACAGTTACGATTGTTGATCTAGGCATCTATCGTGCTAGATTATGACAAATTATGTGCTACTTTTGACATCTATTTAGATAAATTAAGGTATAAAACGATAAAGCCAATTTACACTGTGCACACAATCAACAGCCATTGAATTGACCAGGTGTAAGGAGGAGTAAGTTTTAATTAAATAAATGTCAATCCTAGAACTTGTCTACTGACGTAATATTAATGATACGTATTTAGATTTAGTCAGTTATAACGTTTACGAAGGGGCAACAATGATATGTAATAATCTAATCTTATATCAATTCTTATAAACTGTGTAGTATCTATGATAGACATGATACGAGATATCATTATCGAAAATAAAATAACTTCAATTTAATCCATAGATATGTTACTTTTCTTACTGTAGTGCTGCTTGTCTAGAGATAAATCGTGAATATAAATGCCTAATAATGCCAACCTAGTTAATAACTTTGTCATTCTATTCCCAAATCGATGAATTCCCCATGTAAATTGATGTTTCTAAACCCATGAATCTAATTTCTACCAGCTGCCGAACGCTACCTTTTTGTTACTTTATTTACTACAGTAGTGCTTATTTAGAGATAAATAACGATCTTGAAGGATCTAATCAAGTCTAATCCTTTCAGTGAGTTTGCAACTAAATATCTAAAGTGATTCAAATCCTAGATCAAAATAACTTAATTCAATGTAAGATGCTACTTTCTGCCAGCTAACTAATAAATTTTGGTAATTTAGTATATCTTTCAAAAGCAAACGTCGTTAGCATAGAGCTTCCTATTTAAAAGCTTCTTATTCTTGATCCACGTACATGACGAAGTATTAACGGCTACGTAAATTGATAGAAGTGACAAGTTTTTGCTTTCTCGATTATATTAAAATCAATTGATCATCGTTGTGATACATTAGAGATCTTGACTAGATAAAAGCTTTGCAGTAACGCAGCATAAATTACGATCAATAAGTTGTCTCCTGAGTCACGTATCAGCGATCTAAATCTGTGCTATCGAGAACACTTTCCTCTGATAACGAAGAACATAAAGTATTGGGTGCCTGGTACTTTGCTTTAAATACTAATTTAAGAACTCTTTTCATTATTTTGAATACCGTACCGCATTTATAGACTCTTCTACAATAGCTCATGAATCTTAAATAGTACTATTAACGTTAAGACCTTCCTTTTAACTAGAGAATACTTTTTCTTACCGTTATCTAATGAAAATAACATCATTTACGAACTATCATATCTAATAACTGATACAGGATAATCAGATTATGACATGTCCCATCTCCGAACGTTTACATGATAATCTTCAATCTTTCTGATTAGTAAAGTTACAATCACAATGATAGGCTAACAAAATTTCATAGCATAGATATTTCCGTAGCAATCTATATATAGCAGCATTAAGACTGTCACAGTCTTTACCTAGCAGTGCACAATTGATAGCTTAGATTAATAAGTAACGCCTTAATTGTTATGTTTCTAATTTCTAGACGTGAAAAAATTTTTTAATTTTACTACGTTTAAATATGAGATCATTACGAAATCGTATTGATATGTTTATCAGTATAATATATTTTTTGAGTACATGAATGTTTATATTATCTGACCATTGTGCTCAGAATTGTAATAGATTAAACCTACTGTTTGTTAAGCGCCTTACATATGTAAAGTATTCCATAAGATTGATGCATGACATTTGAACTAACGATGGATTACAGTATTCATTGCAGTATCTGTTAAATGTTACATGGTAACGGTTTTGCTTGAAAGAAAATACTTTCAAAATATTAGTATGAAATTTATAAATGTTGGTAGACATATAGAGTTAAAGTTTACAGCTCATAATAATTTCATAATTATTTTACGGCATAAAAACTCGTGAATTTACTAAGTAAATTCTTAAAGTATCGCATTTTGATCAATATATATGCACTTTATCTTTAAGCTAGCCCTTTAAGCTTTTAATATTTCATTTATTTAGAATTTATACAGACATCAAGCATGATATCGAGAGAAGCGAGAAATGTATTTCGAAAATACTTAAGAAGACTTTACAAAGAGACTCCTTCCATTGAAATTATTAACGAATTAGTCGTTGAGAAGATATTATCAAGCTGTGATGCTAAGCGTTTGCGTAAAATTGATGAAGAATCAGAAAGAAATTTTGAACTAATAGATATATTGCAAAAGAGAAGAGATGAAGACATTGTCCAGTTTTGTAAGATATTACAGGATTGTGATGTACAAACCGTTCAGGAACTCGGTAAAGAACTAGAGACGAAGCTAATGAAAGTTATAAAAACTGTAGATTCGAACAGTGGAGAAGCCTCATCAAGTGTTAATGGTATGTTTATCTGAACAGAATAAAATTTACCTGCTAAGCCCGAAACAGAAGTAGAAACCATTTTAAGCTGAAACATAGTTTCGGAATTTCTATAAATACAAGTTTATTCTGCTGCTGTAAATGAATTGTCATATACAATTTTTCTCGTAGTTAGTCATTCGTTTGATAATCCTTCTATAACGTGCAATTCTGCATAGAAATTATGATATACAGCTGATGAGAAGCGATTTAAATCCAGAATACTTGTAAAATATAAGATATATTTTCTTATATGCTCAAATGCTTAACTAAATGGCAAGCGGTGATGGCTTACTGCAATAGAATATAATGGATATAAAATTTAGTATCTATAATTACTTATTAAATTTGCATTAATTTGATACTTAGAGACGTCATTCTAATCTACCAGAAAAATTTAGTCTATACTTATTATTCATTCAATAACAAGCGACACATTTAAAATGACTACCAGTACATAATTCTAGATATATAACGTATTTTAAGGTGTTTCTTTAGAACGATCAGTTCTTTTTAAGACGTCCATCAATGATCATCATCGCATTTACGTTCAAAGGGTCTAACTTATGCAATGTTTACTTACCTTTTTAGAGGATCGAATTGGTGCTGATGCAGGTAACAATCATCTTTTGCATATAGCTACTAAAGTGAAAGACTTTAATTTAAATTTACTTTTATCGGACAGGTATTAATCACTCTTTTACTTGTATTGACCTTCACACATAACATGTCGTCCTTTAATTTACTAGTTATTTCCTCTCGCATCGTTCAACAAACCAATCCTATAGATAGTAGTAAAAATGGCAACAATTCAGGTAGGCATATATAATTTATTTTCAACTTGTTCAGCCTTTTAATCTCCAGAATATTGAATCAAATTTCATTCATTTTCTATATTACATCAATAGCATACAAAATTGCAAATTAAAATGATAATTTCTACCCGTACTATAATGAAAAAGTTTAGAGGTTTCGATTGATTATTCACTTTAGTCGATAATATTAAACTGATATTACTATTTTTGATGATATTCTGATTAAAAGAAACTTAGGCGATATTAATTTTACTACAGTAACATTAGCTACTTATGAAATGACGCAAGTAAATACCGTAATGATTATATTGATAAATATGTAAAAGTTAATACGTTAGGCTTTAACACTTTTTCGTATTACTTTAGAGCCATTTGACAAATACTTTCGCGTTATTGCGGGAGAACTTCGTTACGATCTTGCATTTCGTTTGGGAAATACTTTAAGATTGAAAACAAATGAGATTGAGGAGATTAAAGGAACAAATTCTGCACGATATGACAAAATGTACAAAATTTTGGAATTTTGGAAAAATGAACGCGGCACAAACGCAGATATTGCTGAAGTAATTACAGCGTTACGCTCCATGAATCAAAATTTGATAGCCGATAAAATTCAAAAAATTTAGCTTCAATTAAGGCTTACGTCTGTGTTTTACATTTTCAATTAAGTTATGTACAATTGAATATTAGTGTACCGGAATAAAAGTACATTTTAACTAGACCGGTAGGATGTACTGTCTGTCAAGACTTATACTAAAAGATTTGATATCAAATTGTCTTCGATTAATTAGAATCCAATAGTTACAAATATGAT
>NW_002060953.1:1784781-1808076 GCF_000150275.1 Trichoplax adhaerens | reverse complement strand
AAATTAGTATGAATTTATAAATGTTGGTAGACATATAGAGTTAAAGTTTACAGCTCATAATAATTTCATAATTATTTTACGGCATCATAACTCGTGAATTTACTAAGTAAATTCTTAAAGTATCGCATTTTGATCAATATATATGCCCTTTATCTTTAAGCTAGCCCTTTAATTAAAGCTTTTAATATTTCATTTATTTAGAATTTATACAGACATCAAGCATGATATCGAATAAAGTGAGAAATGTATTTCGAAAATACTTAAGAAGACTTTACAAAGAGACTCCTTCCATTGAAATTATTAACGAATTAGTCGCTGAGAAGATATTATCAAGCTATGATGCTAATCGTTTGCGTAAAATTGATGTAGAATCAGAAAGAAATTTTGAACTAATGGAAATATTGCAAAAGAGAAGGGATAAAGATATTATTCAGTTTTGTAAGATATTACGGGATTGTCAAGTACAAACCATTCAGGAACTCGGTAAAGAACTGGAGATGGAGCTAATGAAAGTTATGGAAGCCATAGATTCGAACAGTGGAGAAGCCTCATCAAGTGTTAATGGTAGGTTTATCTGAGCTGAATAAAATTTACCTGCTAAGCCCGAAACAGAAGTACTAACCATTTTAAGCTGAAACATAGTATCGGAATTTCTACATATACAAGTTTATTCAGCTCCTGTATATGAATTGTCATATGGAATTTTTCTCGTAGTTAGTCATTCATTTGATAAACCTTCTATAACGTGCAATTTTGCATAGAAATTCTGATATACAGCTGACGAGAAGCGATTTAAATCCAGAATTCGTGTAAAGTATAAGATATATTTTCTTATATGCTCAAATGCTTAACTAAATGGCAAGCGGCGATAGCTTACTGCAATAGAATATAATGGATGTAAAATTTAGTATCTATGATTACTTATTAAATTTGCATTAATTTGATACTTAGAGACGTCATTCTAGTCTACCAGAAAAATTTAGTCTTTATTTATTATTCATTCAATAGCAAGTGACACATTTGAAATGACTACCTGCACATAATTCTAGATATATAACGTATTTAAGGTGTTTTTTTAGAATGATCAGTTCATTTTAAGCTGTTCATCAATGATCATCAGCACATTTATGTTCTAAGGGGTCTAACTTATGCAATTTTTATTTACCTTTTTAGAGGATCGAATCGGTGCTGATGCAGGTAATAATCATCTTTTGAATATAGCTACTAAAGTGAGAGACTTTAATTTAAGTTTACTTTTATCAGACAGGTATTAATCACTCTTTTACATGTATTGAGCTTCATGTCATAACATATCGTCCTATAATTAACTAGTTATTTCCTCTCGTATCGTTCAACAAACCCATCCAATAGATAGCAGTAAAAGTGATAACAATCCAGGTAGGCATATATAATTTATTTTCAACTTTTTCACTTTTAATCTCCTGAATACTGAATTAATTTTCGTTCATTTTCTATATTGCATCTATAGCATACAAAATTGCAAATTAAAATGATAATTTCTACCCGTACTGTAATGAAAAAGTTTAGAGGTTTCGATTGATTATTCACTTTAGTTGATAATATTAAACTAATGTAACAATTTTTGATGATATTCTGATTAAAAGAAACTTAGGCGATATTCGTTTTACTACAGTAACATTAGCTACTGATTATATGACGCAAGTAAATACCGTAATGATTATATTGATAAATATGTAAAAGTTAATACGTTAGGCTTTAATACCTTTTCGTATTGCTTTAGAGCCATTTGGCAAATACTTTGTCGTTATTGCGAAGGAACTTCGTAACGAATTTGTATTTCGTTTGGGAACTATTTTAAGATTGGAAACAGTTGAGATTGAGGATATTTCTGGAAGAAGTTGTTCGCGATATGAAAAAATATACAAAATTTTGGAATTTTGGAAAGCGAAACGCAGCAAATACGCAGATATTGCTGAAGTAATTACGGCGTTACGCTCTATGAATCAAAATTTGATAGCAGATAAAGTTCAAAATATTTAACTGCAATAAAGGCTTACGTCTGAGTTTTATATTCTCAATTATGTTATTTAAAATTTAACATTAGTATACCGGAATAAAAGTACATTTTAACTAGCCCGGTAGGGTGTACTGTCTGTCAAGATTTATACTAAAATATTTGATATCAAATTGTCTTTGATTAATTAGAATCCAATAGTTTACAAATATTGATTGTCTAAAACTCTTTAATCTCATCAGATAACGTTAAAAAACTGTTTAAAATTAATACACAGTATTTAAATTTAACATTAGAGTACCGTAATAAGAGTATGCTTCCGTTGTCTATAAAGAAAGAATTATGTCAATTATAGATAGCTGGATAAATATACATTACTTCAGGACAGTTTTATTTTCTTGCTCTATACTATGTATGAAATGCCTTTAGAATTAATACCCTAAGTTTTACGCCAGTTACTACGGTGGCTAGGCGATTTATCCTTAAAAACAACTCTACTCCAGCATTACACTGAAAAGAAGCCGAATAGAAGTGAATAGGGCCAGTTTCTTTGGCTATTATAACATAATGAATCAGCAGCAGATTAAAATAATACTATTGCCTCTCCAAATTTCTATTCAAAGTTTCTCCATAGTGACCGTAGTTACAAGACATCTTAGTTCCGTAGATTTCATTTTTATTTGCATATAATTGAAATTTAAAATTAGAATAGCACTATAATTATGCATAGACAGCAATAAATCTCTAAAAGCAAATGTTAGTGAAGGAACAGAAAACATTGCAATGACATAAAGAAGCAATGAATGAACTCCTGCGATTGTTGCGTTGTTGCTAACTAAGGCTCGCTTAGAGACATTTTTAAAAATACGTACAAAGATTTTGGCAATTTAAACAAGATATGCTCAGAAGAGTTCAGTAACGTTGATAAATAGGTAGAATAATATCAGCAAAATTTCTCGTAAAGATAGCTGACGCAGATTAATAGTTTTCACAATGACTTAAAATCCTACTTAAAATGTTGTAAATGGTATGATATACGCAACATAAAGATTAAGTACAATCGATTAGAAATCACTTTTTTCATCTAAATCTATAATGATATCTTAATCATTGTTCGTATTTGACTTAAATTCATTGTAAGACATTTTGCAATTTAATTGTCGCCGTTTATAAACGATAGGTTAAGCGGTAGGTGAATTATAGATTACACTTATTATACCTGGTTGTTGAGTTATACAAGAAGTAAAAGCATTTGATGATTGTGGTATCGAACTTAAAGCACTGGTTTGCTGTTGTCCGAAAGCTTCCGAACCTTGCGGAGATTGCTTGCTTTCCACAAGCAATACATCACTTTAGAAAGCTGAGGCTGTTTTGTTAAAGGCACTTCTGTCATGAATTTATGAGACTAGCTGAATCAATGACTTGTGTAATGTTATACTTCGATATTACTCGTAGATATATTCATCTAAATACGAATTTGTGATTTTAAAATTTTTATCTATGATTACCAATATGCATTAAACTCTTTACTTTATATCGTGTCTATCCAATACATATATGCTGTATAAAGTCCTATATTCATGTATGTTAAAAACCAAGGGCGATATACTGTACTACTAACTTGCAACAACTACCCTTGTGACACAAGAAAACAACACAGTACTTATAATAAACTTTACTTTAATCTACTGAACTACTTCCCTAGCCTACGGTATAGTAACTGGAATCCTTGGAAGTACTAACTCGCTCAACACCATATACGATGTAAAACTGTCACACAACTTAGCCTTAACCTGAATCACTTTTTATTAATCACGGTCCTTCTTATATACTCTTTCAGTAGTTATAAACATATTTACCGTGTTACCAGCATATTTCAATAACAATCATTTTATTACGATTGAATTATCAAATACGCACATTCGAAGCTTAAATTCTCTATTAAAAGCCGTTTGGTATTATAAATGTAAAATATCACATATATTAAAGACCAGTGAGTATGCACCTTTAAGTCCACAAGAAAAGAAAGCAATATGACTCACTGTCATGACTGTTTTTTCAGTTAGGTGGATAATGCTGTGTTACTCAAAAGTAGATGATTTACCGGAATTGTTTATTTATTTCTTAGTAAAGGGTAAATACATGATTGGCTAAAATTTTGGTTTCGGTTAATTCTTATCAAATTCCTTAGTAAAGGGCAGACACAAGATTGGTTGAAATTTTAGTTTCGGTTAATTCTTATCAAATATACAAACATGATCGGTCTAGGTTTTGTTTATTTGCGCTGCAGAGCATAGAGGCAATTAGCTGTATATATATATCAAGACCACGGATTATTTTTCTTGTTCTTCTCTTAGAGTTCTGTCACTCTCAATACTAATGAAATCCACGCTCGCTATACTTCGAGTAATATACCCATATGAACTTGTACTGTTTACTTTACGATCGATTAGGTGAACGATAATGGCAGTATTTATTAATTTCGCTCATAAAAATGGTCATAAGCTATATTTAATAAGCAGAAAGTCAAATTAATTTATATGTAAAATAATGTTCTCTGACTAAACAGTTAGATAACTCTTTCTTCTCCTGTTATAGTTCTATAATTTCCTGTATATGTTCGTTAACAATGGCGGTATTATTATTCTTGCTGATGACTTTATAATAAAATATAATATACCAAACAGGAAACAAAATTGATTTAGATGTAGCATACAGTCTTGTGACAAGCAATTGGACAACTCTGTATTGCAACTTTCTATAGTGATACAGTACATTCTGTATTTGATTGTATTAATAGCTATGTATGATACAGTTAGGTTTCTATAAACAGATGCTATCATGCCCCTAACATTAGATGATTGTTACTTACTATGCGAGTATCAGAGTTTGTCGATTACTAAACTTAGTTAGTTAGCTTAGCATAATAAATACAGCTAATGTCTAAATTGATGCACGGCTAATATGAATATAAGCAACACCTTTTGGGTGTACGTTAATAGAAGAGTAATGCTATTTAGTTAAGCAGATTGATTTATACTGTTAAGCATTCGATGATTTAGCTATTTAAGTGAAAGTTTTTTCTATTTTGTGCTAAATAGATTAAAAATGAAAATGGATTTTAGAACTGCACAGATGAGCTTCGAAACTTGAGTGCGCTTCTTAAGAGTTCACAATACTTTTGATTAGTTTCGTGCTCTAATTAATTAGTACTCGAGTATTCTTAGACTCTGTAATAAGAGTCCTTTTTTAAAAACTTTATCACCTGAGTAGGTTCTTTCGTAAAAATTAGATTCAAATTAGATAAAATAGATACGAGATACTTTTGTTACACTTTGGTACACCATAGTTTCTTACCTGTTATATTTATCGCCTAAGAATATATAATTTGGCACGTGTAAATTGAATCTCTCTATCTTTTAAATATTCATCAAGGTGTTTATCAATGATAAATTATTCTGCATTCAATACTTATAACTTTCTTATTTCTTTATTTTTTACCATGAAATTCTGACTTTAATATAGATTACGGTCTACAGATATACGTCGTTGGGGTTTTGAAATATGACAATGAAATCTATTAGTACACAGAAATTTTAAATGTTTTACTATCTCACAAATTTGGACACAACTATTGAGACCGAATTAAAACTGATAAGATAGCTAAAAAGAGACTAACTAATAGTTTGTATTAAAAAACGAATTTTAAGCAATCAAGAGAGTTACTGTAGATTTTTGGTTGGTTTTAGCTGTTTTTCTAGTTTACTGACGTCGGCTTTGAAAAATTTCAATCGCAATTTTCTATTAATAAATGATAATGTAATAAAATGAATTATTGGAGGTATTACGGAGTGAATGGACACTATTTAGAAAATTTAATATGATTGTGAAATGATAATATAGGCAGTTATTATTATTATCAACTATTTATGTAAAGTAGCGATAAATGTTTCTTAAAATTTCGTTGACGGTATTGCAGATATCTTTCCAGGATTAATAAATTTATTGGAGTATTTAATAATACTATTAAAATTGGTTTAATAAGTTGCTTTATTTTCAATAATAAATAGATACTACCGAATGAAACAGTGATTATTAACAGCTCTTATAATTCAGAAACAGATTTTTGTCTGTCAATTAAACATAAACTTAGCTTACATTCTATCAGTTTCGATTACGACTCCAGTAATGATGTTAATGACAGCTGGAAGTTTTGTTCTGTAATCATTGATATCTGTAATGTAACTTTGTATTGTGATTGTAGACTGTTAGCCATGTTTAGTATAATGTACGGTAGATATTTTTCCTAAGAGATATTTGGTAGCTATAACTATAGACTGCGGTATAGATTCTATGCTAGCGTATAGATGACTATATACAGTAAGGTATTGAGTTACTAATAAGGCTATAGATAAAAATAGAACTGTAAATCATATATAGGATATGGTTAATTCATTGTACTTTGGCTGGTGTGAATAATGTCTACGTAAGTAATGTAGTCGTATCTATATCGGATTAATGATGGTCCGCAGTAGAATAGTGTTACGAAGAATAATTTTTCTATGTGTAAAATAAGGTAAAAGGTTGCCATGCGGATTTTCGCTGCGAATATAGGAAAAGTATAAAAGCATGCAACTTTAGATTATTCTGTTTAGTTCGTTCTAGAAGTCTATAGTAGAATTATTCGGCTAGAGTAGAGCTGTGTGTAGTTAATCTTTGTATAAGATTCAATAAAGCTCTTATTTTTCTAAAATTTGGAATTTCGTGATCGTTATATATCACAATATTATAAATTAAAAAAACAGTTAAGCACCCCTGTAAATCACTTAAATGTAAATACTGTATGCCTAATTAATGAAATGTTTTTTTAAAATACTATGGAGTACTATCATATGTAATTATCGACAAGCACTACAATATGGTTTCAAATTTTTGTACATAATCGTGTTAAGGTTCGTAGAAAAGTATTATTCATGCTAATAATTATTGGAAATTTTATACAATTAATAATAGACATTTCAATATAAGCATATAAACGGGATGTAAAAACGTAAACAGACTATTATATAACATATTTACATACGTGTAAACTCTAACACTTGCTACGTATGCAAGTCACATATCATTTTGTTCTAACTTTTATTTAGAAATATTAAACTGGTTACAAAAACATTAAAATTGTCTGCGATAATGATAATTTAAAATAACTAATTAAAAAATGCGTACTGTAATAATCCTTACTGGCTGTAATTAATACAACTTTTAATGTTCATTGTTTTCCATTTCATAGCAATGGGTTACTGATATAGTAAGACTTTTTGCAATAAAAATAACAGCTTACTGATAATACAGATGCTGTAATGATCCTTACGATGCTAGCAATAATTGATTTAAGTTTTAGAATTCTCGTAAAGAATTAAGCAGTTAGTTATCAATCACAATCTTCTTTTTAGAGTTGATATTTAAGCATTTAAAAGACTATAATTCCTAGAAGCAGTGCAAGTGTAATTCGTAATAGTTGTTGTAATGATGTTGTGTTATTGTGTGGTTTGCAATACTGTGTCTTATATTATGGAGCTAGTAAAAACTAGTAAAAGTATGTTCAAGTCGCTAGTACAAAGATTATTCCAGTTTAAGTTTCGCAAGAGACTATAGTCATTGTAGAAGTTCGTTCTTATACTAGGTCTAGCAGTTAATAGATTTTATTCAGTAATTCCTGTTTATGATCTTCGAGTCTAGAATAGCTAACTATATAAGTAGTTGAAGTAACACGATAAGGTTTTCTTTTGTACTTGAGATTACAGTCTACAGTTGAAGACTTTTGTTAACAAGAAGCCCCGTATAAACAGTTTTGCTCCGAATCGTTTGGGATCGGAATTATAAGGAAATCAGAAAGAACACATTTATTACAAATTAGTTGTTAATCCTTGAATATATGAATCCGAAATCATTTACGCGACATATCTATTCTCTTATAATGTCATATCATTAGCATTGCTAATCGCCTAATCATAATCATTCTAATCAAATATTCATATACGGAAGTGTACGGTTATGGGCGGGTTGCGGCAATAATTAATCAATCATCACTCACTTAGCATAGTTAGTTCTAGACCTATTAATCAAGTAATAACCTATACTATCGAAATTAAGATAGATATTATAGTCATTTGTGTGTTGTATACACTTCGAAAATCTCCTGATTTTGCGTAGATAAATAGCATTATGAAATCGATGACATGATCAAGCGATTCGAAGCCATCATTTCGGAATTGTAACAAAAGATCGATATAAAGCTAAATATAGAAATTGGAAGAAAATATCAAGGCCGCATATTCTTCTGGACTTGTCGTTCAATATTAAGACTTAATTATACACGTGGTTACTGCCGTACCCCATTATTATGGGTCAGTGGCGATTGGTCGATATTGACCTGAGCATATATCGGAATAAGATTTAAAGACCGAAAATTTTTTTAGGATTTGTCATTCAATATTAACCTTTAGTTTCACACGTGGTTGCAATCACATCTTATCGTTAACGGACGTACGTATAACGCTTGGCCATTTTACAAAAAAAACAAATCTTTCAACAGACCGTTTACTTGAGTGACTATTTACAGTAGAAGACTAAATTAAGAGAAAGAAAGAAATTCTTGCCTTAAGTCTAGATTGACATCAAATTTATAGCAGGTACAACGGAAATATATTGAAGAAAGTCAAAATAGGTCTAAAGGAGTAAAAATAGACTTCAATTCTATTATTTTTCTTTCACTCGAAGTGTTGCAGTAATTTTTGAAGTTGATCTTCTTTAAGACAAGCTTTTGATTAATTCTAGCTCGACTTTTACATAATGATATTAATCATAGTTTAATAATTCTATTTCCATTCACGTAAGGTCAATTTTCTAGCGTAAACTTAATCATTATTGATCCAGTATGGAAAATCCAAACATTCAGGCAGCATTAGAAAACAATCGTGACAAATTTCTTAAAATTGTTCCCATCGAAGAATTATTCACAAGGCTCGAACTGGAAAAGATTTTAAGTCAAAAACAGGTAAAGGCTATCCGAGCCTTGGATGATACGGAAGATATGAATGGAAAGCTACTTAAAATCTTAAAGGACCAACGTACGGAAGAGGATTTCGTCTTATTTTGCGGCTTACTTAAAAACAATAATGTTAATGCAGTGAAAGCTTTCGGAGCTAAATTAGAGGCTGAAGCTGGAGGTAGTAAAATCTTCAAATGAACAGTATTATTGGAGTTCACTATTCAAAAATATATTATTAAATTATTATATTATTATTCATTTATTAATTAGCCTTTCTTAACTTGATTGATCTTTATTTGTTATCGAAATTTCTAATTTTATGTGACAGTAGTCTATACTTAAGCGAGTTGATTTTTTTATTTCAGGAAAGTTAAACAATCCAGTACCTAAGAAAACAGGTATATTAATTCATTGAACCTGTTTTGTCTTTGCTTTTTGCAAGCAAAGAAATAAAAATAGAGATAGCTACTGACAGCAAGTATAATGCTTATTGTAGCCTAATAGTACGAAATTGTACCAATTAGGAAAAATGCTATGAACTATTTTTAATACTGATCTGATTTATTAAATATGAATGAAAATTATCATTGACTATCTTACTGATCATAGTTAGAAGAGGAAATGATGTTGGTTAGTACTTCATTAAAGTAATTTAAGTTATAATACTGCAGTATGATTAGACAATAAGTATTATAAAGTGTTCGATTCATCCTAAAATTCTAATAAGTCTATCAATTTCAACGTGCTTTCTATTCGTATGTTTGATTCAGCGATGGAAGTGGACTCTACACTTAAAGGTTAGAATACGATAATACGAGTAAATCTGAGTAATCCTGGTGTAAATGTAGACTATTAATTATAGTTTTAAGATTCTATCACTAATCTCATATAACTCAATGTATATATAAGGATTAATAGCATGCTTAGAGATGTTTAAGTGGATAAATGTACATTTGTGTAATCTCGCATACAGAAATATCGCTACACCATTTAAATGAATTTAATCTTATTTTGAAATATAATGCAACGGAACTTTCAGCTAATGTGAAGGACTACTTTTTCCTTGTCGCTAACAAAATTGGTAAAGACTGGAGTAAATTAGGGAAAATACTTAACCAAAGCATTGATACTGATACTATTAAAGAGGAACAAACATCGGGTTTCGATCGAGCATACGCGGTCTTAAACAAATGGTATAATATGGTCGGTAGAGATATTGCAACCTCTAAAGCTTTATTGGAAGCGCTTATTGAGATTGAAAGGACAGACATTGCGGATAAATTTGTGAGCGTTAAGCCATTCTTGTATTAGCTTTCATAATTTTATTTCTATGTATTTCGTTCCTTGCAATTCGAAAATTGGCGATCATATTCTGAAAATTAAGTAATAGTAACTTGTGTACTAGTGTTACGAAGTAGTATTTCATACTTGATTTAGTATGCTTAAGTTGATAACTGATTTACATCATCTATATGATTTTTTGCAAATCACTATAGACTTTGATATTTTCACTTAAAAATTAACTGCAATTTTAAGGTTAGGATTTAGATAGCACAAACACTGCAACGACTTTTTACTTAAATATTGACGTCCTAAATTATCTATTTGATTGATGTTGAAAGATGTCCTTCAGTATTTATAGTATGCCGCTATAGAACGTTATTTTCATTGTTCTCTACTTATAAAGGAAGTAATATCTATGATAGTGCATAGTTCAGTACTCAAGCTCTAGTGAACTCTTCCAACTATGTGTGTTGCAGTAAATCTTAGAAAAAACGCAATAGCTAGTAAACTTGATGTCAAATTATATAGTAAAATGTAAAAGTGCATACAGTATGCCAAATATAACGAGCTTGAGTTCCACTAGTTAATAATATAAAACTGGGGTTTTAATGATAATATGAATGCTAGCAATAGAATCAACTCCATAAATTTAAAAATTCTTATGGCATTCAGTAATTTGATTGAATTACTAATGATAATTTTTCTTTCGAATAAACAGTGAAACTCTTCCAGGATGATCAATCAGTGATAACGAACTCGCGAAATTATAAGAACTCTTTTTCCCGGAGTGTTGTGAATTGAAGCTCTTAAAGTAATAAGTAAATTAGATTGTTCGGCACATCAACTTTTGCCCGTAAGATATATTCATAAATAAAATTAGCTAAAAGAAAATCAAAAGCCAATGTTTAGATAATAAAAATATATAATTTTCTCCGTGTTCCATATATTATTTTTGATAACTGGAACTAATTCCCTTAAATGATTGTCCTTACGTAGAAGTATTTGATAATACAGTATTACTATAAAATCTTGAAAGAAAACTTCAGCTGTCGGTGTTTTCTAAGATCGATTACATATTCCCTTTAAACGCATAAAGCTTCAATAATAAAATGGATCAAGTGATAAATGTACTGTTTATAATGGATCTAAATTCTTGTTTTAATACCTAATCATGTGATATCGCAATTCCTAGCTCGTAACTGCCGAGCTAAATTTCAAGCGAAGATGGGACAGTCATCAAATACTTATATGATCATTGCGATAAAATTAAATACAGCATGGGTTACTAGATGCGTTAAAATATAGCCTGTCTAATTGATTATGAGATACTACATTTTAATAATATCAAAAGTATAAAATACATATTTCGAAAGGACTGGCTAATACTTCTTAAAAACTTGACTATGTATCATCATTCAGCTCCTTCTAATGTTAAAATTTAGAAAACTTTTCAGTATACATATGTAAGCTAGATATAAAGAAATTAAACAACTGCAAATACGACCACATTATACGAAATTACAGTTTGACAAAGATCCAGACAAGGATTTTTGGAGTCATAAATTACCATCGCTTCAAAATGATGATTAGTTACGGTAGAATTTAGCGCTGTAGCTTTAAATTCTCATATACTGACTATAAACATTAATGTCCTAGGGTATTTTAAGCCATACTAGCTATTCTTGTGCTGTTTAAGGTTGATTTTACCTTGTTATGCATAAAAGGAGATACAATTACGCCATTAAGTAGATAAATTTAGGGATAGGATTACTTTGCACCATTTCTCCTAAACTTTTAGACTTAAATTTAGTTGGATTTTTTTTTTATTTAAGATTAACAGATTTAGACCTTTCAAACGAATAAGACGATAAGAACCTGTAGTCTTCAAAGTTTCAAATTGCTTAAATAAATGATAAAGAATATGATTATCTGTTATTGCCGTAACTGCTAGTATACTTATGTCGTAAATAAATTTTCGAGGAATGAAGAAAAATATTATTCATTGCAATTCTGTTTATCTCATTAAATGTAGCTAAATGCTAAGTTAATTCATCTATAACTAATCACAAATATTCGGCATCAATTTATTGTTAAAGATCATCCAAATTTATAATCGGAAACAAAGATTTCCCGAATAAACTAAAATTTGAATTACGTCGTATATTTTAAAAACTATTTTACTTTAACAAGTAGTTTGGATTCTTCTAAAAAATAAAATATGGATTGCGGCGTTAATAAATTTTCAAAATCCCTTAAACGTAGATCCACTTCCACAGTAGATTTATTAATATATGTAATAATTTCGTACTACAGTAGAACTAATGTGGTACAAGTTCTTCAGAAGAGCAAAAATCGATAGTCAGTTGCAGTAATTAATGCTTTATACTAACAATGTAATTGTAATAGCTAGTAATTTAATTGTAATAAAGTAACTGAAAGCTATTGTGAATGAAAAACTACGCAGGCACTATCGCTGGACAAAAAATAGAAGAAAATTGTATAGTGTACATTGGTATGACCATTTTGCAAGAGTAAAGGAATTCCATCGTGAACAAATAGAGTTGTAGCAAAGGACTAAAAGTAGAGTCCTTTATAGCTTTTAGTATGTAACTAGTATTATTTTTCCATAGAAAATACCTAGAAAGTGATAGTGTCTTTAAGTTTTACCCTTCCAAATCATCATGTCGCCATCTTTTCTTCTTCATTATTTTACAAGGTATTATAGCAATTATAAATTACTATAGAAGTAGCCCTAGAGCGAAGGCCTAATCTAAAGAAAGGGCGTTTGATCGTCTATTCAAATTCTAAATGAATTTGACCTGGTAACAAAACTCTATCCTTAGAGAAAGGGGACTTATGACATGACAGTAAAGTACTGTAATGTAGTCTATAATCGTACAGTTACCGTACAATCTGACGCCAAAACATCGACTGGCAATACTCAGCGATACTAATGTCAAAAAAGTAGTCGTAATAGTCATATGAAATTTTTTGATAAACGATATAGCGATTACTGTGATCTTTATAAAATCCGAATTTTTCGGATTCAGATTCCGCAACCGGTCGGATTAATGTCCGATATAATTTTCCTGTATTAATTTATGTCCGGCATAATTTTCCTGATTTAATTTTTGGATTTTAGTTTATGAAAAATATCGTCAGAGTTGATTTATGAAATTTCAACTTTTTCTTATAAATTTGAAACTTTAGAATTTTATAACGTGACATGAAAGTCACATTCGGAAACTTTAATTAGGAAAATAGAAAAGAAGATGGAAATTGGCAGAGGTTGTGTTGATTGTTAAGTAGTAGACTGTTATTTTTATGACTAAATTTTGATGTTTAAAGGTTAATTTTTAGACTTTTATAATGTATTAATGATAGAAATTATGCTACAAGTGAAGTTTGATTTATTTTATAGTTAACTTGTTGGTTTTATAGTATTTTGTAAGGGAATCGTAGGGTAAATTGTGTCTGAACTTTGAATGATTTTTGTTTTCTTAAATGGTGCAAAGTAGCTTTCTACAACGGATCTGAAGAGCGATTAGTTAGCGAATGTTTAGTTTTAAATACCTCAGACGGCTCTACGAAGCTTATGAATGATAGTGCAATTCGAAAAATTTAGAGGGAGAGTAGAAGAAGATTGTTTTGAAGAACTTGTTAAATTTAAAAGGCCTTCGGGATCGAATTGTCGTATGTTAAAATGTTCTTCTATTTGAAAGGTTGTTTGGTCGTTGACAGTTTATAAGTCCGTCACTTATTTTATTAATACTTAAAGTTAACTATTTGTTAGGTTGTTCGGTTTATACTTCTATCCATTTTTGTTTGTAATAAATTGCTGTTCGATTATTTCTCCAAATTTTTTTGGTGTCAAAGTTTCTTAAAGTTCTGTGGCTTGATCTCTGGACTTTTCATTTTATTACAAGGTGATTTGGTTAGTTTTATTATTATTATGATAAATTTGCATTTCTACTTGTTTTAAAACTGATATATGTCGTAAAATCTTTGCGATTCAACAACTGTAAAAGTCTTTACCTCATATGAAATGAATTTTAGCTAAAGAATAAAGTGAGTTAGTTGCATAGTGTCATAATATGAAAGGGAGAGGGAGAGTCTCACTATCATCTTTGACTAAAGTCTTTCATCAGTATTTGCTGTATAAATATACCAATTTATTATATTTTTGCTTTATTGTAATACAACAGACTTTCATTGCAAGTCTTTAAGAACTTTATACTGAAAGTGTAAATAATATAAGATAGAAAGATTATTTCAGATGTCCGCCATGAAAACTCAATCGAACTGTCAGGTGTTTAGAGGCTTGTTGATAATTTAATCGCAATATTCGGTAAATTCACTATTTTGTACATACGATCAGGAGTGCAATATAAGCTAAAAAGTATCGTTGATATTGGTAAGGCTTATTTGACCCACAGTAGTTGTTCAAGCTTGATTTAATTTATATATTTTATGAGTAAGAAATTTGAGACAAATTAAAATGAAGTTTTTGACATCAGAGTAATCTATATCGTTAACTCGTAGAAGACTGTATAGATCTTGCTGTATATGTGTCTAGTCTTATAAATCATAGAAGAAAAAGTAGATATTAGCTACTGCCAGCAATGATGATGCTAATTGCAACGCTAGTGATTTTGGATATTGTAAATTATCGCTGCGATATCATTACTAACTTAAGTTACGTTTTAATGATCATTTACAATAAAGCTATATATTAGTTAAATCGACTGTTTAAGATGATCGAAGCGTCATGAAATGATTTCAGTAAGCACACAAAGAAAGTAAAACAAATTATAATAACAGGATAAGTCTTTATTAATTACTTAATTTGATTTTTAATTGGCCAAATGAGATCTTAATTTATTTTAATTGAATAAAGCTAAATTAAATCAAATAGCTTAGGATATAGAAATAGGCTTAAGTAGGATGTACAAAGTATGAGTAACTAAGGTTAATTTTTGAATTAAAACCTTAAGAGTGTATTAACACTTTACTGCATCACCACTCTTATAGAACTTTTGATCCAACGCTCTATGTTAATGATATATTGCAATTAGATACTGCTTATGAGCGCTAGTTTACATTGATGGCTCAGAGAGTATCGTGTAAAAGACGTAATTTTCGTAGTAATCATTTTAGAAATACTGGCTTTACCTTAATTTTCTTATCTTAATAAGATTTTGAATGCAATTAAAATCATAACTGCATACGGTATACTATTGAACATATATTGCTGAAACATTAAACAAGCGTATCAGTTTGTTAGCCAGACTTGAGTTCAAGACTATTCTCCACTCCTCTTCAAATGCTATATCTCACTTGGAATTATTACATTAGCAAGATTAAGAAAAACAAGAAAGAAATTGTTTATATTGAGCAAAAAATAGTCTATAATGATAGCCAGAAAGTTGTTGAAGATTAGCATGTTTACTGCCTTAAAATAAACAGGTACTACTATATGTTAAAATATCTACAGCGCCTGAAATATGAAAAGAGGTCAGTAATACTTTTACATATAGAATAAAGCAAATGTAAGAGCAACCTCATTGAAACTAAATATGTACAAGATGATTGATGACTTGCCAAAATAGAATGCTTTCAGATCTGTAGAAGTATTTAGCTCATTAGTCAATTAATGAGGCAAAATCTTTGATTAGAGAAAAGTTTTAGCTAATAACTGAGCAGTTTGAGAGTAACTCACTTATAATTTACTCATATTTTTGTTGCAATTTTTCATTTTAATAAATGTTTAGCATTCTCTTTATCAAATGCTTATACTATTAGCTGGATAGAATACTTATGATCAAGTATCTGCAGTTAATAATTAAACAAAGTATAGCTACGGTAAACTGGCAGAATTCGATAAAGGCTAAGATTAAGATATATGAATGTTTCGTTAGCTTGAGAGTATTCAGTAAAAGTGATGTTATCTGTTTATTAGATGTGTTTCTTAGCTATACCTGGGCTGATTAGAAAGACGTAATTTAGGTAAACAATTTCTGGAAAGTAAAAGAATTACTTGTTGGATAGATAACGACCGACGCATTGCAGAAATGGAACTTTTATAGGAAATCACTAAAGCTATTCGATCATCTAGGGTATAAAAGCTTATTTTTTATCGTTCATTTCTATTTATTACTACGCTATAACTGCAAGTAACCGGCTGAATATCGCAAAGACTAAGCACACTATCATGCTGTTCGAATAATTATCATTAGGCTATATGGCCGAAAATAGGATATGTAGAATACGATTTCATATTTACTCATTCAGTTCGCTTTTACGCTCTACATTCTCAGCTACATTTTCTTAAGCAGAAGTATAAGGAATAGCTTTAATCATAAATTTGAGATAGCATTAATTGCAGATATAATGAAAGCAGTAATATTTACTAGCTGAATAGTATTCATTTCAAGTCACACAGAAGTAAAACTAATTATGGTAATATTTTAAGCTGATATGATAAGCTAAATCAAAAGCAGATTAATACCTTAGGATAATAGTTTCATTCTGACAGTTAATTAATTATTTTTTCACTATTATCTTCTGTAGGTGTTGGTGCCATTTATGAGTAAGAAATATATCGAATCAAAGAATTGCTCTTTGGAAAATAGCCTCGCCAATGACAATAACAAGGATATCGTAGCAGTCTTTATAGTCATTATTGAAGATATAAGACCTCAGAATCATTTAATCTCATCTAAAGGAAAAGATTTCAATATCTATATAAACAGATTCATGCACATCAAAATCCTTGTCCAAAAAATATGAACGGCTGAATTAATTACGTAATTAAATGAATTATACGAGGCCATCACGAAGAAAATGATTAGAATACCAGTATTGCCATCGAAATAGTTTTACTAACAATTCAATAACACAACTTGTTTTAGCGCTTATCAAGCTTTACTGTGCAATTTTTTTAAAGTGTTATCGTATTAGGCTATGACTATAGATGAGCGAATATGTTTCAAGTATAAGATATTGACAGCGATAAGGCTCTAATGGGTGCAGAGTCAAACATATTATATACCCAATTTGATAGATGATTGCTTAAGTAGTAGAAGACATTAATTTTGGCAACATAGAGTGTATCGTATTTCTGTAACCTTAGTTCCATCCTATCACGAAAACTATTTGAATGAATAGTATTTTTATGTTTTAGGTCAATATCTAGAGCTCTAGACTATACTACAGTCTTTTAGTTTTTATCTTATTCTAGGATTCTTTGTATACTTTAAAGTATTCTCATCGGTTACTATACCATTATAGCACAGTTAATTCTCAGATCAGGATAGGTTTACTGTTAATGCAAAGTGGTTGAACTAAAATCAATAACGGTAAGTATTCATGTGCAGGCATAGTGGTTAGTGCCGCTAACCACGCTCAAGCTGTTTGAAAATTTGAAGCCCTTTGAAATCTGTTCATAAAATAGGTTCCTAACTGTTATATTTCTGGCTAATAGAACCTTTGAGAATAGCGATACAGTGACGCACACAAGCTAAGGTGATTAAGAACTTCTTTATTGTGTTAACTTAGCTTACTTATATACCCCTGTGATATATACCAATCACGAAATTCCAAATTTTAGAAAAATAAGGGCTTTATTGAATCTTATACAAAGATTAACTACATACAGCTCTACTCTAGCCGAATACTACTACTAAAGACTTCTACAACGAACTAACAGAATAATCTAAAGTTGCATGCTTTTATACTTTTCGTAGCATTCGCAGCTACAATCCGCATGGCAACCTTTTACCTTATTTTACACATAGTTAAATTATTCTTAGTAAGACTATTCTACTGCGGACCATCATTAATCCAATATGGATACGACTACAGTACTTACGTAGACATTATTCACATCAGCCAAAGTACAATGAATTAACCATATCCTAATATATGATTTACAGTTCTATTTTTACCTATAGCCATATTAGTAACTCAACAGCTTACTGTATATAGTCATCTGTACTCTAGCATAGAGTCTCTACCACTACAGTCTATAGTTACAGCTACCAAACATCTCTTAGAATAAATATCTACCGTACATTATACTACACATGGCTAACAGTCTACAATCGCAATACTAAGTTACATTACAACTCCAAATTAAACTAGCAATCAAACACATATGATAAGATAATTTATACCCTAGATTCCCGAAAACTGCTAAATTAAGATAAAGATAATTTAGCTTGAAACTGTACATTTCTACATATAACGTTTGGGTTCTACATATGCAATTAAAAAATACAGTTGACTTCTACTGCCATAATTAATGATTAAAATTACTACATATACATTTTATTAACTAGATACATCGCTTGAATTACAAACTCACAATATCTGATTCTTAACGGACACTATGCTACTGATTATTATAAATTCTAACCCGAATATAACAATAGGGTTTACGATATACTAAGATACTAAGTAAAATCTACTGTTATATTCAACCCAATAAGTCATATTTTTTAAAGCTAGAATACTTATCACGATACAAAAAGTAAGTTAGAATAATCACAATACAAAAAATTGAAGGAGAATTTAAAAAATTAACCTTCATTACAAAATATTATGCTATTTCTACGTACGCTTATTCCTTTTGCGAAGTTTTTACCTACTTTTGTTGGGGTAAAATCTTAACTGTTAGCGATGCTTTTAAAATTAATGCTTTGCAGCTCTTCTGTTCTACTTTACATCGTAATACTCAAAATTCTAGAACTTTTAACTCTATTTATACTTTAAGAAAATTATAACAGTTTTTATATCTGTTACTTTTAATCTGGCCTACAATTATCGAACTAAAATTTTGCCAACTACGTAAAATATTCATATTTCTGCTGAAAAAGGTTGGCCAACCATATGGCTTTAAGTTGACGATAGCATTATTCTGAACTTTAAGGAAGTTTAATCCTACTTATGGATAGTTACTCAAGATAGTTGTGGTCTCCTCTATAGAAATAGTGTTCGTAATACATTACATAATTATAAAAGCATTTCGAAATAATTCAATAATTGAAGTTTTTTACATCATTTGAAACAAATTAACTTCCTATAACAATTGATTACCAGTTGTCAAATATGTTCTTCTAAAAGTTTTCCTAGATCTTTATTGCATTTTTGAACAGCTTTAACGAAGCCTCTAAATGCTTTGGATCCACATTCGGGTAAAATATCTAGTAGTTTTGATAACTGCCTGTATTACGAAGGAAAGGTAAAAGATGAGACCAAAAGTTTTATTTAACGAATAAATACATGAAAATTTCTTAAATTATGATAGCTACTCATATATATATATTTATCAATAGTTGTCGTTCTACTCTAAAGACAACTGCTAGAATAAAATTTAACATTACAAAATCTTTATTATCGTTATAAATTACATTCATTCTTACCTGGAATTAGTTTTTTCGGCAAATATTTCCTCCTTATGGTTTTCAGTAATGATGCTTTTTGAATATAAATTTTCGGGTGATCGGTTCAACGCTAGATTTCACATTGCAAAGAATTTTCGATCTATATTTTCTTAGTATGTCACGGTGCTTTTTATTCATGCCTACCGATTCTACAATTGAAGACATCAACAAAATTATAGTAAGTTTCTATATAAATTTATTATCGAATTAAATCTGTGTATTGCCATCAGTATTATGTCTATAATATAATTAATCTGTGCAATCTTACAAGCTTTACAAGCAAATACTGTATTAATAAACCATTCAACTTGAGCATGGTACGAAACCATTTTACATCACTCATTCTTCACTTTAGGATACTGAGGCTTACTATATGTTATAGTATTATTGTAAATAGACAACAGCCAGTGTTTTACTACTCATACAAGAATGACTATTAAATAATGGGGAAAATAACGTAATGTAGTTAAATACCAATACTGAATTTATGGTTCTTTAAGTATACGGTCTCTTGTACTTTTAAACCCAAAGATAATGCTAAAATGAATTTGCAGAAGAATAAGATAGTAGCTTCTTTTTGCTATCATTAATTAGAAAAATCCGGCAATATGAAAACAACTTTTATCAATTACCAGTAGCTGATTGCTTTCCTGATATTGTAGCTTTATCACGTTTGGAAGTCGACGAACCTATAATTTAATGACCAAGAAATGAATTAAACTGCTTATAAGAATTTATTTAATTTGTTTCCGTCTGTTAACGTCAATTCAGTCCCTGAGACTAATATGGGCTTTGTACAGTGTAGAGCAATAAATATGATTTGTAGATATTAATGTACTATTTCCTAGATAGCTATAAAATTTACTATCTCTGCCCAGTAATGGAATAAAATTGCAAAGTAAATTGAAATGTTTGAGCATCACAACTCTTAAAATGTAATAAATAACTACCGTGCCGAGCTAGTTATCAGAACGATTTGGAAATAGAATGATTTAAATTATTAATGTAGAACTGCTCATTAATTAGCTACAACTCTTCTCTGCTCAATGATTCCGCCTCATGAAGTATCTGATTAGCAAAATAAATCTACAGGCGCCGTAGCTATTTTAATATATAGTGGCACCAGTTTACTTTGAAGCAGTAGACATACTAATATTCTACAACTTTCTGACTATAATTTTGCAGTATTTGTTATTAAATAAAGAGCAATTTTTTTGTTTTTCTTGATACGATATTAATATTAAATCGGATCATAGCACAAAAAAACCGTATGATATTGATGCATCAATCTCTATGTCACGTAGGCAACACTTTAGTAACTTACCTTCTTTTATCATTCCCCAGTCATCTAACGATTTCAAATCCGGCGAACGATTACACTTTTTACATGATTTTTCTACATTATCATCCTGATCGTTTTGACTTAGCTCAATATATTGGTTACAGGTATTACTCGAACACTTTATATGCAATAAGCAATCATTTTCCAGAAATGTAGGCATCCTGCGTTTGATAATTTCTTGAAGTTTTTTCACTATAAGTGATTGCGGTCTCTGTTTTACGATTTCTTTTCTAACATTTCTTTTATTCCGTTTATCATCATTTGATACGTAATATTGATATGCAAACTAATACAAGATTCTTCTTTTCTAACCTTCCATTTATCATCATTTGATACGTAATATTGATATTGCAAACTAATACAAGATCTTCTCTAACAATAATAAAGTACTTGCCTTCCTTCACATAATACCGCGCACATCTATAGTTTATTATGACGTCGTTATTATTCCACACTGTTTGGCAAGCCGCTAGAAGGCAATAGAATATGCCATCAGATATGAAAGGTAATTTCTTTTCATTACATTTTATGAATAAAAACTCGGACTCTTTCATATCGTCTTCTGTTTCAATAGTTCCTGATGCTCCAGGAGTCACTAAGCAAGGAACAATATAAACAGCATTATCAGTTTGTTCAACTGTTTGAATTGGGCAAATTATGTTGTAGTACTCCATAATTTCCAGTATATGTTCCTTCTCATCTTTAGTTAATTCACAGGCTTCTGATGCACCGCTAGTTAAATCTTTGCTTGTCAGTGCCATATCAATGACGCCTTTCAATAATTTTCCTTCCTTTTCAGCCTTATTGTAGCATGCCAATAGGTAGCCGTTACTGACATTATCCTTACCTATCAATTTGACTACTTTACGAAAACTTTTAATTAACCATGGTATATCGGTAACAATAATGTGTTTTTCAGTTCTCACACGACAAAATAATAATTCGCCAATTTCGTGTAAATATTCTAACATGTTTCTTAGATCGCCATCAACATTCTTACAATCTGTATTTTCTTCGTAAAGCTGACAATCCATTGCCAATCTCTTGACTTCGCCTATAGTCATAATATTCTTAACTTTGTCTCTCTTGCTATGGAGGTTATTAACCATGCAATAGTATTTGGTTGGAATCTCTCTACTTTCGAAGGGTAAAACTTCAGTAAAAGATTTTATATAATTTAATAATTTTGTACGACATTCTTTATTGTTTTTATTGTTATCTTCTTGGCCGCGGTCAAAAATAATATTGCTAGAGCAGATATTTTTTGAATAGGACGGAAGCGCTTCCAATATAGTATTTCGAAATTTGTTATATTTTTGTTTTCGATCTTTGACACATTTAATTTTGTCGCCATGGGTAGCCACTAAAATAACAACTGGAAATTTATATGGTTCAGTCTTTACTTCTACTTCTGGCCGTTCTTCGCTGTCGCCAATAATGGATGTGAGCCATTCTTTATATCTTTCAAGATAGGTATCGCCTGTCCTTTCTTTATTTCGTTTTAATACTTTACTATCTATACTTTCAGCAATGTTAAAGACTAAAATATAAATACAGCTACCAGAAAGGAAGGGTTCCTGTGTTAGCTGGTACGCACGTTGGCCACCAAAATCCCAAAAAGTTCCGTATTGATGTTCATCCTGACTTTGATATTGATTCTGTTGCCCTTTAGCTAACTCCTTAATGTCCTCAATGTCTGAAGAAATCTCATTTCTGGTTTTGGCATCTTGAGCCGATTGATCATTTCCATTGTCGCTACTACTTTTGCCCAATACTGATACAGGATTGCTTTCTTTATAAGCTTGGTTCACTTTAACAGGTGTAACAGTGGTATCGATTTTTTTTGTATAAAGTTTATTGCAATCTTGCTTTGCTCCATCCTGTAGCTTTAAAGTGACAATATTGAGCACTTTCTCAGGTTTATCTAATACCTCTGTTGATGGTAAATCAAGTATTTGTTCTGCTTCAATTAAAATTCTCAGGATCGTACTCTTGCCAACATTCTCCGGTCCGATAAGCATGATTCTAATGAAGTCATTCTTACACTTGCCCTTCATTAGAGCCTTTATGTATGCTTGTAGATACTCTTTTTCCGGTAATTTTCTAATATCGATACAGAAGCGAATAGCCTTAAGCAATTCACTTAACTCCTCTTTTAATTTAGCTGTAGATGCTCCTT
>NW_002060953.1:1749953-1778464 GCF_000150275.1 Trichoplax adhaerens | reverse complement strand
TCTTTCTTTCTAGGTTATTGCTCTTAGAAAATAATGAACGATATACTAATAACGAAAAAAGAAATATAAAGATTATGAATGCAGTAAAATTATTCTTCTATATGTTTCGCATAGAAAGACAGCTAAGTGTCGATAATCACTCTAAGGTAAATGTCCAGTAAATTAATCAGAACGCTAAATCGTGGATATTGAAATCTTACATCAAGTTATGTATGAAATGGAAGAGATTACCATCTTATTATATTAGATTATATAAGAACTGATGTATAGATGATAGTGAAATATTAATCAGAATCAGAGCATTACGTGTCCATACTAAGAATATCACACAGCAATTTGTTTACGGTTTTCATAAACAACTACCGAAAATACGTCTCAAAGATAGGCTAAAGCTTAGTGACAGTTGAAGAATGGCCGCTACAACTTCTGCTAGATTCGTAATAATAACTTTGATGCTACTATTAGAGTTACGTAAGCACATGGAAGATGAACAGACCTAATTCGACAGATATTATAACTTTTCAACGGGTGTGAAAAAGACAGAATTGAAGTTAATTTAGGCTTTGTTCCATGTACTCTGTTGTAGGGTCAGATTGACGTACTTAATTCGGAAACTGCAGTGTATTGACTCAATAGCAAGAAGTTGATCACGATCAAACAAGTGTTTACTACCATAACCGAAAGAGATCTACCGAAATAATTAGTCGAATTCAGTTACATTATATGCGTGCAATAACGTTTCTGGATATGGCAGTTTACTGTAATCGATTTTATTTTACTTAATTAAATTAGCATAAGTGATAATTCAAACGATCAAAGCGTGTAGCCTACCTGGTGTAAATCTGATGTAAATCTGATGGCAATCTAGGCTAAAGGCATAAAATGATTTTCTTCCTCTAAATTTAGGCTTCTACCACGAATAGTAAAGCATAATAAAGGCTTCAAATCGCATGATCATTTCTTCATTTCCATAATCCTATTTATCTGCGCAAAATCAGAAAATTTTTATACGGTATAGGCCTAGCAAACTGTCTACAATATTTCTACTAACTTTGATAGTAAACATTATTGCTTGAGGAATTGATCTAGAATCAAGTATGCCAAGTGAGAGATGATTGATTACCGTAGCAACGCGCCCACTATTCTTTCCTATCTGCATATCTAATTAGAAAAATTATAATTAGGCGCTTAACTTGCAATGTAGATCATAATGGATTGGAAGAGAATAGATTTGTCGCATGATATCTGCTTCGTGTTATATGTTACGCAATTTTTTCGATTGGATTAGCTTGTTAATAAACTAATTGAAGAGATTTCACTGTATCTTGCGACATCTAAATTATCTCAGTTGTTGTTTATTTTATATTAACGATAGCGAGTTTTAATTTAGAACGGAAATTTAGATTTAAATTGATTTAATCTTAAATATAGCCAGTATGACTTAAAATACCCTAGGATATTAACGTTTACAGTCAGTATATGAGAATTTAAAGCTATAGTGCTGAATTCTACCATACCTAATCATCATTTTAAAGCGATGGTAATTTATGACTCCAAAAATCCTTGTCTGGATCTTTGTTAAACTGTAATTTCATATAATCTTGTCGTATTTGCAGTTGTTTGATTTCTTTACATTTAGCTTACATATGTTTACTAGAAAATTTTCAAAATCTTAACCTTAGAAGGAGCTGAATGATGATACATAGTCAAGTTTTAAGAAGAAGAAGTATTAGCCAGTCCTTTCGAAATAGGAATCTTATACTATTGATATTATTAAAATGTAGTAATTCATAATCAATGAAACAGGCTATATTTTAATGTATCTAGTAAACCATACTGTATTTAATTTTATCACAATGATCACTTAAGTATTTGATAACTGTCCCATCTTCGTTTGAAATTTAGCTCGGCAGTTACTAGCTAGGAATTGCGATATTACATGATTAGGTATTAACACAAGAATTTAGATCCATTATAAACAGTACAATTATCACTTGATCCATTATATTATTGAAGCTATATGTGTTTAAAGGGTATTTGTAATCGATCTTAGATAACACCGATAGCTGAAGTTTTCTTTTAAGCTTTTATGGTAATACTGCATTATCAAATACTTCTATGTAAGGACAATTATTTAAAGGAAGTTAGTTCCAGTCATCAAAAATAATATATGGATGTCACACACCACTAGTGACAAAGTAGTCTACACACGCCAATCGTTGCGGAGAACGCCACTTACTAACTTAAGAGGCGAGATTAGCTATATCACCAAATAATTCAGTTCCAACGACCGAATATTATGGTATAATTATAGCGTCACAGATAGTGTAGACGAGAAAGTCAGAGATTTACTATCATTTAATACTGAAGAAATCTCGGCACCCAAGATTATAGTCTTTACAATTAAATATCAATTGAAAAACTAGTTGACTATCTAACCGACTAACTAACTAAAAAGGAATACGAAGCCTATAAATGATAGTGCAATTAGAAAATTTAGAGAGAGAGTAGAAGAAGATTTTATTTGAAGAACTTGTTGAATTTAAAAGGCCTTCGGGGTCGAATTGTCGTAAGTTAAAACGTTCTTCTTTTTGAAAGGTTGTTTGGTCGTTGACAGTTTTTAAGTCTGTCATTTATTTTAATATTACTTAAAGCTAAGTATTTGCAAGGTTGTTCGGTTTATACTTCTTTCCATTTTTGTTTTGTAATAAATTGTTGTTCGGTTATTTCCCCAAATTTTATTTGGTATCAAAGTATTAGCGTTAAGTCGACCGGAGTGCAACGAAAGTAGAATCAAAGTTTGTTAAAGTTTTGTAGCTTGATCTCTACACTTTTCATTTCATTACAAAGTCACGTCATAAAATTCTAAAGTTTCAAATTCATAACAAAAAGTTTAAATTTCAAAAATCAACTCTTACGATATTTTTCGTAAACTAAAATCCAAAAATTACCACAGAAAATTAATATCAGACATAAATTAAAACAGAAAAATTATATCGGACATTAATCCGACCGATTCCGGAATCCGAATCCGAAAAATTCGGTTTTTAAAAAGATCACAGTAATCGCTTATCAAAAAAATTTATATGACTGCTACGACTGGTTTTCTGACATTAGTATCGCTGAGTATTGACAGTTGATGTTTTAGCGTCAGACTGTACGGTAACTGTACGATTATAGACTACATTACAGTACTTTTCCGTTATGTTATAAATCCCATTTCTCTAAGGATAGGGTTTTGTTACTAAGTCAAATTCACTTACGATTTAAATAGACGATCAAACGCCCTTCCTTTAGATTAGGTAATTGCTCTAGGGCTACTTCTATAGTAATCTATATAATGCCTTGTAAAATAATGAATAAGAAAAGATGACGACATGATGATTTAGCAGGTAAAACTTAAAGACACTATCACTTTGTAGGTATTTTCTATAGTAAAATAATACTAGTTACATACTAAAAGCTATAAAGGACTCTACTCTTAGTCCTTTACTACATCAATTTGTTGAAGAAATTGATAAAATCATCCGAGATGCAGACAGTCCAGATCGTGCAGATCGAAGATGAGAATGCAAGTTTAGAAGATTTCCATAAAGAAGAAAAGGTACCGCAACAATTAAGTGAAAACCAGGGTAAGCAATTGCAACAGTTAATTAATAAATTTAAAGAATTGTTTACCAAGAAGCTTGGGCGGACGGAGATCGTGGAGCACAATATTCGACTACTGAAATCAGAACCGATTAGATGAAGCCGTACCCGCTATCTTACGCGAAAAGAGAGCAAGTAAGAAAAGAAATCCAAAAAATGTTGCAGCTGAATGTGATTCAACCCTCAAATAGTCCTTGGGCTTCTCCATTGATGCTAGTTAGGAAGAAGAATGGCACTTATCGCCCGTGTGTGGATTTTCGCAGAGTGAATGCCGTGACCGAAATGGATGCCTACCCAATACCGAAGATAACAGAAATTTTGGATCGTATTCGGCAAGCGAAGTTTATATCAACTATTGATCAGTCGAAGGGGTATGGGCAAATTCCCTTACCTCCGAATTCACAAAAGACAACAGCATTTATAACGCCGTTTGGGTTGTACGAATTTAAAGTTATGCCGATTGGATTACACAGTGCTCCAGCTACTTTCCAGCGTTTGATGGATGCAGTGCTAAAAGATTTGCCGGGAGTTGCTAGTGTCTACTTGGATGACATTATGTTCTATAGTGCAAATTGGAAGGAACATTTGCAGCACCTGGAACTGGTATTCGATCGATAGCGACAATATGGATTTAGTGTTAAAGAAGAAAAGTGTAATTTCGCATGCAACATTGTGTCATATTTGGGACACACGATTAAATGGTATAATATAGAAGGCTTTGCGGCAACTACAAGCCGTCTAATGTGAGCTCTGCTCAAGATCAGAAGAAAAGGCATTGTGGATCTTATATGTGGTCGTTAAACTTTTATCTACCTTATACTCGTACGTATTTTACTCTGATGTAATGAAATGAAAAGTGTAAAGATCAAGCTACAAAACTTTAATAAACTTTGATTCTACTTTCGTTGCACTCCAGTCGACTTAACGAAACTTTGTCCCCAAATAATATTTGGGGAAATAATCGAACAGCAATTTATTACAAATAAAATGGAGAAAAGTATAAACCGAACAACCTTACAAACACTTAACTTTTAGTATTAATAAAATGAGTGACGGACTTAAAAACTGTCAACAACCAAACAACCTTTCATAAAGAAGACCATTTTAACTTACGACAATTCGACCCCGAAGGCCTTTTAAATTTAACAAGTTCTTCAAAAGAATCTTCTTCTACTCTCCCTCTAAATTTTCTAATTACACTATCATTTATAGGCGAATCGCTTCGTAGAGCCGTCAGAGGTACTTAAACTAAACATTTACTACATCATTCAAAGTTCAGACACAATTTACCCTACTATTTCCTTACAAAACACCATAAAACCAGCAAGTTTACTATAAAATACATCAAACTTCACTTCCAACATAATTTCTATCATTTATACATTATAAAAGTTTAAAAATTAACCTTTAAACATTAAGATTCAGTCATAAAAATAACAGTCTAACTAATTAACAATAAACTCAACCTTTACCAATTTCCACCTTATTTTCTATTTTCCTAACTAAACTTTCCGAATGTGACTTTCATGTCACGTCATAAAATTACAACAAACAAGAACAAGAATAACATTATAATTATGAATAGACAACAATAAATCACTAAAAGTAAATGTTCACGAAGAAAAAGAAAACATTTCCATGACATAAAAAAACAATGAATGTTATACTAAAACTTCTACGATTGATGCGTTGTTGTTAACTAGGGCTCGCTAAGAGATATTTTAAAAAATACGTACAAAGATTTTGGCAATTTAAATAAGATATGCCCAGAAGAGTTCAGTAACGTTGATAAATAATATCAGCAAAATTTCTCGTGAAGATAGTTAATGCAGATTAATAGATTTCACAATGACTTAAAATCCTACTTAAAAGGTTGTAAATGGTATAAAAATACGGTATGATAAACGCAACATAAAGATTAAGTACAATCGATTAGAAATCTTTTTTTTCATCTAAATCTATAATAATATCATAATCTTAGTTCATATTTGACTTAAATTGATTGTAAGACATTTTACAATTTAATTGTCGCCGTTTAGTTAGTAACTATAATCTCTCGCTCTAAAATTTATTCAGGATACGTATAGCATAAAAGCACGATTGTTGAGATATTGATACATTTGTATATGCCCAATAGGACGATTTATTAGCAAAATTACGCAAATAAAAGGGCTATAGATCTTTATAGTACTATAACAAAGTTAGACATAGTAGAAAAAAGTCGTTACTGATCATTTCTTTGCTACTCAACCCTTTGATTGCTTTAGATAACTGCTTGTTCTAGAGCTGTAAAATATTGTTTTTTGTGCTCTTGATGGCACCGCTTATTTATTTTTGAATCTTGAGCAAGGAATTAAGGAAAAAATGTTAGTGCAATTATTAAGCGAAATACAATTCACCTAGAATAAATTAATAATAAAATTGATGCATCCCTTATATAAATTAAACGTTTTTAATATTTTAAAATTCTATGAATTATTCTAAGCCACAGGAGGTGGAGCAGGAGAAATTATATAATATGGTGTAGAAACAACAACACTATTTCAAGTATGCTCCTAAGTGTATAAGTTAATCCATTAACATTACAAAAAATTTAACAAATACTCTTTTATCAGCCTAATCAGTAATTTACTTCGAAATCGCTGATTTTAGTCTATAAATTATAACATTAACTTTGGATCATGTTTTTAATGACATTTTCCAGCTTTCTAGATGTTTTAAACTGTATCAGCTATTAAAAGTTTACCCTCAGAATGCACTCTAAGGTAGATGTATTTGGTAATGTGAAATATTAACGAATCCATTTGTTGCATATAATTTTTTGTGACTTGCTTAATAAGAAATTGTGGTATCATTATTAACATAAAAGAAGTTTATACTTCCATTGTACGAACGTATTTACTGTCTAAAGTATAAGGTTATGTTATAAAACGTAGATTACTTCTTCTTTGTATAGATAGTAATCAGTATTAAATAGTGTCTACGATTTTATTACTTTTTATCAATAAATACGAATACAATATGATATTATTTAGCAGATTCAGGATTGTCACAAACTTTTAAGGATCGCTGGTTGTTTATTCATTTGAGTCAGAATGCAAAAAGGTTAAATAGGAAGAATCAAACTCGTTACATTTAAATACAAGTATCCACAAAAATTTATTATAACAATTTTTCCGTTATTATGAGTTATATTTCATTTACTTTGCTTATATCATCACTATCTCATTGCATTAAAGGTTGACGGTTAGAATTTATCGTTATTATTTCTCAATTAAGCAGTTTAAATATCTTATTCCGAATGATTAATATCATCGCAGCACTATTTAAACACAGAGCATGTATAATTAGTGTTTATGGTATAGTAAGATTTTAGTTGATAACATAGTTTTCATATTTGCCTTAGTCTACTATCATTCAGTAATTTCGAATTGCGGGTCATCTTATACTTTGGTCTTCAAATCGTTTAGGCGAGATTGAGAAGTATATTTGTTCTTGTTTACCGTCCAACGTAAAGATTTAAATCGATAAGATCTTGATTTATCAGTCACGATCTACATTTATTGACCAGCTTTATATTAATAAGATATCGATTTATAGATTCTATCAGCTCTACACCTAACATTGTTTTTATTGTAATTAACAGGCATAAAAATTAAAAGTATCCATTATTTATGGAATCTCTTGTTGTCAATAGTTCAAGTAATGCAAATGATAAAAATTTAAATGCTTTGGTTTCCAGCGTCGCAGTTTTAATTGCGGCATGGCCCTTTGTATTAATACATTTTTACCGATTATAATATTTCATCACCGATACTTTTATAAGCGTACTTATCGTTTAATTTTTATTGCTACTGTATCGGATATCGTAGCTAATTTTTCATTAGTTATGTATTCTACCTATAGCATTGGAAATATATTTAATTTGTTGACGGGTTGATGGTTTTGTAGAATTGTGACTTTCACACTTTCGACTTCTAGTGCTGTTTGGGCACTAATATTATGCTTATGCTTTAGCTATTAGCCATTATATTCTCATCTCTTCACCTACTGTACGATGTTGTTCAATCATTAGAAATTATATCACACTTATAGGACAGATTGCGGTGGCCATTATTGCTGTGAGCATATCCTTGCCTTTACTATATTTTATTGATATTTATAAAGATGAGCCCGATTTTTTCGATATTCCCCGCGTCAGCTTTAACATATCAGTTTATTTAATAATACATACTAGCATAATTTACATTATCCCAACAATATTTTTAATTGCAGTTTACTGGAAGATCATTCATTATGTGGTTAGATATGTTCGACCGAGGCAAATCAATTCAGTAGGATGGACAGAAGCGAGTGACGGTGGAAGAGCTTTAATGCGAACATTTCTCATTACAACATCGGTTGATTTTCTTATTACAGTTCCTTATTTTGCAACAACCTTATCTCTGGCTTTTACTCAACAACCGCAACGTCAAATCAGAAATCGGAATAGCGCATTATACGTATTTATCTACTATTCGTTTGCGACTACAGCAGCGGTATCAATTATTAATCCACTGATAATGTTAAAATTCGATAGTTAAGTAAATCGAGCGGCGAAAGATATCCTAAAAATTTTTCGACAAATATGCCGCGTAAGATTTCGAGAAACAGTTAGCTCTACTTTTAATGATGAAAATAGACCAGTAATCATCCAAGATTATTAGTTGAAATCGTTTTATTAACTTACATCTTAAATAATGATTCGTAAAGTGAAACCGGTAGTTTTTATGGAACTTGTCTATACTACAAGATCATCGCCACTGTTCAGCTGGACGTGTGCCCATTGAAATTTTGGTAGCTTATTTGAATTGCTAGAGGCTCATTAACAAATTATAATAATCCAGATATAGTAAACAAGAATCTGGCTTTTTATAATTGTATGATTGGAGATATTTTAAGGTACGATATAAATAAGACCAAAACCATTATTAAATCATAAATATTTACACTAAATAGTATATTCGCTTATTTCAGCAAAAGTACTAGATTGTATCATTTTATCGATATAGCCAGGGGTCTGAGTAGCATAACAAAATTTCATAAAATTTGATATTATGATAGAAGATTACAATACTTTTATGGCTGCATTCATTTTTATGGATAAAAAACCTAAATTTAGATTTCTCATCTACTTACATTAAAATATAGATTACATTACTGATTAAAATAGCTGTTAATGAGCCAGCGAACATATTAATTATTAAATAATATTAAGCAAAAGCTAAGTATGTTCTATTACGAATTATTATTTTTGGGATTCATATTTAAACTATTAATCCTTACACTAAAGCGAAGATTTGATAAAAGATAAATTTATAATGAACTATCCTTTAAATTTCTTAATTGATACGATGATATTGACAGTGTTCTCAAAACTATTGGACAAAAGATTTCTTGAAAGTATAGAAAAGTGTATGAATGATAAAAAATATCGTATTTTCTATAAAGACGATAATTTATATGTTGGATAAGTTTCTGTTAGAAATTAAATTATAAACTTGAATAGTAATAGTTTTCTAACACATGCCAATTACCTGGATACTGCGTATTAAAAGAAATGGGTGCTTTTATTTTACTGTACTTTTCAGATTAGGTTTTCGTTTAAGAACTGCTATATTAAAATGCCTTATGGAGTATTTCTTGTCCTTATTTACAACTGCAATGATACTGTATTATCAACTGAGACCAAACTATTCTTACAACTGTTGTAATAACCGTCTTACATACACCGTAAGCATGACTATAATCAGATTCGACTAAAGAATTAATTTGACTTAAGGCTTTTACAAAGCTCAGTATTTGTCTTTTTCTTGCTTGAATCTAATTATTTGTGCGCGGCAATAAAATATATAATCATTACATCAAAAAAGATTGCAGTAGAATCTGTTCGTTACTGACAAAATATCAATCAAGAGATTGGTGATATGGCAAGTATAGTATCAGGTATCCATTCCGTATTCTTTTTGTTTCTATAACTGTCGCGCTTATAAAGCTTATATTGTCTACTAACTACTAATCGTTAATTTTTCTGCCGCCGATTATCATGCTATCTGATAGATCCATTCTCATATTACGCCATAAACAAGGTATTCCTAAGTAATCGTGTAAAGAGTAACTTACTAAATATTTGCATCAAGTCACCGTCGTGATATTTGGCGTAAAGTTATTGTTATTAAAGTCAATTTCTAAAGCTAGGTTAAGTGTCTATATAATTAATCACACGTAACTCGCAGAGCATGAGAAGAGTTACTATTAGTCATTATAATTGTATAAATTTGATTCTGGTGCTATAAAAATAAGTTTGTATTCTGGAACGACAATACTGCTAATACTTAATAGTTACTAATCGTTATCTAACTGCATCAAAATATCCTCTTTTACTATAATCTAGTTTCGTATTAGTCACATGTGTTGGCATTTTTAGCAGATTAAGTAACTGTAGTCATTCTAATTACATATATGTCGTAATTTGAGCTTATTGCAGCAGTAACACAAAGTACGTCAGCATTAAATAGTAGATTAGTCTCTTACACTTAATGATCTAACGGTGTTATGGCTGTCGTGATGAAATTTTAATAGCTCCAATTTTCTGTAAATGGATTATCAGCTTAAGGAATTGTAAAATCTATCTACTACAGCGTATAAGCATATACTCGTAGAGACATTGAGCAGTCAGTTCTTAATCACAACCATCTTTTAATAGTTGATATTAAAGGAATAAAATGATTTCAATCCTAGTATTAGAATAAATTAAATATCTAATCGTAGCTAATTATTTTATAACACGAAGTAGACAGCATGCGACAAATCTATTCTCTTCCAATCCATTATGATCAACATTGCAACTGGAGAGCCTAATTATAATTTTTCTAATTAGATATGCAGATAGGGAAGAATAGTGGGCGTGTTGCTACGGTAATCAATCATCTCTCACTTGGCATACTTGATTCTAGATCAATTCCTCAAGCAATAATGTTTACTATCAAAGTTAGTAGAAATATTGTAGACAGTTTGCTTGGCCTATACCGTATAAAAATTTTCTGATTTTGCGCAGATAAATGGGATTATGCAATTGAAGAAATGATCATGCGATTTGAAGCCTTTATTATGCTTTACTATTCGTGGTAGAAGCCTAAATTTAGAGGAAGAAAATCATTTTATGCCTTTAGCCTAGATTGCCATCAGATTTACATCAGATTTACACCAGGTAGGCTACACGCTTTGATCGTTTGAATTATCACTTATGCTAATTTAATTAAGTAAAATAAAATCGATTACAGTAAACTGCCGTATCCAGAAACGTTATTGCACGCATATAATGTAACTGAATTCGACTAATTATTTCGGTAGATCTCTTTCGGTTATGGTAGTAAACACTTGTTTGATCGTGATCAACTTCTTGCTATTGAGTCAATACACTGCAGTTTCCGAATTAAGTACGTCAATCTGACCCTACAACAGAGTAGATAGAGCAAAGTCTAAATAAACTTCAATTCTGTCTTTTTCACACCCGTTGAAAAGTTATAATATCTGTCGAATTAGGTCTGTTCATCTTCCATGTGCTTACACAACTCTAATAGTAGCATCAAAGTTATCATTATGTATCTAGCAGAAGTTTTTGCGGCCATTCTTCAACTGTCACTAAGCTTTTGCCTATCTTTGAGACGTATTTTCAGTAGTTGTTTATGAAAACCGTAAACAAATTGCTGTGTGATATTCTTAGTATGGACACGTAATGCTACGATTCTGAATAATACTTCACTATCATCTATACATCAGTTCTTATATAATCTAATATAATAAGATGGTAATCTCTTCCATTTCATACATAACTTGATGTAAGATTTCAATATCCACGATTTAGCGTTCTGATTAATTTACTGGACATTTACCTTAGAGTGATTATCGACACTTAGCTGTCCTTCTATGCGAAACATATAGAAGAATAATTTTACTGCATTCATAATCTTTATATTTCTTTTTTCGTTATTAGTATATCGTTCATTATTTTCTAAGAGCAATTAACCTTAGAATAGAAAGTAATCTTGTCTAGTATCTTGCTACAACTAGCAACTATTACAGTTTTTCATTAGCGCTTCTCTATTATAAAAGTCAGAAGAATTCAAGGTACTGCTATCACAGTATTCTGCTGAATGAAGTATGTCTTTAATTCTTGAGCTGTACCTCTTACTTTATTGGCATTTAAAGTAAGTAATGGCTTTTACTTAAAAGTCTAAGATTTCGCGTCATCTATTTTGGAATGAGTAAATTGTAGTTAAATATTAAGATTGATACTTTGATAACGTGAAATTTACTTAAATTATGTACAGTACTGAAACTTTGTAAATGCGATAAAGTAGCTAAATTAGAACCCCAAGACACTGCTATTTTATTCATAGAAAGCTACAATAATTATCACTAGCTAATTCAGCTTAAAGTAGATATTTACTTTCGTAAGTTCGAAAGGAGATATTATAACTGTATATTATTAGTTTTAGAATGGCTGTCTAAGCAATCCGATTAGAGGAAGCTAGAAGAGATATCATAGCGTCAAAGATTGATCTCGATGTGGATATATTCTCACTGGTCATAATATTGTATTAATTAAGCATGCTATTTTAACAGCTTGAACATGGAGGGCTCTATTTTTGTTCATTTTTGTAAGAAAACTCTCACTCATGTCTCTTGGAATAAAATATAATTGATCCGTTTTGCTTCAGATTCATATTGCTTGGCATCATTTTAATTCTTTAAAAGAGTAAACTGATGAGCATTGCTAATCATTACTATATATTCAGTTACATTCGATCATGCTTTATTTCGATATCATTTATTTTCTAGTTTGACATAGATTTAATGAATGATATTCCAGCAGATTTTAAACAACTTTAAATGGTATCTTTCAACATCTGTAACAATTCAAATTCATGCTTTATTTCTAGATCATATAGCAACAATCAATAAATAAAATGTTGTCTAAAGAAATTAAAAAGGTATTGACAAAAAACATGAAGCGAATATGTAATGACACGCCAACAAATGACATCCTTAATGAACTAGCAGCTGATGGTGTTATGTCCAGTTCTGAAGCATCGAAACTAAGAAGAATCCAGGATGATAACGAAAAAAATTTTGAATTATATAAAATTTTGGAGAAAAGAGGAGATAGAGATTTTTTAAAATTTTGTGAAGCACTTAAGAATCACGATACTGACAATGCCCAAGAATTAGGAAATTTATTGGAAAATCAAGCTAAGAATGCAATTTCAGGTGTCCAACCTAGTCCTGGTAAGATGATTCTGAAAAGCTTAATGATACAGAATAGGCCGTTTGGTAGCCCTATTTCCTCTGAATATGGTAATTTTCTTTTTGATATAGTTGTAACCACCCCAGTTACGTCAGTAGCTCCCATTTCTCATGAAGGTTAGTACAATAATTAATTTACATTTATTTACACAGATATAAAATGTTAATATAAGTGATCTTGTCAGCTATTGCGTGAATGCATACTGTACCGTATCTGTTTACCTATAAATTTAGTTTCTTTTACGGTATTTTTTGTTCTCATTAGCTTGTGGAAGTAGAATAAAGTGATAGAATTATCGACTTATGTAGCGATTGACTACGTGTTCTTATTCAAATTTTGGCTACAAGGATAAATTACTAACCTACTCAACCAGAAATTGACAGTACATCACTTATAATTAGCTCATATTTTTACTTCCATTTTTCGTTTTAATAAATGCTTTCTGTATTCCTTATCACATTCTTTTACTATTAGCTGGAAAGGATACCACTGATCAGGCATCTGCAGTTAATGATCAAACAAAATATAGTTACGGTATACTGATAGAATTCGATAAAGGCTGAGATTAAGAAATATGGATATTTCGTTAGCTTGAGAGTATCCAGTAAAAGAGATATTATCTGTTTGTTAGATGTATTTCTTAGCCACTCCTGGGATAATAAGGAAGACGTCATTCATGTAAAAAAATATCTGGAAAGTAAAGGAATTACCTGTTGGATAGACAACGAGCAACTCAGTGGGGGAATGAAACTTTTACCGGAAATCTCTAAAGCTATCCTAGCGTCTAGGGTATAAAAACTTATTTTTATTGAGCAGTTGTATCTGCTGCTTCACTATAATAGCAGATAACCGGCTGAATATCGCAACCACTTAGCATACTACCATGCTATTGGAATAGATATTATTCGACTATATGACCAAATAAAGGATATATCGAATAAGACTTCATATTTATTTATTCAGTTAACTTTTACTTACTGCATTCTTCAGCTACGTTTTCTCAAGTAGAAGCAGTAAAAGGAATAACTTTAATTATAAATCTTCTGAGATAGCATCAATTGAAGGTGGTATAATGATAACGAAAATATTTACTAGCTGAATAGTATTCATTTCAAGTTACACTGAAGTAAAGATAATTCTTACAGTAATATTTTAAGCTGATATTCATTCACTATGTTTAAGAATGGATGCTTGGTATTTAGGTTTTCTTCGGATATGATGCAGTTATAGGTGTTATACAGCGTTATTAAATTTCCGAACTTGTAGGCTAAATCAGAAGCAGATTAATACCTTGGGATAATTGTTTCATTCTGACAGCTAATTTGATATTACTTCACTATGATCTTCTGTAGGTGTTTGTGCCGTTTATGAGTAAGAAATATATCGAATCAAAGAATTGCTATTCGGAAATCAGCTACGCCAGTGACAAAAAAAAGGATATGGTAGCAGTCATTATTGAAGATATAAGACCACAGGGCGAGTTAGTCTCATCTACAGGAACAGATTTCTATATCTATATTACTGGAGATTTATATATCAAAATCCTCGTCAATAAACAAGCAACGGCTGAATTAGAAAAGAAATTAAATGAATTATACGAATCGATTAGAAAAGCAAAGAATTCGAGGAAGTGATCGAATTAATTCTACCAACAGTAAATAAAAAAAGCTTGTTCAGCATTTATCAAGTTTTGTTCTACTGTTATTAATATTATCCTCTAACGTTTAGACTATTGATGAGTACCTTAGTCCCATGCTATCATGATGCTATTTTAATGAGCGTTTTAAATCAATGTCTAGGGCTCTAGGCTATACTACAGTCTTTTAGTTTGTTCTCTTATCGTAAAACTCTTTGTATACTTTAAGTATTCTAATCGGTTATTGTACTGTTCTAGCGCTGTTAAGTATTAGGTCGGGATAGGTATAAATGTGAAAGGAGTAGTAGAAATTAAGAACGATCGATATTCATGTAAGACTTAGCTGCTAGCCCTGCTAATGATGCTGTAGTAGTGGTCTGGAAGTTTAAAACTGCTTGCAAGCTGTCAATCCAATAGGATGCAAACTAGATCAATTTCCAAGTTCTACAACTACTATGATACTATACGTATATCATCAATCAATGACAGCCGACAGGCATGTAATATTCAATATGATAGCATTGATTTTAGCCAACTGTGTGAAAAAAACTTACAAATGTTCTTCCTTTGCCATTGATTATTCTTAATTATCTATCGGCCATAATCAATGCAGCGCATACATAAGTTTTTCTTTTAGTACCGTTCCAATTTGATGTTATGATGTCTCGTTGATGATAGTGAGATTAATTAATCGATAGAATTCAATTTGTTGTTAAGAGCGATTTTGATTTGTCTATTAAATTATCTTCTATACTGAGTTCAAATTGTTTTCCTTCTTGTCCAATTTGAGCGCTACAAGGGGCCTCTACCAATACGGTGGGCCGATGAAAAGTTGAATTCCTTCTTACTAACCGATGTTGAAAGCTATATGAACCAACGAGTAGAGGTTGAAAGAGTAAATTGATGGGTACGATCATTTTCAGAGTTGATCATTTCATTTCAAAATAGATTAGTGTAGAAAACAACTTGCAACTTCTGTCTGTATTTCTTTTATTGGCCCATGTCATCCACTCTTCATATTCATGCTCTTCTACGTATATATATATCTGATAAGCGTTGAATCGAATAGGTTGAGTGGTGGCTTTGCAGTTCATAAAATTGATTTCAAGACATGTACGTAAAATTACATTAGCTACGATGGCCAATGCTCATGATCCATGTCTAACGTTGCGGCCAAGTGGCAATAGGCATGCCATTTAACATGCTGCAGAGTCGATATAGAAATGGTCTTTGTACAGTGCTGCCTTTTTTTTAGAAAAACACTAAAGACCTCATAGGATGAAAGTTGTCGTATACCATCGTTCAAATCCCTAGGCATTCCCTCATTAAATGGCGTGGCTGGCTACTCCTGTTGATTATGAAGTCAATCTTAATCGTTTTCGACTTGACAACGGCTACAGTCTTCTGAAATAAGATATAACAGGGAGAATATATATCATATATATTACTGTATGCATCGGCAGAGCATCCTTGCTCAGTCATCGCTCTCGTTCCACTTATCGTATTGCTGGTCTATCTTGCAGCATAGCGCTGACCAGAATACAGCACGACTGCCATTTGGCCTTGTAAACTGAGAAATGGACTTGGAAGAGTATTTCTCTTATTAGAGAAGGCCGAGATACCGCCATTCCTATTCCGTCAAGTTAGCATGCACAGCGATAGAAAGTGAAACACAACAAGAACACACTGCAAGAATGCACTCTTGAAAAGTATTTTACAGTATAAACACTCAAAAATGAAGCTTTCTTTGAACAAATTTGATATCGGAAGGATAGAAAATGAGTTCATTGACATGATTCTGCCCTTCAAATTCACGTAGGACGTATCATTCTTTCGCAAATTGCGTTTAAAGTGGATGTGTACAGTCTGGGGTAGGGTTCCATATCGATTTCCCGAATTCAATCCAATCCAATTCCGATTGCCTAAACTGAATCCAATCGAATCACAGCATTTCAAGACATTGATACAGCATTAGAAGAGGACAGTAAAAACAGTACCAGCTCATGTTGTACTTTTCCTCCAGTCTGAGCAATTTTAGCGACATTAGTCGTTGCCTACTTGTCAGCTATCTTCATACAGTAGCAAGCAAATGTTGGCCAAACACTGAACAACCTTTCTAATTAATCATGCTTGCTGCAATGTCCAATCTGCTGCATCGTTGGCTACTTTACATGCTCTAACAACATGTAAAATAAACTTTCTATCGACTATGTCGAACTTGCTTGCTGGATAGTTTAACGGTTCAATTTTTAGCAGCAGTGGTGTTACCGAATTTATTCAAAAATCCGTCATTTTACAAAATCACTAGGCATTTGGTAAAATCACTAGGCATTTTGCAAAATCATTAGGCATTTGGTAAAATCACTTTGCATTTTACAAAATCATTAGGCATTTGGTAAAATCACTAGGCATTTTACAAAATCATTAGGCATTGGGTAAAATCACTAGGCATTTTGCAAAATCATTGGGCACTTGGTAAAATCACTAGGCATTTTGCAAAATCACTAGGCATTTGGTAAAATCACTAGGCATTTTGCAAAATCACTAGGCATTTGGTAAAATCACTAGGCATTTTACAAAATCACTAGGCATTTGGTAAAATCACTAGGCATTTTGCAAAATCACTAGGCATTTGGTAAAATCACTAGGCATTTTGCAAAATCACTAGACATTTTGTAAAGTGACGGATTTTTAATAATGACGGCAACAGTGGCGATATTGGAGGAAATGGATTTCAAGGCCATTGACAACAAAGGAAAAAGTGCTGAGAAATTTACTTTTCGATACGCACACTAGACGATCAAAAGAGATCGACAGTATCTATACAGAGTCCAGTATAAATAGTATCTTATAGTGCCTTGCATGAACAGTCCATGTCCGATTTCTTGTATACTCCGAGTAGAAGGAAGGATAGAGGGAAGACTACTAAACTGTCAACAAGTTCACCCAAGCGATTTTGGTAATCTTTGCCGATATTACTCTGCTTGTACGGAAGAGTAATCCAAAAGTGATCTTCATCTTGGAAAATAAAAACGTACATTAGTCATGACCACCTTTTAGTCTAGCATCGTCTCTTCAATATTACAAATAGCATCGGCTAACGGATTGCTTGAATTGATTATCGTCCACTATTTCTTGCTGGTACGTTTTACAATTCAAGAGAGAAGGTAAGCTACAAATGTTGGTATCTGTAAGATCGCTCTTACTTCACTTCACTGATATTGCATCAATTGGCTATAATTAGCAAAACACTATCTCACAAGATAAAATTACTTTCTATAGTAGTGACGACTTCTAACTAGAGTATTACTTAGCTAGTTAAAACGGAAGGAATCTGAAAATTGATGCGGCTCTACGGTAACTAATGATTAATTCTTAATGGGTATATTACAGTAGACGAGGATATAATAGTACAGTCCATCATCATTCAGAGCAGGAGAAATCTTAGACTGTATGCATTGAAGAAAGACTCGATTCAATAGTATGGAACGCTTGAATGCTATTTTAGACTTATAAACCTGCAGTCCATCATCATTCAGAGCTGGAGAGATCTTTGAATGTATGCGTTGGAATGCTGAAGAAAGGCTCGATGCTATAGCACGGAGCAATTAAATGCTATTTTAGACTTACAAACTTGCAGTCCATCATTATTCAGAGCAGGAGAGATCTTTGACTGTATGCGTTGGAATGCTGAAGAAAGACTCGATGCTATAGCACGGAGCGATTGAATGGTATTTTAGACTTACAAGCTTGCAGTCCATCATCATTCAGAGCAGGAGAGATCTTTGACTGTATACGTTGGAATGCTGAAGAAAGACTCAATGCTATAGCATGGAAAGATTAAATGCTAATTTAGACTTACAATCGTTTAGTACTTCATCACTCAGAGCAGGAGAAATCTTTGACTGTATGCGTTGAAGAAAGACTCGATGCTATAGCATGGAACGATTAAATGCTATTCTAGACTTACAATCGTTTAGTACATCATCACTCAGAGCAGGAGAAATCTTTGACTGTATGCGTTGAAGAAAGACTCAATGCTATAGCATGGAACGATTAAATGCTATTTTAAACTTACAATCGTATAGTACATCATTACTCGGAGCAGAAGAAATCTTTGACTGTATGTGTTGAGGAAAGACTCAATGCTATAGCATGGAACGATTAAATGCTATTTTAGACTTACAATCGTATAGTACATCATCATCCATAGCAGGAGAGATCTTGAGACCACAAGATCGAAACATTTCTCGATTAAATGCTATTTTAAACTTACAATCGTATAGTACATCATTACTCAGAGCAGGAGAAATCTTTGACTGTATGCGTTGAAGAAAGACTCGATGCTATAGCATGGAACGATTAAATGCTAATTTAGACTTACAATCCTTTAGTGCATTATCACTCAGAGCAGGAGAAATCTTTGACTGTATGCGTTGAAGAAAGACTCAATGCTATAGCATGGAACGATTAAATGCTATTTTAGACTTACAATCGTATAGTACATCATCATCCATAGCAGGAGAGATCTTGAGACCACAAGATCGAAACATTTCTCGATTAAATGCTATTTTAAACTTACAATCGTATAGTACATCATTACTCAGAGCAGGAGAAATCTTTGACTGTATGCGTTGAAGAAAGACTCGATGCTATAGCATGGAACGATTAAATGCTATTTTAGACTTACAATCGTTTAGTACATCATCACTCAGAGCAGGAGAAATCTTTGACTGTATGCGTTGAAGAAAGACTCAATGCTATAGCATGGAACGATTAAATGCTATTTTAAACTTACAATCGTATAGTACATCATCATCCACAGCAGGAGAGATCTTGAGACCACAAGATCGAAACATTTCTCGCTAACTTTACTTATAGCCCATATTCGATCAAAGGATTATCTATTTTGTAGCATGATACTGTAAATAGACTCCTATCTTAGCTAGACAATTGCAATGATCGACTAAATTACAGTCATGGAGGCATGCAATCAGGATACACTCTTCGCTATTGAATTCTTGATCATGATCGTAACATCGATCCATTTCAATCCATGCTGAAAATAGGATTGATTAAGGCGAAAATAGAAGCGTTAATAGCATCAAAATCTTGACTTTTATCGATAGGTAGCTAAATTGGGCCCATCGATGCAACTGGATGGATGGATTCTCTTTGGAAGGATTATCATGACTGAATAAATAAGTAAATGACCAGAGCTTCCTCAAAGTGCTTTTAGACGGCAATTGAACACCAAAACGCGTAGTTATTGAATATTCCTGCAAGTTCTTTTACTATTACAGTTGCCTATATTACGATTATATAGAATGGTATTATCTAACACGATTAGAGCTATCCTAGATAGTAATTTCCAAAGAATAGCCAAAGAGACTCCATTGCTTGAACTTTTATTCGATCTAAGAACCAGTACCGTATTTACCAAGGAAGAAATTGCCAGCTTAAGACAATGTGATAGTCTAAGAGAGAGGCATCACCAGTTTCTAGTTCTATTCAGAACAAAGACCGATGCAGATTTTCGTCAGTATTACATTTCCTTACAGAATCATCGATCTAAAAATGTTCAAAAATTCGGTCAGCGCTTAGAAACTGAAGCTATCGCAGCTTTCAAACAGCCAGCTGGTAAGATTTTGAACCTTGCATAATCACCTAGAATAACAACTTTTTCAAAGCCTATGATACAGATATTGCAAAAGGAAGCAGTTTACTAAAATCGATATGTCATCTAAGATTTTGTAATAACCGTTCTATTATTTTAGATGCTACATCTCATTTGAATATCAGTAATGAAAGTGAGATTGGATACAGAGGTGAGTACTAAGCTTATAGCACATCATTTGGTTAGTTGGAGTCAAGTAAATAGTTACGGAACAGATTGAATTTAAATATCTCTAAATCTGTTAACGATAACATAAACAAGTGTCGATGGCCTAATTATTTTCCTAATCTATGTCATTTGAGATAGTTGGAATAGATATGGTCATCGACATCCACCTCTTTAAAGGATACTTATAGTTAATAAGAACTATTGCTAGTCTTCCTGCCTTTTATATCAATAGTAACTCAATTTTTAATAAATTGTGGAAGATAACTAGTATTTCATAAAAGATATTTCTCAAAATCAATAGGCTAAAGTTTGTCCTAGATGGATGAATAATAATATTATTTGCAGTGATAATGATGTAAAAGTTGCAATTTAGAAGATTATATAGCAATCATGGTACTCACCTTATGAATGAATATATTTAAATATAGATCCCAGACCCTATTTTCCAGTCGTTGCTGAAATGATTGGGATTAAATGGATGAAATTAAGCAGAACGTTGGACTACGAAATCCCAAGCCGTTTAATCGATTCTGAATGTAAATCACAGTGTGATAAAGCTGTAGCTGCGCTCAATAGCTGGTATGATAAGCATGGCCAAGGTGCAACAGTAAACAAACTTAAGGTTGCTTTATATGAAATTGGCCGTAAAGACATTGCTGAAAAAATTGGTAGAGCAATTTTCCTACTCAATATGCTTGATTATGATGGATTGCTAGTAACGATCTTAATATGGCAATATTAAATTACTACCTATGTAATCAACTACCATGAGTTAACGGTTTTTTTTAATATGTATGCCTATACTACAGGATCGTCAAAAGATGAAACTACAGCAGCGAGATACAGTCGAAGAATTTCTATACCAGATAGTAAGTTCAATCTGATATCTTTATTGCGTTAAATGCTACAATCGTAATTGAATAGTAGAATTTCACAGAGGTAGTCTTATAATTGTATATTGTGAGAATTACTTGCCTATCTTTAACCGGCAAAATTTAATAAGGTAGGAGCATAATTGCAACAGCTATATTTCGGTACCCTGAGTTTAGTTGAAAGTTGATCATTACGATAATTATAAAAATGAGGTAACAATCTTTGTTAAGAACTATGTCGAATTGACGTAAAGTAGCAAAAGTAATCGCCTTGTGTCCTACTGTATTCCCTAATGCATTAAAGATATAACACTTTGCTTAATAAATTACGTTATCATAAGACGCATTTATTTTACATTTAATCAATTACAGCTATGCAGATCAAAGAATATTACTTTACTTACGTAAAGGCCCTGAAGCGAGGTCAATGTCAGAGTGATTTCATTCGAATTATGTTTATTGGTCCGGAAAATGTCGGCAAAACTACAATCATGAGAATTTTGATCGAAGAAATACGAGTATATCATTCAGCAGCTACGCAGGTTGTAGAAAATACAGGTAAGATGGTCGACTTTTCTACTTTTAAAATATATGATGGCACGCAGCAAGATTACTTTGAAGTTTTAAAAAGAAAAATTCAAGGTGCAGTTGAAGATTACAAAGAAAAACAAATCGACATGCCCAATTTTGATGAAATTGAATCTTTATCTTCTCCACGTAATGAAACAAACCGTGATGATAATGATAATTTATCAGACCATATCAAGGAAACCAAAGCTCAGCGTCGTCAAATCATTCGTAAATTTTTTAAACAACATCTGCGGTTGACGGAAAAATTCAACATTGATCGAAATCAGTACGGAAAATTATGGGATTTCGGTGGACAAGCTGTATATCATGTAACACATCAACCCTTTATTTCGGGTAATAGCCTTTATATTCTAGTCTTTAATATTGCCGAAAGTATAGGAAACAAGGTGAAAGCTCGAGGAGGAAAAGAAGCTAGAGATACTTATCTTGACAGAATTAAGGAATGGCTCACATCAGTTATAGGCTGCAGCAATAGTAATACTGAAATATCAGTAAAACGGAATAATCAAGCCGCTGAAACATATAGGTTACCAGTTGTTATTTTAGTAGCTACACACGGTGATGAAATTGAAGGAAAGCAAGATCCTATAGCTACCTTTGATGAATTTACACACAAATTGGTCGAGCAGTTACCATCATATAAAGCCAACATATGTTCATCTCGAATTATTTTTGATTGTGGAGAAGAAAATTACAACACCTCTGCAAAGATTGAGGAGCGTCTCCGACGTCGCGAAGATTTACTCAATATCATAAAAACATTTGCCCAAGCCTTGCCCTTCGTTAACAAGCCAATCCCTACTAAGTGGTATTTCATGGCTACTTTATTACATAGCCAAGAGAATGGCATCAAGAATATTATGACTACAAGTGAAATCAAGGAAGTAGCTATCGATTACGGACTATACGAAAGAAATATGGACAGTGTAGAAGATGATCAAGAATTAATCGATATGTTACTCTATTTGCATGATATTGGTGAATTATTATTTTACCGAGAGGAGATCACAAAAGAAAATATTGTCATTACAAATGTGGAATGGCTAGTGAAGATTTTTCGTGCCTTAATTGTATTAGAGGGAAGTAAAACTATCACCAGCGCTGATACTTTGGAAGACTATAATATCGCTTACACTACAGGCAAGGTGTCGAAAAGGGTATTTGATAATGCATTAAGTCCTTTTAACTTGATAGATGATGATAAAGAACGTGTTTTGAAAATTATGGAGCACTATAATATTATTTGTGAAATTAAGGTCGATGTTGCTTCTAGCAATTGCATTCGTCAGTTTATTGTTCCATATTTACTACGTCCTAATGTGACTTTTACGACGAATAAAGAAGAAGAGTATGTTTCCGGCGCACTGTTCATGGGATTTAATAAATCAAATATACCATATATATCGGATGGCATCTTTTATTGCCTCGTGGCGGCTTGTATGAAAAAGTGGAATAATCAATTTGTCAAACTGTGCTATAAATGTGCAAAATATTATATACGTCAAAGCGACTATTATATGATTATTAAAAAAAGCGAATCTTACATTAGTTTGGAATACTCGTATCAGATATTAAATGAGAATGAAGACTTGAAAGTTAGACAAGCAATCGAAGTTCAGCGTCCACAATTTTTCATTATGGATACTTTTAAAAAAATTATTAACGATAGAATGCCTAGATTTCAGGCGGCTGACTGCTCACTGTATGTGACTTGCTGTATGTGCGGAAAGTTAACAAGTCAGTTAAGTCATGAAGATCAAGATCATAAGGGAAGAATCCGCTGTCAAAAATGTAATTTCATATTTGATTCGCCATCACTTGATCAATGGGGTATGAAAAAGAAAGGTCTGTTGCGAATTTGTCTGAATTATCTTAAATGTTATCAAATCAATCAAGGATAACTGCCAGAAATATAATGAAGTTACATTAGGATTTCATGGCTGATATTTCTAGTTTAATACAATTTTGATACCGAATTTACAGTAGATAAGAATGCAAAAGGTTAACTTTATAATATAAGAAACTTTTTGCATTTGTAAGTTTAGATGTATTTACTACAATTTTATTATTTGGAGAGCATGTAGCAGTAATGAATTTTCTCAATTTGCTGTGCATTATGGTTTTGCTATAATAGAATTTGTTTACGTTCTTTACGATAACATCGTCGAATTGAAAGATATTCAAACAATGTTGATCACTGTAATAAAGATTCTTTGATGTTAATAGGATTCCTATGATACCTTAGTAAACCTTGCAATTACTAACTATACAGCAAACATACCGGTCTTTTGGGAAAGAAAGCGTACACTGTGACTAACATATTTTTCTTCTTTTGTTTTTATAAACGCTATCATCAATAACAGATATTATCAAGAAAGAAGAACTGAGCTCAGAAAAGGCTGGTACGTATTGCAACGCAATGGATCAAAACTTTAATTTTTTCCTTTTTGACCTAAAGATAGTTTTAACGATTGTAGTGTACGTATTCGTAACGCGATGTTATCAAAGTGTGTACATAAAAATACGCAATTTTGTAAAGTCACTGCTGCAGATTTAGATAGTAGAAACTTCAAAATTTAAACAGCCCTTATACTCAACTTTTTTTCTATCCCCATAATCGCCCAAATTAGTTAATTTTATGTAATGTAAAAATTAGCAATCCTTACTAATTGTTTGTTGATATACTTTACTGCGTTAATGGCTCGATATAACTTTAATATTTTGTTTTAGACCACACTTACGTGTAGTGTGTATTCTAAATACGATTACAAGTAATCCACGGTAAACTAACACCTACTGTTTGCTGATTTGAACAGTAAACTTCATCAAGTGTTTCGACATAATAGCCGAAAAACTGGATCAGAAATGCTTGTTCCGTTTTGCAACGAAACTAGGGCTGGAAGTTAAAGATATTGATGAAATTACGATGAACAGCTCCACCTCTTATGATAAAGTTCTCAAAGTGCTAGATAGGTGGCACCAAAACTTGGGTTCAAAGGCTGATATTTGGCAGGTTACTGGCATTCTGCGAAATATTGGAAATGTTTTAGCTGCAGAGATAGTGGAAGAGCATTTATGTAGTCAAAATTGATAAGGTTATATTATGCATAATATCGTCTCTTGTGCGATTGCAGAGTTTAAATGTTGTTCATCAGCTTGAAACAACTGCTAACGATAACGGTCTACGTATTTTTTATACTACATTTAAGCTAAGAGAGAGTCGAATAACGGGTAGCATGTCCTATACGATCGGTTTCCATAATTTCGAAACGTCTCGATCTGCACAAGGATTCACACTTATAAATTGAATTAATGCTATTTCTAACAGCAAAATATTTTTAATGTTAATGTGAATATCAGTGACCGTAATTCAACAATTTTTTTTAATTTTAATTAATATGGCAGTTGTTTGGGTTGCAAATTGATATTGTGCATATTATTTTCAGTCCAATTTGACTGACGGTGAAGTAAATTTGGTCTAAACAGTCCGTGCATATGTACGTGCATTAATAATAGTCATAAATGGTCAAAAGTTTAATTATATTATTGGTCACAATATGTCTCGAATACAATTTTATTCATTTTCTTGGTAATTATGATTTACACGAAAGATGGATATGGGAAAGTTTTCACACTCGTTGTGCTTAGAATATCCATAAACGACATAGATGCTTCAGATACGAAATGGACTAAAATGGATTAAGGTACTAATCTGTTCTATCTTAGCTTGAGTCTATGTCAGCTATAAAGATGAGAATTCGTCGTTCTTTCTTTTATATCAAGCTACAATTCCGTAAATGGAGATTGTAAGAACAAATTCCCTTTGATAATATTTATGACCTTTTATATGACTTTCCCGTTCAAGCCAGTTACATAATAGTGAGTCTTAAAGCGGTCCTAAGGTTATGCATGCATAGCGGAACAAAGCTTGAGAGTATACATCGATTAGATTCTGATCATACTACTTACGGCTAAAGATAATAGAAGGGAGTGCCCGTAGTGATTCCAAAATAAGCTGGATCTTTACAGAAGTTGATTTGCCTCATAAGCAAAGCGAGCATGCTAGTAAGGCTACACGATAGCCTACAAATATTTCTCGTCCGATTCTATAGTGAGCTTCAAAGTAATTGGCCTGTAGCTATCCAACATTTTCCTCTAAAGATAAGCCTTCTGAGAAAATTAATCATTGAAACGCAATTGCAAACGATAATCAATCATTAACGGATCAAATTTTAAAAGTCAAGGATCGACTAGCGTAGGAGAAAATAGCAACTACTACAGTATATAGCTTTGACATGATTTTTAACTATGCTCTAAAAGGATCTTTTAGCCTACCATCTCATCTATATGACGTATACGCAGTTAAAAGAAAGTTAACTTCTTACCTTCTACGTAGAAAAACTTACTGATCCTATTTATTTTTAATATTAATTCTGTCAGGCATTATCGTGCAAGATAACACTGTTAAAATATTTAGTACATTGTTTAGTTTACGGCTATTTATTGTTAACACTGAAAATCTACTAAATTTTGACTGAAATGTATTTGTAAGGTCATTGAGAATTTCATTGAATTATCATACTATCACTGTTACCATATTTCTATATCGGCAAATACAGAAATTACTTTCCAAAGGATCGATTGTTTGTTTTATTAGCATATTATCATATTCTGATGAAAATTGAATAAACATAGAATCTTTATAGAGTTTTCTACACAGCCATTTTGATTGTTACATTTTCTTATAACGGTTGTTATCGACAGAGCAAGCTTTGCTTGCATACGACAGCGATCCTTAGACACATTATCATGATTGGTATAGAATTGACCACAGTACTAAGGACATTCTACCGCACTGTAGATATCTTACAGTACCTGCTAATCTTAACTTGGTATGTCCATCACCGTACATTAGTTATCAAAATGTGCTCTGGACCATTAACTAATCTTAATATAGCATAGTATATTACTATCAGGCATGAAAATTTTTTAACAATATTGCTCTAGATGGCACTATATGTGTTTTAACATTTGATTAACATCCATCTAGGAGTAATTGTCATATAGAATTTGTTACTAAGATAGAATATTGTACCAACCGAATTAGCGATACCATTCAAGTGAGCTTCTTCATTATAAATATAAACAATATCTTAATGCAATAAACATAACTTGCAATAATTAAAGAAATACCTTTGTTTTCGAAAGCCAAAAATTGCTCTAAAAAACTTAAATTTCATTTTCTCACTGCAATATCGGCGATCAATTCTTAAATGACAATAAACAAACAGTAAATAGGCAGGGATAAACTGTAAAGGTTATATGTATTGTCAATGTTCCCAATTGATTTTGTCGAGGATAGCTTGAACAGAATACAGAATGGATTTTTGCCAGTGTTTTATAATTGATCATTTAATTAGTTTACAGTCATAGGTTTATATTCCATTGCAAGATGCTCTCAAATCGCTCGTAAGCATGGTTCTTATCATAGCAGTTTATGAAATTTGTTCTAAAAATGTCGATACTTATCCCCAATATAGAAGTCGTTACTTTGCCGCCGTAAAATTTTGATGACATAGTGAATTGATTAATGATGGATAAAATTAAATTTGTAATACAAATGGATAAATTATCGTTTACGGGTGTTCTAAATAGAAAATGCTTGAAAATTTTTCCATACCTGGCTAGCGTGTAAATTATAGTTGCCCCAAAAAGTTGATAAAATCCTATTTGAGCTATACAATGACGAATAATTATATACAATCTCTGACCATTTATGACTAGTATACACAAGAAAAATTGATCGGATTGTACTAAGGACATGCAATGGATTATTATAATTGTCATATGCAAGAAAAGTTCATTAAATCATATTCCCGACATACAATGGTGAATAATTATAATCTTTGACTATTTATGGCTACCATAAACAAGAAAAGTTGATAAAATAGGGTATCTCAGAACGTTCATACTTTCAAAGTAGCTTTAAGGTAACACCGTAACTGAGATATGAAAATGAATAGTATTTAATCCTTGCATATATAGAGACTAATTACATGCGACTAAAATTCCAGTACTATATATATAATGAGTAATTTTATACAACTACAATAAGCATTCTATATAAAAGCCAACTCGGCAATGATTTAATTTTTGGAATGAACAGAAGAATTGTCACTACGGTAGGACGTATAAGTAAGTACTGGAACTAAAATTAGAATAGCACATCTATATTTAAATAAATTTAAAATATTTTTAACAGCACGAAAGGCGATCAATGGTATTTACGCGAATATTTATGAGTGGTATGAGTATTAGTCTTTGTACAAACCCTATGCACAATATTTTTCAAAATATTATGGTGGTAAACTCTTTATAGACGTATTTAATACCAGGATCAGATTGAATGCAGTTATTATGAGAATATGGCCGAATGAGAAGCATATTCATCTATCAGAAAAGAAAATACGATCATTTCCTCACTAGCAAGTCTCCAATCTGCATTACTGTGAATTATTGAAATACTTCAGTAATCCTAGATATAATTGATCCTGAGCTTCATCACAGTTT
>NW_002060953.1:1670253-1749903 GCF_000150275.1 Trichoplax adhaerens | reverse complement strand
ATACTGCCGATACTTCATATTTTCCCAAAATATGAATGCTTTAATGAAAATGTAGTTTTGTCAATGCTTTCATTTGGACTCATTACGACAATTTTTAAGCTTGCTTACCACTTTCTATAAGCGGAATTCTATATTAATTCATCGATAGCTATCAGAATTGTTACAGTTCAATTAGTAACTAAATTCTTTTTAATTTAAACGAGCATTTATTCTATATTCTCTAATAGATACACTAAGACTATCGAAGATAGTACTGTAGCAAGCGCATTGAACTTACACACAGGATAGAATAATAAGAGTACTGTCTGTGCTTACTACCTTACAGCGAGAAGAAGCAATTTCTATCATGTTTAGAGTTCATTTCTGTAGTTTTGGAATGTTGACAAATTTTTTTCTTCCGTTTAATTTCGTTTTGTTCTAACTGCTAAATTACTTTATAACTAGTAAAGAGCATAAGCAGCTATAAAAGTAGCGCACCTATATTAACTTGCGATCATTTCATAGATAAATTGATTGTGTTCAATCGTCACTAATATTTGTGATCAGTAACTAGAGGAAGTCACTTGAAATTCTATACCTTCTACTAAACTCTTAGATTGGCTAAGAAACTACATGCATCTACTGCTTTACTTTTGGAGCGCCGATCTTTAGATTATTTCTTTAATAACTTTGTCTAATTCTGAAATCTATAACAAGGTATATAATCGTACTTTAAAAGGTAAATAGCCGTACTTTAAGGATTGTCAATTAAACTTATGGAGACACAATTGCCTTTAAAATAAGCCATTGATTAATCCTACATTGATATTGAATATGCAGTTACATCATCATATTGACATAGATATTAACGGTCAACTTCACGTTCTATTTCAGACGAATTTCCTAGTTTTAATTCAACCTATACTGATCGAGCATGGAAATAGATCCTGATATTTATGCTGCATTAGACAAAAATAGTGAACAATTTATTACAATTGTTCCAATCCTAGAATTACTTGAAGATCTGATAAAGAAGCAAATCTTAAGTCCTTGGCAAGTGAAGGATATTGAATTATTGATTCACACAGAAGATATGAACGGAAATCTATTGGAAATTTTGATGGAGGCACGCGGAGATAAAGATTTCGATCTATTCTGCGGCTTACTAAAAATCAATCGCAATAACAAGGTTAAAGATTTTGGAACTAAACTTGAACACGATGCTAAGCGTGGATCATCATAGTTGATAGTTTATTAGTGATCTAATTCATGCAGGCATATTTATGGCCATTTCTCCTGCAAAATTAAAGTTCTTATGTGTAAGGTGATATCTTTGAAGCAGGTTATTAGGCTAAATCATAGGTCACTAGTATAATTTATTATCATATCGAGTCGCCAATCAATAATGTACTTCATTCTATAACACAAATCCCATGAAACACTTCAAATATTAATGAAGTTAGAATTTAAATGGACAGAATAAAGGCTACTTCTTAGATTGGAAATCAAAGTAATAACATCCAGTATCGGAAATGATAATTAAGGATCAATGTTAACAGCAATCCATGTATTAATGAGCTATGCCTTATTAGAAATTATACGTCACTGCCTAGATACTGATCACGAACTCAGATCATATGAAAATTCATAGCATATCAATGAAAATTTGTTTTACTTTAGTAGATCACGCAGTTCTGATAGCCATAAAATAAAGCTGAGTAGACCATTTCACCTTAAATTTCGATCAAAGTCGAATACATTTCAACAAAGTAATACCTATATACGACCCGATGAAAATCACATTTCATGATTGGTCATTACGGTATCTCTCTATTTACTTTTCCAATACGATAAAACTGGAATGCATCAAGCTATTTAACGCTGAGAATACTTCAATTTTTCTCATCAATTGAGGTACTGCTATATGGCAAATTGCAGGATATATATAGTAAGATAATGTAGCTGTGAATTTTCTTTTCATGTATTGCTTTTATGTAGAATAAATACTCGTTGATTTGAACAGAAAATTTACTGGTTATTTACGATTGACAAAGCTTTTTCTTCCACAGTTATGCTCCACTATACGGTTCTGGTGTTCTGTGTAGTTATCAAAGAAATAGACATCCTACAAGTAGATATTGAATAGACAAAGCATGACATAATAAATCTGTCAATTTCTTAATCCTTAAAATTTCTCTATCGACTCTGATGAATCACTAACAGCATTAATTTAGAAAAGAATACACGATTCTCTGTATCCCGTATGAAATCCTTTGATCAATTTGATTTTGTAAAATTTGAATCAAAGTATTAACGGAGGCATAAAGGAATATGAGAAAACTTACGTAGAGCATACCGATCGCGATAATACATGCTTTCAGTCCTGGAGGTGAATCGATTAGAACTAGAATGTTGGAAAATTACGTGTGATTTTAAAACAGTTCAGTTCGATCTAATTTATCTGGCCATTATCAGTTTATAAATCATAGATTTAACTTAATGACTCTATCTTTAAGAAACTAGTAGTGTAATCCAAGCTTAGCTCATAATTATAGCACTTTTATCTCAGTTTTCGCTAGCGCTAACTTTGCTTTAATCGAAAGTTACAGCATTAAGAATAGAATTTTAATATGCTTTGGTCTATGGCTCAGAATCTAGTATATTACAGAAAGGAATCACTGGTTAAAACAAAATTTTAAAGTGAAGATTGCAGTAGAAAAATAAATTAAATTCACTAATGTAACAGTAATTTTAAGGTTGCTGATCAATAATACGTATCCAGCCTCTTACAGTCAATTTCAAGGCTGTGCTCATGAGATAGGGCTTGATGGCCTAACCACTTCTTCTTCATAGTACCAATTAAGCAATTCTCTATGTAATCATATATCTTTTAATAAAAGAAACGAAGTTAGTAAGATTCGTACAATAACTTACAAGAAAAATCTGACTTTAGAATGACAATGAATACGTGGCAAATTGGGACCCAGATGAGTTAGATACGAAATAGATTAAAATGGATTGAGGTTCTAATCCATCTGCTATGGTTTAAAATAGTAAAGGTGGTAATGCAATTGATTTAGAAATGGGCAGCTGTAAATATTATGGTAAAATTGTAATATTCAACCGATAATGGATTTCCATTAACGATTGTATAAATATAGGTTAAGTGCTATGCAAAATACATGTAATAATCAAAATGGCGGTTGTCACACTTTTATGCTATTTGTTAGGCACTAAGCGAATTTAAGTTGGCTCATAGTATATTAATTAACGTACGTACATGTATATACTCTGGAATAATTAATATAATTACATGTGTATAGAAAAAGACTATATTACGGTATAGGAAATAATGAACCGATTGTACAAGTTGAGTTTGGCACAAATATATAAGGAAGCGCATTTGTACTTAAATAGAGAGGAGTAATTTAAGCTACAGAGTGCAACGACAGTTGAATAAATATAACTTTGTTATATTAGCTAGCAAACTTCTAGACTGATTCTTACTGTTGACTACGGTCCTTCACGAAGGTAGTGAAAATAGTGACGCTTGAGGGCAGATTTACAATATGGTAGAAGGTTTCACAGGTTATCATAGTAGAAGAACTCATGGTAACAAACGAAATTTGTGACACCATCTTATATTACTTGTTACTTATTATATTAGCTGTAAAAGTGACTATTATTATTTATCGTTCTTTTTCTTACATCAAAATTGAATTCTGTAGGTGGAGATTCCAAGAACTGCTTCCTTTTGATTTTGTTTATAACCTTTACGTAGCATTTACCGTTTATGTCATTTATGTAGTAATGACCTTTAAAACTAGTTCTAAGATTTTAGGTAAAGCGGAACAAAATTCCAAGATAAACATCGACGTAAAGCAGGAGAGTTGATGACAACAAGCCTTGTATGACGTTTTTTATCTACTAACTTTCATACTTATATTCTAATTTCTGATAGCATAATTTATAGACTAAGCAGAAGTAGAATTACGAATATAAAATAAGATTATGATTTTACTACTTACGGCCAAAGGTAATAGAGTAGAGTGCCCGGTGGTGATTCAAAAGTGAGTCGAATCTTTACAGAACTTGATGCACTACATGAACAAAGCGAGTATACTGGTAGAGATCCACGATAGACTTTAAATACTTCTAGCCCGCTTCGGTCATAAGCCTTTAAAATAATTGGCCTGTAAATATCTAACGTTTGCCGAGGTTCGCCTTCTAAAAAGTTGTTGCAAAATTCAGAAAAATGGCAGATAATGGAATGCAATTTCAAACGAGAGTTACGTACTTAAAAGATTGAATTTCAAAAAGTCAGAATCCCAATTAGGATTAAGCAAGTTACTAGCGCGAGATGAAATAACGTTATATAAAGTAGTATATATCTTTGATTATGATCCAAAGTGATCTTTTACTTCACTAATTTATCTCTCAGATACATACATAGTTAAAAGTAAGCCATATGCTTACCTTCTACACCTAGAAAAACTTGCTGATCATATTTATTCTTTATAATAAATCGATCGGGCGTTATCGTGTAAGATTTCACTGTTAACAACATTACATAAAAAATTGTTTAATTCATAGCTATTTATTGCTATCGCTAAAGTTCTAATTTACATAATTTTGTTGCAATATCTTTCTATAGCTACTGTGAATTTTCAATTCTTTATCAGATTATCACTGTTGAGATATTTTTGTATTGACGTATGAAAAAATTACTTTCCAAAGGATCGGGTTGTTGTTTTATTAGGACTTTATCAAGATTTATTAAATATTCTAGTCCAGATGGACAATCCTGTGTCTGTTGAGCTGGGGGTGTCCATGCAACAGTATTTTCAGGCTCCGATCCTTTAGCATTGATAATGGTAGATTAGTATATGATAAAAAACTGAAGTAATGGATAGATTGTAAGCTATGCGTTTTCTAATACCTGGTTGATGAGTTACAGGAGGAATTACTTGGTATGATGATAGTGATATCGAACTAAAAATACTACTTTGTTGCTGTTGGAGAGCTTCTGAACTTGATGGGGATTGCTTGCTTCCAACCAGTAATAAATTATTTCCACAAGGTTGTGACTGATTTGGTAAAGTAGCTTCTGCCATAAATAACTTTAGCTGGCTAAGGTAATAATCCACTTAGTGCTCTGTTTTGGTGTCACTCGCAAAAATGATTATTACCTATGTATGATTTAGTGAGTATTAAATAGCAATCTTTGACAATCAATATGTACAAACTTGATACCTTACGCGATAGCAAATATATAATATGTTAAGATCTATATTGCCCTAAGTTATAAACGGCGAGAGATGTATTCTCGACTGCATAACGGTTTATTAAAAAAAATTTTTGATATTGAATTATGAAGGGATTCTTACATAGTCTAAGAATCTAGCTCTGAATTTTGTCCAGTATAATGTGTTGTGTAGTATACGTTCCCGTTTATTTGAACGGGAACTCGACTAGAAGTCATAATTGCTACGGTAACATGATTCAGAAGTGTAGATCCTTGTCAAGGCATGATATGTGGCAGCATGTAAGTAATAGTCATAGATACTGTTGTAAGATGATTCATATGTGTGGATCCTTGACAAGACCTGGTATGCGGCTGCAGCTAGTTTCCTACAAGCTCGCCAATTATTGTAAAATCTATTCACCATAGTTGTCTTGATTACCGTTACATTACTACAATAAAATTACTTTTCTTATCGGCTAATGGTAATTTAATGATGGAAATTAACGCGACGTATTCTTATGGCTTTATTGCATACTTTAGATCAGGAAAGGCCTTTAGGCTATAGAACGGTGTAAGCGACTAAAGAATCTTCAGTAGGTTAATGTTACTAGAGACAGAATTCGAGTCGAGTAGGTTAAAAAAGATGTAATGTATTGAAGCTATCTACCTTACCAATAACCTTAATCGATGATATAGCAGCAATATTTGAGAATTGTCGTTGCTTGTACAACTTCCATCATTTAAGCAAAATTTAAATCGAATATTAAATTCTATTGTGTGTTATACGCATATGTAGAATGCAATCTATATCAAGGACAAATAAAGCTAAATCTTTATATTTAATTTAAAAGACATCAATGCCTCTTTCTACTAATTAAGACTATTTTCCATTATGCAAAATGAATTTTATGTTGATACAGGTGGAGAATTTATTAAAAGAAAATTAATTATTCCTTGATGAAAGCTGAGTGACCATTAGTTAGAATTATGCTCTGGCTAATTGTTATCCTATAGGGAGACAAGAATAATCGAAATTTTTTATTACTTATACTCTGCAGCAGAAAAATGATCATAACGAGTATTTTTCAATGCAGGGCTGATCGAAATTGATTGAAATTGGTTAAATTCACACGCTATCAGAAATGATGCTAAAAAAGTACCCGAACCCCAGGAGCTATTCATGTTGGTTACCAGTAGGAATGAACAGTTGTGAATACTACTAGCTAATTCATAATATAGCAGAATTATGATGTATATGTAACGCAGTATACTGTATATCTAAAAAGTAGTTTAAATTTGGTTTGAGTTAGCCTAACATCCTGTAGAAATGATCATCTAAGGGTTCTTTACAATATTTAGTCCACTACAACACGTTTATTTTGTTTGTAATCTCGCTTTTACATGATTTATGACTCGGTAAATGCCTAGCTATGTCGATCTATAAGCAGTATTTACTGATTGTTTTTGGTACTTCGACTATGATTCCAATCATATACTTCAGTAAAGTTCGTTTTTAATTACTATTTATTAACCAACCTCCAACAGCAGCTATCCCCTACTACCATGTAGTGATGATGAACAAAGAACATCTAAGTCTTATATATTAAGACACAAAATGAGACTAAATATTACTATTTCTATGTTATAGAATACTTGTGTTAATTAATTATTAAAACTAACCCTTTATATCGCCATCATGTTTGACTTAGTCTATTTTGATTTTTCAACTGTAAACAGTGTTATTTATTGTAACAGTTAACTATATTCTTATTGCTATTATAATTTACTAAGTTCTTAGTTATGGCGTATAAACGTTTATTTCACCTAGTAAATCGGAAATAAATACTGAATATTGTGTAATGTAGAAAATAGAAAGCAATTTAGTTTAGAGCGTAGGTGCAAATAAATGGGAATTTCACATTTACTTTAATGGCTATGCCATGCTACATACAGTATACCGCGCAAATATTAAAAAAACTATCGTATCAAGATTGTTATCTATAAACTTAGATACAGCATGCCCAATGCAATGATGCAAGCTTTCAGTTCTGGGGCTAAGTCGATTGCAATTATGTTAGTAAGATTCGCGAAATAAATTGCAATTAAATCTGACTTAAAATGACAATTAATACATAACAAATTGAGACCCAGATGAATTAGATACGAAATAGATTAAAATGGATTGAGGTTGTAATCCGACTTACACAGCTGATGTTTATATCAGCTGTTAAAGTAGCTATTCGTCGTCTTTCTCTTATATCAAAATTAAGTTCTGTAGGTGGAGGTTCTAAGAACTGCTTCCTTTTGATTTTACTTATAACCTTTACGTAATATTTTCCGTTTATGTCAGTCATATAGTAATGACCTTTAAAACCTGTTCTTAGATTTCAGGCTAAGTGGAACAAAATTTTAAGATAAACATAGACGTAAACTAGGAGAGTTGATGACAATAAGCCTTGTATGCCTTTTTTTATTTACTAACTTTCACTTTTATATTCTGATTTCTAACAGCATAATTTATAGACTAAGCAGAAGAAAAATGGCAAATATTAAAGTAAATTGTAATTTTATTACCTATGGCCATAGATAATAGAGTAGAGTGCCCGATGCTGATTCGAAAGTAAGCCGAATCTTTACAGAACTTGATTCGCTATATAAACAAAGCGTGTATACTGGTAGAGATCCATGATAGACTTTAAATGCTTCTCGTTCGATTCGGCCATAAGCCGTCAAATTAATTAGCCTGTAAATATCTAATGTTTTCCGAGGTTCGCCCTCTAAAAATTGTTGTGAAATTCAGAAAAATAGTAGATAATAGAATGCATTTCTAAACGATAATCAATTACTTAAAATATAAAATTTCAGACGGTCAGAATCACGATCAGGATTAAGCAATTTACTAGAGCGAAATAACGTTATATAAGTATTATATATTTTTGATTATGATCCAAAATGATGTTTTAGTTCACTATCTTATCTATCAGTAATATACATAGTTAAAAAAAAGCTATTGCCTTACCTTCTACGCCTAGAAAAACTTGCTGATCATATTTATTCTTTATAATGAATCGATCGGGCGTTATCGTGTAAGATTTCACTGTTAAAAACATTCCGTAAAAATTGTTTAATTCATAGCTATTTATTGCTATCTCTAAAGTTTTAATGTACTACATTTTGCTACAACATTTTCTTATAGCTGTTACAAAATTTCAATTCTTTATCAGATTATCACTGTATAGATATTTCTGTATTAACATATAGAAAAATTACTTTATAAAAGATCGGGTTATTGTTTTATTAGGACTTTATCAAGATTTATTAAATATTCTAGTCCAGGTGGACTATCCTGTGTCTGTTGAGCTGGAGGCATCCATGAAACAGTATTTGTAGGCTCCGATCCTTTAGCATCAATAATGGTAGATCATTGTATGATAAAAAACTGAAGTAATGGCTGGATTGTAAGCTATGCGTTTTCTAATACCTGGTTGATGAGTTACGGGAATAATAACTGGGTATGATGATCGCGATATCGCACTTCATATACTGGTTACTGTAGGAGAGTTTCTGAACCCGACGGGGATTGCTTGCTTCCAACCAGTAATAAATTATTTCCACAAGGTTGTGGCTATTCTGTTAAAGAAGCTTCTGCCATCAATATCTTTAGCTGGCTAATGTAATAATTGGCTTATTACTCTGTTTCGGTGTTACTTAAAGAAATAATTATTACCTATGTATGAATTAGCGAGTATTAAATGGCAATCTTTGATAATTAATAAATGCAAACCTAACACTTTGCGCGATAGCAAATACATAATATGTTAAGATCTATATTGCCTTAAGTTATAAACGACAGAGATGTACTTTCTACTACATAAGGGTTTATTAAGCATACTGTTTTGAAAATTATATAAATAGGGCCTTAAATTACTTAAAATCTATTCATTCAAAGAAATACAAATCGGTTTTATTCCGATAAATATAATTTTATTAAATTGCGAACTGGCAATGTATCAACACAACAATTACCATTCTTTCTTCTAGCCATCTATTTAGTTACCTTACATTAACTCATTATGATACATTTCTTCAAAATAAATTTTAATTACATCAGTGTGTTTCTACGTGTACATTCTTGCATATTACGTTGCATTATCTTTACCATTACTGTAAAATGTATTTCAATATGGACCGTTAATGCATAAGTAATAGTCATAAATGCTGTTGTAAGATGATTCATAAGTGTGTATCCTTGGTAAGGCATGATATGTGACAGCAGCTAAGTAATAGTCATAAATGCTGTTGTAAGATGATTCATAAGTGTGGATCCTTGGCAAGACATGGTATGTGACAGCAGCTAGTTTTCTACAAACACAATGATTATTATAAAATCTATTCACTATAAGTATCTTAATTACCCTTACGTTACTACAATAAATACTTTTCTTTTTGGCTGATGTTAATTTAATCATGGAAATTAAAGTGACGATTTCTCATGGCTTTAGTGTTTTAAATCATCGAAGCCCTATAGGCTGTAGAACGGCGTAAACTACAGAAGAATCTTTAGTAGATTAGTGTTATTTGAGACAGAATTCGGGTCGAATAAGTTAAAAAAGATATAATATACAGTATAGCAACTAATCATCTTACTAATAACCTTAATCGGTGATATGGTAATATCTGAGACTTGTCGCTGCTTGTACAAGTTCCATCATTTAAGCAAAATCTAAATCGAATATTAAGTTCTATAAGGTGTTCTACGAACAGTATAAGTAGAGTGCAATCGATATCAAGAACAAGTCCAGTGAAATCTTCAAATTAAAATTAAAAGACATCTATGAATCTTCCTACTTATTATAACCCATTTTCCAATATGTGGAATGAGTTTTATGTTGATACAGGTGGAGAAATTATTAAAAGAAAATTACTTATTCCTTAATGGAAGCAGAGTGACGATTGAGTAAAATTTTGTTTTGGCTAATTTTTATCCAATAGGGAGACAAGAATGATCGAAAATTTTTTACTTGTACTGTACTCTGTAGAAGAAATGATCTGTAAAGAGTATTTTTCAATACAGGACTGAACCGAACTGACTGAAATTGTTTGAATTCACACGCTATCAGAAAGATGGGCTAACAGGGCATTAGCATCCCAGCAGCTATTCATGTTGGGTTCCAGTAGCAATGAACAATTGCGAAAACTACAACCTAATTCTTAATATTGCAGAATTATGCCATGTATATATAATACAGTATATCTAAGAGCTAAATGAATTTTTTGTTCGAGTTAGCCTAATCCCTTGTAGAAATGATCATTTGATGATTCTGTACAATATTTAGTCAACTACAATGCGTTTATTTTGTTTGAAATCTTGTTTTTACATGATTTATGAGTCAGTAAATGCCTAGATCTGGCGGTCTATAAGCAGTATTTAATGATTGTTTTAGGTACTCTAACTAAAGTTCCATTCATACACTGCACTAAAGTTCCTTTTTAACTAATATTTTCTTAACCGACCTCCAGCATCACTTATCCCCTTCTACCATGTAGTGATAATGAACAGAGAACAGTAAAGTCTTACTAATATATTAAGGTACAGAATGATACTCATCATTACTTCAGTATCAAAGAATTTTGCGTTAATTAATTATTACAACTAACCCTTTATATCGTCGTTGTATTTTACTTAGTCTATTTAAATTGGTTGGCTGTAAATACTGCAATTTATCGTAACATTTACCATATTCTTATCGCTATTCTACTTAACTAAGTTCTTGCTTATGGTGTATAAACGTTTATTTCACTAAGACAATCGGAAATAAATACTGAATATTGTGTAACGTAGAAAATAGAAAGCAATTTAGTTTAGAGCGTAGGTTTAAAGAAAGAAATAATGTAGAGCAAAGAAAACTGATAGTCTGAAATAACAAAGCATAAAATGGAATTTTACATTTTATTTCAATGGCTATGCTACGCTAGCTACATATACTGTACAAATATTAAAAATAATGTCATATAGAGAGTGCTACCTGGATTAAATAGATCATCTAGTACGTCATATTTACATTTTTTTGGGCTTTACAAGATATGTCTCCCTGATTTACAAATCATTCTGTTGTATGTGTATATCGTTTGAAACAGTATTGCTATTTTACTTATTCATTTATTTATGTTAAATTTTCTTGATTTTATTGCAGATAAACTATCGCATGAGAAGATGCCGTACCAGTTTAGATAAATTCTCTACGCAATATTTATTCACAGGCACAAACCATAAACTACAAAGCATAGCAGCAATTAAAAATTGATTCTAGGATTACAGTCATTATTTTTTTACTAACCCTGGCACTTGAATTGCTTTACAAAAATAGATTATTATTCGAAATTTTATCTTGGTTCTATTATTATGAAAGATATCGTTAAGCAACTATTTATACTTTATGTCTATTAAGTAAAATAGATTCTCATTATATGGCCCAAACTAGAAATTGCAGACATTGATATATATCGTGATACTTCCTAACGACCTTTGATAATTATAATTATAATGAACCGAATTTAAATTTTCTTACCCAATTTACGTGCTACTATACGGTTTCGGTGTTCGGACACGCAATCAAAATAATAAATATCCTAAAAGAAAATGACAAAAAGGTAAAGAATGATATAATCTATCACTTAAATTCTAGCAATTCTATGAAGACTCTTAAATCAATATTTATAGTGAGACGGGAATATTAGGACTTCTATAGAAAATAATTACTCTGCTTAACTGGGTCTTGTTCCGAATAATTTAGTAATGATATTAAAAAATCGTTATTGCAGTACTGACTGGGGTATTAAATATTACAAACTTGCATAAAGCATGCCAATTGCAATAATACAAGCTTTCAGTACTGGGGCCAAGTCGATAGGAACTAAAATATTGTAATTTATTTATGGTTTTGATATATAATAATTGAATTCATGCTATCAGAGGTTTTACCAGTTGAAAATTACACGATTAGCAACTCTAACTTAAAAAATAGATACAATATTCCTCGCTTAATCGGTAAATATAGCATTTTAGTATTAGCTTTCGCTAACGTTCACTTCGCCTTAACTGAGAAGTAGCGTATGGTATATCAAACATTTTCTGTTATGGTACATTAATCCTTTTACTTGTATTGCCATTCCTTGTATAGTATATTTTTAATACTGTAGCTTTGAAGCTATATAAGCAGTATCATCGACTGTTAAGAATTCAGTTCTATTGCAATCTTTCTACATGCACTCGTGTCTTTCACAACTAATCATGTTCCCGGCACTAATTGCTATAAAATTGATTGACTCCTCAATTGTCTATCTCATTTGATTAACTGAACATAACATTTAAATGTGTTACAGATGTAATATTGATATCTCAGAATTCAATTTATTGTTATACAAGGAATCACTTGTTGAAAGCTGCTTACAGTTAATTTCTAATTTTATATCTCAGAATTCAATTTATTGTCATACAAAGAATTACTTGTTGTAAGCAACTTACAATTAATTTCAAGATTATGCTCATGAGACAAGGCTTCATAACCAAACCACTCTTTCGTCATCATACCAATTTTAGTATTCTTTATGCAATCGAATATCTATGGAATATCAATGGAATAAAGTTAACAAAATTATTAACTTGGATTAAAATTCCTATCTAAATTGATGATTTTCATCTAATGGTGACCTAAATACGTTAGATACGCTAAAGAATTAAATAAGTTTAAGTTTTTATTGGAGTGTGTGCGTATGTTTGCAGCAAAGATGAGCGATCATTATTATTTGTCTTGCCTCAAAATAAGCTTCCGTAGGAGGGGGCTTCACGAAGACATTCCCTTTATCTTTATATATAACTTTTAAATAATTTTTTTCATTCATGTCGGTTATAAGTAATGAGCGTTATAGCTAGTTCGAACGTTACGTACAAGAACAGAATTTTTAAATTACTTAATAAGTACTTATGATTCATGACAAGAAGTCTCGCTATCTCCTGTTTAGTTAAGTTTTATACTTAGTTCGATGTTAGCGGAGATTATTCATAACATATCATGCAGAAGTAGAAATACAAATATTAGGAAGGGTTAGAATTTGGCTTTACTACTTACGGCCGAAGTAAATAGAGCGGAGTACCGGATGGCGATTCGAAGGTAAGTTGCATCCGCATACGCGCAGATGTTGACAAGCAATAACAACATAAGTGTGCTGGTAATGGACCACGATGGACTTTAAATACTTCCCGCCCGATTCCATCATAAGCCCTCAACGTTATAGGCTTAAAAAATTCTAATGCTTGCCTAGGTTCACCCTCTATAAATTGTTATAAATTTGGAAAATTAATAATTACTTTCAGTAATTAGATTTTCTTTCATGATTACGGTAGCAATCAAAAGGATTGTTCACTTTATCAACAGCTTTATAATATATATTAGATTAAGATCTAGCTATTTACCTTCTATACCTAGAAAAACTTGCTGATTATATTTGTTTTTAATAATAAATCGATCGGGAGTTATTGTATACGATTTCACTATTAATAATATCCAATGAAATGTGTTAAATTTATTGCATGAATTTATCGCTAATTCATATGAATCTAAGAAATTTCAATTTATTATCTATGTAAAGTCATAAATAAAGTTTTATTTAATTATTAGATTAGCACTGCTACAATTATGGTTAATTGGCAGATATAAAAATTACTTTCCAAAGGATCGGGTTGTTGCACCATTACCAGTGTAGTAAAAGGACTAAAAGTAGAGTCCTTTGTAGTTTTTAGTATGTAATTAGTATTATTTTACTATAGAAAATACCTAGAAAGTGATAGTGTCTTTAAGTTTTCCCCTGCCAAATCATCATGTCGCCATCTTTTCTTCTTCATTATTTTGCAAGGTATTATATAGATTACTATAGAAGTAGCCCTATAGAGCAAATGCCTAATCTAAAGAAAGGGCGTTTGATCGTCTATTCAAATTGTAAAGAAATTTGACTTAGTAGCAAAACCCTATCCTTGGAGAAAGGGGATTTATAACATGACGATAAAGTACTGTAATGTAGTCTATACTCGTACAGTTACAGTACAATCTGACGCTAAAACATCAACTGTCAATACTCGCGAATACTAAGCGATATTAATGTCAGAAAAGTAGTCGTAGTAGTCATATAAATTTTTTTTGATAAGCGATTACTGTGATCTTCATAAAAAGCGAATTTTTCCGGATTTGTGTCCGATATAGTTTTCGGATTCTGTAAACTAAATCCTAAAATTAAAACAAAAAATTAAAACAGATAAATTAATACAGAAAAATTATAACAGATAAATTAATACAGAAAAATTATATCGGACATAAATCCGACCGGTTCCGGAATCCGAATCCCAAAAATCCGGACATGATACAGATCATAGTAATCGCTTATCAAGAAATTTTATGTGACTGCTACGACTACTTTTCTGACATTAGTATCGCTTAGAATTAACAGTTGATGTTTTAACGTCAAGTTGTACGGTAACTGTACGATTATAGACTACATTATTACAGTACTTTACCGTCATGTTATTAATCCCCTTTCTCTGTGGATGGGGTTTTGTTACTATGTCAAATTCATTTACAATTTGAATAGGCTATCAAATGCCCTTACTTTAGATTAGGCGATTACTTTGGGCTATTACTATAGTAATCTATTGTAAAATAATGAAGAAGAAAAGATGGCGACATGATGATTTGGCAGGGTAAAACTTAAGGACACTATCACTGTCTAGGTATTTTCTACAGTAAAATAATACTAGTTACATTTTAAAGGTATAAAGGACTCTACTTTTAGTCCTTTTCTACAGTAGCAAGGCACTTAGATAACTCTGACTTCTTCCCCTGCTATAATTCTTTTAATCATAAAATATGTCGTTAACAAAGGTCGCGTCCATGATCTTTTCATAAAAGTTGGTGACAGTATAATAAAGCGCACTATATCAAACAAACTAATTAATTTAGATGTAGCTATCACACACCACTAACCTAACACTTAGAAGACTTTGTCTCAAAACTTTCTATAGTAATACATTCCATATTTGATTGCATTATTAATAGTTACATTTGATAATATTAGATTTCTAAAAATAGATATTATCGTGATGCTAATATTAACTAATTTTTAATTACTGCATTAGAACTTGTTAATTACCAACATTAACCAGTTCTCTAAGTATGGTAAATAAATCGATATAAATTAATGTACTGTCACGGCGAAGATGCCCTGTACCTTTATAGTGTTGTACATTAATAGAAGAGTAAATGATATTTTAAGCTAGTTGATTCACACTATGAAACAGATTGATCATCCGTTTGAGGAGACGTCCTATGTTTGATAGCTCAAGTCTGATTGTAGGTAACTTTTTTCCGCAAATAGATTTAACAACATGGATTTAAGACTGCAAAGATGTACTTGGAGACCAGGCTTTACTTTTTCTGAGCTCAGGATTCTTTAAACTAGATTTTTCTTCTAATTGATTATGGCTTTAATATTTTTAAACTCTACTAAAAAAGCCATTAAAAAATTCTCTCTACCTGAGACAATTATTTTATGGGAATAACATCAAATAGAATAGTTGTGTAATACTTCTGTTGTACTTTCGTACCCCTCAGTTTGTTAGCTTACGATGCCGATAATATATATTATATTGCCTACGACAACGTACAATATATATATATTGTCACACTTATAAATTTAAATTTTAACTTTTAAAAAATAGAGAGACTTCATAGTCAAACCAGAGCTATTTCTTTATTTGATTATCCGTAAATTATTCGGTTAACTTGAATTTATTCCATAACATTCAAGGATCGTAAAGATACTGTCCATGCTAAATTACCATTTTAACAGAAGTGGGATATTTTAAGATAGACAATCTTAGCTTAAAAACTTATTGATTATTAAGATTGAGTACTTTAAATATTACTATTAGACCAAACTGTTATTATACGGGAAACTGTAAGAATTATTATGCAGCATAATTATGGAATAGAAGGAATAAATAGTTTAGTGACGGCTGTTTATTCATTGAATGAAACTAGCTTTTTCTAGATAAATGTTAAGAAGAAATAATTACCGAGCCTAACTCAGTTACAACAGATTCTCAGATAGCAGATGAGAGGTAACGGAAGAGTTCTGATCGAATTTCATAAATGCTTTGCTCAAATTTTAATTAGCAAAGTGCGAACGAGCATTTTCAGTACATAAATTATAATATTTGAATAAGCATGCCTTTTAAGATCTACTGTAGTTATAAGCATTACAAAATTCAGTTTTCAATATTACACATTCGAAGGCAATATCATCGAATCCACCAGAATTTTAGCATTGATAGGTGAAGTATCTAAGAAATTCTTTGCTTAGCCTTTGAATAAAGATCTACCTGAACTTTTTTTTAGTCCAGCGAATCAATAATCTATAGAAAGTTTATACCACCCTTGCTTATGTCAATCCTTCATGAATAATTTATGAGCAGATCCTCCTTCATCTCTATTCAATAATCATTTGTTTCCATTACTCTATTGCTTCATACAGGTAGTAACTAGCTATAAAAAGAGTAGAGAGGACATTTTATCGCGTCAAAAAGGCCTCTGGAAGCCATCGTTAATAAAGACTACGCAAACTCCATTAAAAATAGCAGTGGATGCAAGACGCACATTGATCTTGTTGCCAAACCGGAAGAGATATCGAGATTTGCATTCAGTAAGTATCATTCAGAATTGCGATTTTATTTCTTGTTTCTAACATGAACTCATCCTAATCAATCACCAAAGATGTTCTCGTTGGGCTAGAAAGGCTTTCATAAATGGTCATGCCTTTTTAGCGGTTCGGTGGGCTAGTAAACTAATTTTGGAAGTGATCTAATTTTATGCTTACTTTCGGTTGGATTATTGCTTGAATGCAGTGCAAGCATTTCGATCAAAATTATATTTTTCGTTACTCGATGATCATTCTAGTTATGAAAGATGCATGATGAACCTTTAGGAAATATTCAAGCTAATCTTCTGCATGTTTAGTCAACGTTTAACTACGATGAGTATGATAATGGCTATCGTTTTAGGCATTGAAATGAACCATCAATCTATATTGCAAAGAGAAGTAAGAACTACATTAACAGCAGAGTTTACCTTAGTTTATCTAATCACATTCGTAATAGTGGGGATGGCCGTTAATTAAATCAAGATTCATTGATTTGCAATAACGTAAAAAGATACAAGAACTTCATCAGTAACTTATAGTACCGTAATTTATCGAGTAACCTTCTCATTGCAATATGCAATTGTTTAAGTTAATAAATAAAGATTCAGTGGTTTAAAGTAAAGTAAGTGCCCAATAAGCATCGAAGCGAAAAATTAATCTGTTGTACAAGGAGAAGTAACAACAGCATTAGTAACTTATCATACCCTAATTTATCGAATCAAATTATTTCAAAGTAACAAATAGTCATTTATTAAATAAAGATTCAATGATTTAAAATAAAAATCAATGTTAGGCATCATCATAAGCATCGCAGTGAATCATTAACCTGTTGCACAAAACAAAATAAGAATGGCGTTAGCAACTTAGTTAACCCTAGTTTATCTGATCATATTCTCTAATGAAACGAATAATAGTTAAGTAAGTCAAGATTCTATCGTTTAAAATAAAGTGAAAAGATGTAGAACTTTATCTTGCTTTCGACATACTGATATTGATCGTGGTTAATAATTCTATTTCATTCACCTCAGATAAAATTTCGTGGAGTAAACGTAATCGTTATAGATCCAGCATGGACAATCCAGACATTCAGGCTGCATTGGATAAAAATAGTGATCAATTCCTTAAAATTGTTCCTATCCAAGAATTGTTTACTAGGCTCAAAATGAAAAAGATATTGAGTACAAGACAAGTGACGGATATCAAAGCTTTAACCCACACAGAAGATATGAATGGAAGGCTATTAGAAATCTTAATGGAAGAACGTGCAGAAGAGGATTTTTATACGTTTTGTGACTTACTTAAAAGCAATGGTGTTAATGTTGTGAAATCTTTCGGTGCTAAACTACAGGATGATGCTAAAGGTAAACAATCTTTCAATTGAAGTGAATATTATTGCATGAATAATATAATAGTGCTATATTGATAAGTGAACTCTAACCCTTCCTAATTAAATTGATCTATATTTATTACTAGAATTGCCAATTTTATATATTAGTGGTCTATACCTAAACTAATTGATTTCATAATTGCAGGAACGCCTATCAAGCTAGTACGGAAAGATCACCGAACAAGTAAGTTAATTTATTGAATCTAGCTTGTCCTTCTTGTTTGCAAGCAAGGAAGTAATATTAGAGATAGCTACTGATAGAAAGTATAATGATTATTGTAGCCCTGATAATACTAGATTATACTAATTACTAAAGAAATACTATGAGCTATTTATTAATACTGATCTGATTTGTTAAATATGGATTAAAATCTATCAACGATCTCACTAATCATAGATCCTAATGGACAAGATGTTGGTTAGTATTTCTTTCAAGGAAATTAAGTTATAGCGCTACTATAAATTTAAGCAATATACAACGTAAAATGTTCAGTTCATACATGAATTCCAAGTAAGTGATCTAAATTTAATATGATCTCTATTCATACAGTTGACTCACCGATGGAAGTAGAATCAACATTGTCAGGTTAGATTACGATAACAAGTACATCTGAGTGATTTTGGTATCGATGTTTAATATTAATTACTGTATTAAGCTTCTATCACTGAAATCATGCAAATTCAAGACATATAAGGATTGATAATATAATTAGACAAGTTTAAGGGATAGCTACATTTGTTCAATCTTGCTTCTAGAAATACCGCTAAAGTATCTAATTGAAATTAATCTTACCCAATCTTATTTCAAAATGATTTCATGGAAATTTTAGCTAATGTGAAGGGCTACTTTTACACTGTCGCCGACAAAATTGGTAATGACTGGACTAGATTAGCGGGCAAGCTTAACGAAAATATAGATGTAGGTGTTATTGCAGAGGAGCAAAGTGTGGTTTTCAATCGAGCAAAAGCGGTCTTGAGCAAATGGTATAACATGTCCGGTAATGAAGCAACCACTGAAGCTTTAGTAAAAGTGCTTATTGCAATTGACAGGAAAGATATTGTGAAAGATTTCGTGAGTGTTAAGTAATTTATTTTCTAGTTTTCTAATTACCTTCCTTACATTCGCTTCCTTGTAATGCAATAGTTGAGTTTCATACTTTGAAGAAAGTTACGGCCACTTAAGTGCTAGTAGATTTTTGTAAATTAAGAATAAAAATTTGACATTATATTGATTTTTAGTACACCAACAGAATCATCTTGGTAGATTTAAATATTCTTAAATGTTATTCATTAGTTTAGGTAAATTATCAATGAAAATTTCTCTTTCGGGGCAAATAATGGAACCAAGGACAATCAATCAGCGAATAGAAACTGATAAAATCAAAGGAACTCTGTATCCGGGAGTATTTCTAATTGGTTTTATCGAAGTAATAAATCGATTAGATCATTCAATACGTCAAGTTTTGCAAGCAAGATCTACTCAGACGGGAAATAGCTTGAGCAAAATAAAATGACGACATTCAAGAAACAAATTTAGTTATTTTCGTATTACTTTTAATTTTTGGCTGTAAATTAATTTTTAAGGATTACCCCTTAGTTCGAACTTGATTGCAATTTTTTATTTTCTAAATTGTAATGATTAAATAACACTATCACTAAAATAATTTTAAGACTTCTAAATTATAATATATTTTAAGTTTTAATGCGCTAATGGTTTATGTTTATCCCATACAAATATTTGATAATACTACCTTAAAATCCTTGAAGAATACTCTAGCTATCGTTCTTATATTGGTTGAGTGACAAATATTATCCTTTGGTTCTGTTCTGCTGTAGTAATAAAATGAATCTACTCATAATTGTATTGTTGATATTTGGAATGGATATAAAATATAGTTTAATACTGTGATATATCCCAATCACGAAATTCCAAAATTTAGAAAAATAAGGACTTTATTGAATCTTATACAAAGATTAACTACACACAGCTCTACTCTAGCCGATTACTACTACTAAAGACTTCTAGAACGAACTAACAGAATAATCTAAAGTTGCATGCTTTTATACTTTTCGTAGCATTCGCAGCTACAATCCGCATGGCACCTTTTACCTTATTTTACACTTAGTTAAATTATTCTTAGTAAGATTATTCTACTGCGGACCATCATTAATCCAATATGGATACGACTACAGTACTTACGTAGATATTATTCACACCAGCCAAAGTATAATGAATTAACCATATCCTAATATATGATTTACAGTTCTATTTTTACCTATAGCTATATTAGTAACTCAACAGCTTACTGTATATAGTCATCTGTACTCTAGCATAGAGTCTCTACCACTACAGTCTATAGTTCTAGCTACCAAATATATCTTAGGATAATATCTACCGTACATTATACTAAACATGACTAGCAGTCTACAATAACAATACTAGTTACATTACAAATACCTAATCATATCATATTGCAACTCTAAGCTGGTAACTCAGGGTAACTTAGGACAGTCGTCAAATACTTATAAGACCATTGTATACAAAATCAAGTATTATATTACTTATTAGATGTATTAAAATGTAGCCAGTATAATTGGTTTGAATTATCATATTTACTAATATTAATCGTATAAGATTCAGATTTCCAATAGATTGGCTAATATTATTTCTTATAAACATGATACTTCTCGTATATCACCAACCATCTCTTTCAAAGATTTAGATTTGGATGATTTCTAGCATGAGTTGGCTAAGTACAAATAAATCAAATAATGTAAAATATTGCAACGTAAGAATTTACAGTTTAAGAAAGAGCCAAACAAGGATTTTTTCGAGTCATAAATATCATTAATCCAAAATGACGATTTTGTTCGGTAGAATTCAGTAAAGCGACTTTAAATTCTACGACACGGTTTATAAAAATTAATATCCTAGGGTATTTCAAGCTTTTTGGCCATTTAATTCTGTTTAAGTTAAGGTTGTTCCGACCTCCGTTATGCGTAAAAGGGCCATGATTACGTTATTAAGTGGATCAATTTACCATAACAGCTTATACGAATTTTTAAAAAGTAAAATGTGGATTGTGACGTTAATTCACTTTTCTAAGCTAAGGCTTAGTAATCCCTAGAATTGAGATTCATTTGTATAGTAGATTCATTAATAAAGTTATGTATTAAATAATGCTATAGCTAATTTGGCACAAGTTCCTCGAAAGGGCGAAAATCGATAGTCATCTGAGGAAATTAAAGCTTTGTATAGGCTTGAATTACAATCTAGAAGTTGAAGTTACAGCAGATCATCATTAACCCGATGTGGAAACAACTACAGTATTGCCCTGAATATTATTCTTAGCAGCCAAAGTAAGGTAAACTAAGCATATTCTAATATATGAATTACAGTTTTATTTTTACCTCTAACCTTAATAGTAACTCAAAACCTTACTATATATAGTCAGCTGTACTATAGCATAGAATCTACCATTACCGTCCATGCTACCAAATACGTCTTAAGATGGATATAGAAAGTTATGCTTCCGTACATCTCACTAACGTGACTAAAAGTCTATTTTCACAATACTTAGTTTCGTTACAAAATATCATGAGATAGGCAGATTATTAGGATAGACGCCTATGTATCTATGTTAGACTTTGAGACATTTAGCGTCTTATCAACGAAGTAGTTGTATGTCATGCAATCGACTATTTGCAACACGCGGTTACGTATGCAAAATGTGCTAGTAAAGAATCATTTGTAATGGTTAGGCTAATTCGGCCAACATTAGTTCTTCAGGCTAGGTTTAATTTATACTAGTACAATTCACGTCGCTTTGCTGAAGGTTTACGATAATGTACTCATTTGTTAATAATTAACAGATAGTATTACCGTTCGACATTATTTATATCCCGGTAATAGCCAGGCACTACTATATTCACAGCTAAGCTTGTAGAATACTACTTTTCAAGAATGCATTCACGGATGAAATGCTATATTAAGATTAGTTAATAATCCAAAGCACATGATGATAACTAATGTATGGTGATGGCCATGCCAAGTTAAGATTAGCAGGTACTGTAAGATATCGACAGTGCGGTACAATGTCCATAGTACAGTGGTTAATTCTATACCAATCATGATAATGTGTCTAAGGATTGCTTGAGTATGCAAGCAAAGCTTGCTCTGTCGATAGCAACTGTTATAAGAAAATTCAACAATCAAAATGGCTGTGTAGAAAACTCTATAAAGATTCTATGTTTATTCAATTTTCATCAGAATATTACATAAAATCAAAATTGAAAGGCCCAGTGGCCACCCTTACCGATATAAACGAATACTATTTTAATGATCAGTACTCTGCAGAAATGACTACGTTAGAGCTATTCGTTTCACATGAAGAAATCTTGAGGTAAAAAGTACTGTAAGAATCTTATACTGACCTATTGAAATGAACCCATAATCAGAGTCATTTAACAGTAGTATAAATACCCCCGCGCTGCTCATTTCAAGGGAGGGTAAGTGGAATTTGAGCAAGAGATTTAGACTAATGGAAATAAATTTTTGGATCGGAATAATATCTACCGATAAAACGTAAAAAACTTTATAGATCTGTCTGCATATATATTCCGTCTAACCAATCATAGAAGAAAAGTAAAGAGTGGCTACTACTAGCAATGATAATGTCTATTGTAACACTAGTGATTTTAGATATTGTAAATTTCAATTCAGTATCCTGAGTATCTATTACTAACTTGACTTGCACTTTAATTGAAAGTACTAATTTATATTGATAGTTGATAGAGTATCGCGTAAAAGAAGTAGATTTTGTCATTTCATTTATTTTATGATGCTCATTAAAATCAGTCTCCAACTAAGATTGTTCGGTTTATAAATGCCGCGAAAGCCATATATAATTATTTAATAGAATTTGAATCACTAGGCCTTACTTTGATTTTATTAATAAAATCAGTATTAATACAGCTGTATCAAACCGAACGGCTATGATTATAGAAGTGATTTTGAATATTATGTACAGTGAGTAAAGAATGATGGTTTTCTAAGTAAAATATGAGCAATATTGATTTAATGGCTGTCGATTATTCGTGAAGTTATGTTCCAAAGACTAAATGGCCTTCAGAGATTTTTATCTCTAAATTTGCCTCTAAAATTATCTCAATTATACTGCTTTATCAAGTTGTATGCAAGCGTTGAAATCGAGCTATTGAAACTACTACAGCTATAGCATTAAAAACTGCAGTACCATTAAATTTTTTCACTAGCATATTTTTTCACTTATTTTGATATAATATAAGTACTGCCTTACGTTTGATCATTAAGAGAGAATAATTTGAAATTAAAATGCAGAAATAAAGTCAGAATAAAAGATTAGTAACCTTCCAAATTGGGTACCATCTACATCAAGTCCGTTGTATAAGAATTTTATAAGTTCACCTACGGTGGCACAATAGGGACAACTTTACAGTGTAGAATTCTACAGCAGAGTAGAATGCAAATTTTACAGTGCAAAATTCTACAGCACAGTAAACTGATGCTATCATTACAGAGTAAGAAATAGCATTAACCTAGATTTACTACGAGCATAATGTATCATAACAATATCAACGTTAGTTAAGTACTCTGCTCCAACTTGACGAACCTTAAATTTCAATAAACAACTATAACTTGTTTTTATTCTAATAAATTTACATATTTTAATTTAATTAAAGAGCCTGACTCCGTCTTAATTAAAAGCCAGCCAATCGAGCGATATGTTAAAAATTTGTAAGATGTTACATAGGCTTTTGTGATAATGTGTCTACAAAATAATACACGAGAACTTATTTCTTGTAAACTTTGCTTGAGTACGTGAATTAAATTTGTTATACAACTACCAAGTGCTCTTTTCAGTTTACAACTGCGTAACTTACAAACGACATAATTATTATACATTTTGTTACAAAATTATTATCAGGAGCATAAACATATCTTGCCAATAAGGTCGCCTGATAAAGTTAAATTTACGGGGAAAATTCGTTCATAATTCGTGCTTCTAATTAGACTGACACAATATAAATCTCATAGCATATATTCTTGTGCAATCTATTTATGTCCTTGCATGATGACACAATATATCAACGGAATTGCTATAATACGTTCTGTAATTATCTTCCACAAACACGTATTTAGACAACCTTACAGTCTTAGCTTTAGCTATATTTATTTTTTATAGAGCAGCTGGCTTATGAGCTCATTCAAATTTCAAATATTTTACAAAATGATTATCTTTTTACAGTACAACATAATTTTCGAAGTATGTATCCTCTTTTCGAGGAACGACAGACTTTAATTGCTTTGATCTGACATAAATTACTAACTCCAGTCCACGTTATCAACAATTCGTCTTTCAACAGCTATTGAAAATAAATGACTCGCATTTTATTACCACGGATTTACAGTAAATCAAAATGATTAAAATACAGCTATAAAATGATTGGTTATTTCTCGATATCAATGTTATCATATTAAATATAGCAATATTTGCATAGTTCATTAAAAATTATGATAATTGATATGGATTTTGTTCATTAAATAAATATGTGCATTCCAAATCATTTTTGGGGCTATTCTAAAGGTCAACTCGAAAGTAATTCACTTCCCTAATTGTAAGCTAGGGCTTTCTTGCAACGGTTCTCTGATAGTATTACATCGCTTATTATAACTTAAAACCTGTGCTGTGCGCTAGAGTTTTCTCATCTACTATTTTAATTCTTTAAAATGTTACCTTTATATTAAAACTCGAACTTATTAAAAGATTTAAGCTTACAAAGAATCGGAAAAGCAGTGTTTTTTTAAAATAAGGAGAAATATTTTTCTGGTCATCTTTAATATCAAACTTCAAGATAGCAAAACATGTGGAAAAGAAAATGCCATCGTTAATAGACCTTCAAGATAGCAGTATCGTACGGATCTTGCTGGACATGATATAAAATCGGTTCTCAAATAAGCAACAAACTGGATTACTTTAATATTTGCTGAGAAAGGATGTAGAATATTGATTAAAGAGAAATTGGTCTCAAGTCAATCTGAAATGGTGCAATAAACACTCGATACTGAGATTTAAAATATTTTGATTCTAATTTGCGCGTAGTCAAGGCTCTTCAATATTAACATGGCAAATATGCAAGAGAAGAAAGAATGGCCAGAAGACTTTGATAATATCAGTCAATTCAAAAACGGACCAAAGATTAAACAATTTTTAATCACTTTTATTCAGAAGTTTACCATCAAATTAAAAGTTTTATCTCAAGTCCTGGAAAAAGAAATTAAGTTAAAGCCTGGGATGATTGCAAATACTGCAACACAATTTTTGACTGGTATCCTATCGTGCTTACAATTTGTCCCTACAGATGGTCCGTTTAATTTAGTTCAAGGAATGTCATTAATACAAACTTTAATTTCAGAAATTGCCGAAAGATATGATCGTAGGTCAATTAAGAAAATCATTGATCATCTAACTCCCAACAATGATCGCGTTGAATTGGCTATATCGATGATAGCTTGCGATCTCGTCAGAATCTACGAGCAACAAATATCTATCATTTCTGACGCATACGATAATCACTATATTAAGAAACTGGCTGAAGATATGATCGAAGCCATCATCGCTTATATTATAGAGCAGAAAGATAAACCACCGAAAGAACCACTTAGTTTTGCCAAATTTATCAGCAAATGCATTATTGAACCAAATTTTGTCATAAAGCACAGGTTAATTAAAATTAAATTAAAATTTTTCGTTGGTCAATCTCGTATCATTATCCTGTAATTATTCAAGTAAATAATTAGAGAAGATACTTTTTATAGTACGCTTATAAATTTTTAATAGTGTCTTATGTTGAAATCAATATTTAACTACATTTAAATATGTGAAGATATCAGAGTATAAGTGTAAAATTACTTTATTAATTAAGTTATAGTGGAATGAAGGAAACTAACAAATTTTATGGCTAAGCAGATCTCACGCGTTGGTGAACAAGTTATCTGTAGATTAAAGGCAAACTAGAACCAATTCTGTCAGAACGGAAATAGTTATTAGAAGAGCATTTTAACTAGAAAAAATGCTCTTAGAAAGTTCCCACAATCTTTTAATAGTGCCAGATCTTATACCGAAATCAATATTTCACTAATTGATTACTTACAAAAGATAGGATTTAAATGGGTTGTGGATAGATATTAGGTTTCGAAAGCTACCATTATCAAAAAGGATTTCGTCAGTAATGAATAATACATGCCTACGGTAATAGCCTAATTATAAGCTAGCTGTATTGTAACAAATTATGTCTACTTACTTTACCCAGAGAGAAAATCACACGAAGAATTTTACAATTATAAATTTTAAAATGATTCTTCAATGATTGAGATATACTATGCATTAGTACAACAAACTCTGACAGACAAGGAAAACAACTTGCAAAAGTAGATGATAAGAAAGAAGGACTAAGAGCAGTCACCACAGAAAAATATAGCAGGTTTAACACCTTATCTGACTTGTTTACAACATACTGATTGCAAACAACGAGTCTCAACACTTATATAATTGAGAATGAGAATGAATATGTATCATTGGTATTACATTCTTCGAAGCTGAATCAATATACTTGATTTATTATAAAGTTATCTCTACCTATTATTATCTACAGCCCTCAATCAGACATAATTTTTAAGTGGTATCTAATTTACTTGTACACAGCATGCTGACAATAATAAGTTTTCTAACAGGCTTGTTTAATGACAATAATTTGGCGATGCTACACTAAATGTTTATTCGAATTATAATCCAGTTGTAGGTACAAAGGAAAGAAAGGAAGTAAATTAAAAATCGCCTTGAAGGAAAACGAAGAACTTTCAAAAATTTATTCGTCCGACTTAGTTTTGAATACTGGGATTAGAATAGAGGTAGATAATTCTTTCAAGTATTACGACCTGAAACGTTATGAGAAAACTGATCATTATGGCTTCCGACAATTATCATTCTTCCATGATGGCAACAGTAGAGACTTTATTTGTGGCCTCAACGATATTACTCAGCAAATTATGAGCAGCCCCCAAATGCTGTTCAATTATCAAAGCAAATTAAGCGGGAATCTCGATAGAGAATTCTTTATTAGTTACGCTCAACAAGTTTTAAATGCGGCTCTGCTGAAAGATAAAGAAGAAGTCTCTGCTACGATCAATGATGATCAAATAAGCACAATCACGAGATTACTAACAGAGAATATTTCAAACTTAATTAAAGATCAAATGGATCAGTTTAAGGATTTGATTAATCAATGCTTAGATGAAAGGAGATTTAGCGATATGGAAAAGATGATTACAAAGTTTCAGAACATGATCACTGATGAAGAATTCATTTCAACTAACTCAAATGATCAACGCTATTGGAAGTCGATTAACGCTCTTCTTCAAGAGAGTAATGCTTTTCTTCAAAAGGCCGATGAGATAAAAATGAGTCAAGATAAATCATTGAAATGTCAAAAAGACATAAAGCGGCAGTTAGATTGTATCCAATATGACATTTCCAACATGAAGCAAAATCAATTCATCATTCAGCAAACGGTAGAAGATCTGCCCGTAAATCAACTATTAATGCAAAAAAATCCCACAACTACCATAGATCATGAAGGTTTTCAATCTGCCAATTCTAAACCACCCGATGAGAATACATCACAAGATAGCGACTGTCAGGATCATGAAACTACGAACAAAGCTCACGTAAAAGGTGAACTATATTCTTATTTTACGACTTATTAACTTAATAACTAAGAATAAGACTTAGCCCAGCGCTTTGGACAGTATTTAACAAAGGATGATTACATTGTAAAGTTGTTATAAAGTAACAGCAATGATTTAAAAAATGTTATTGATCGCTTCCGCAATTTTGCTAAGTTAATTATTTTCACCGATTAGAGATGCATATCTTTTACTACACATCAAAACGTTAGACTGTATTTATGGACTAAATTACTTAAAGATACATTAAACATACAATTACTTTTATTTGCTTTAAATAATTTTGAATCAAATAAAACGACTACGGATAAGGAAAAAGGTTTCAATTAGGACGTACAAAGTATAACTGAATAAGGACAGTTTGAAGTAAAATGTTAACAATCTATTAACAACTATTATCACTCTTGAAATACAGTTAATCTTACATCCTTCACAAAATGGTACTATCGCAATTAGACACTATTTATAATATCTGATCTATATATATAGCTAATGAAGTGTTCAGTAATAGGCATAGATTTTTGCAATACCCATTTTAGAGATATTGGATGCATCATAACGTCTTATAAGTCTTAACACATACGGTGTATTTCTAAAAATAAATGTTGAAATAGTAAATAAGTATCAGTTCGTTAGCTATATTAATAATTAAGGTTACTATCTAGAATACTTCAAATTAAACAAGGAACAAAACTTTTTATTTCATAATAGAACTTTCAACTGACGTTAGAAACTATTTTTTCATCGTTGCGGATCACATTGGTACTGATTGGACTAAGCTAGCTTTAAAGCTAAATTACAAAATTAACACTGATATCATAATAGAGGAAAAAAGATTAGTGTATGATCAGGCAAGAACTATGTTGAAGAAATGGCATAATATGGAAAGTATTGAGGCTACTACAACCCGTCTAGTGCAAGCCCTCTTTGAAATCGAAAGGAAAGAGATTGTCACTCTTATGTATGATTCATAAATACCTTAAAATATGAAGCCTCGTCAATTTGTTGATGTAAGATTTATGGATTTTTTAAATTGTAATAACTGAGAAAGGAAACTACCATTTCAGAAGTGAAATCTAACTTAGATTTACTAAGTCATTTCAGTTATGATCTTGTACCAATTTTTTTGGTAATCATAATAAGTAACTCTAATGAAACGATTACCGTTAATGCAAACCTATATTGTTCTTTACTTTTTAGTGAATTGCAAGAGTCAGATTCATCAACTATCTTGTTAGGTATTTGTCACAAAACAGCTTTGCAACAAGATAACCTAATCTACGATCAATAAGTCAATTCCTTGAACCACGTATCAAGGAACGATATCTGCACTATCACAAACACTTTTGCTCTACTAGCAGACTACACAAAGACTTAAACGCCTCGTATTTTACGTTAAACACTAAGTTGGACAATTCATCTTTATTTCACGATATACTGCATTTATATACTATTCCTCAATAGTTCATGAGTCATAGTTAATACAATTAACATTAGAATCATTTACTGAATTAGATATTAATTTTAGCTACTGCTCCCTTAATGCAGACAACAGTATTTACCAACATAGACATGTAATAACTAATACAGAATAGTCAGATTACGATATGTCCTATCACGGAACATTTCCATGATAACTTACAGTCTACCATAAGTAAATTACAATCACAATGATTGGAACTGTAAGCAGATGATTTGCATTCCCTATTATAACTATTAATTTCAGTATGTGTATAAGTGTCACTGTCATAAAAAGTCAGTGCTATATTAAAACACAGTATATCCAAATTAGAAGTTAACTAAATAAGGATAGTCTAACAGAATTATCCTAACATAGTTATTTCTACTGTAATATAGTATTTAACACTGTAACAGTATTGCAGAAATCTATTCATGTTGCCGTAGTCTATCTAAATCGTTGGTGCTATCAGGTTTAGTTTTCAGCCTTATCCGTTGTCTATCCAACTGTAGGTTAACATGTTCATACATAATTATTTAAATATGTGAATTATGATACATCTTGATTTTTTTACTCCATTATATTTTGCAATTTGTATATTTACAGGCATCTTAATAAATAATTTCAGAAGGATTGCTACAATTTGACTTTAAAATTTGGAGCTTTTTTCACTTAATAAAATATTAATAAAGATACAAATAGAAAATAGTCAATATTAGTCCATGGAATAACATTTTCTTATTACTGTTACTAGTTGGGATAATCATTCAAGCATACATAAAATTTACATACCAACATTTTCGACCGGTAATGTTTAATTTTAACTGCTTGCTAAGGTATACGAAAATATTTTAGAACTTTATTCCATTGAGTCCCTACATGTAAACTGGCAAGCTACCTACTGGTTTATTTCAACATCATAGATGCAGTCTCGTAAATATAATAGCAAGGATTAAGGTATTAGGGCTTGATATATCTCGCTTTAGCTAGAAATTTTCGTGATTAAATTAAAAAGTTATATCAAGATACATTGCACAAGAATTGAAATGGAGCTTTCTTGCAGATAAAACTGAAGTACTAAGAATTCAAACATAAAAATTTAAGCTCCATAATCAGCTTTATCCTTAGACGGATCAAATGTTGACAAGAGCATATCTAATCTAACATTTCGCTTTCATTTGAATTAAACTCAGTAATAAATTTCTTCAAATACACAGCATAGTAAGTTGCATAGATCCTGAATTATCGAAAAGCTAAAATTCAATGTTTACCCACAGAATCATAGATTTAACGTTCATCTCAAATTAATATTTCTAATCCCAAGCATTAAAAGCGTTCCTGAAACACGTAACCAAAGTGAACTAACGTTTGTTTGCACCAAAATGCAGGCATTAGAATAGTTCTTAAAATTCTTAAGTATTACAAGTAGCACTTACTATCCAGAGGAAATAAGATTTAGTAGGTAAAATACTAGCACAAAAGTACAACATTAGACTTCTTTTTAAATAGAAATGGATGAATATATCTTTAAAAATGTAACTATAAAGCTTAGCCACAACTTTTTTCAAGCAAAAGAATATGGATATTTTTATTCAAAAATTAGATACTGAATGAGTTGCTTAAAAATAGACAGCCATAAAAAAGTAACCGCAAGGAGTAGCTCAGTTTTTTAAATTGAGGTTGATAATTATTATAATGGTTTAGTGAAAGATGAAGTTGGCATTTATCTGAGCTAAATTCAAATCTTTAATGAGCTCATCTGTATATTTAACTATTACCAACACTACTAGTTATTCAAAGTGATTGAATGACGAAGAAAATTCAAGCCATCAATCGATTTATTTATTTTATAAGCCACCGGAGTAGAACAGATGGTACTTGTATGATATTGAAATCGATAATTTCAACTTAAAACCAGAAATTTACACATGCTTGGATTAAAATACAAATCATCAATAACCTCATTTAGAAAATTATTGTACCTACTATAGGTTCTTTAGAGTGCTGGATATCGATGATGTTTCAGGCCATTAATAAACTCTGTTCTATGCCAGTAAGTTGGTTATATTTCATTGGAAAGTTGAAAACGACGATGTTAGCTTGAAACTAGAAATTTATTTGTAGTACCGTGAGTTTAGCATTTATGTTAAATTCTTGTTAATGACAATCATAATTTAGCATGATTAGTTTCCCGTGTTTCGATAAGATATGATAAATAAATACTCGTGCTTAGAGAATAGAAGCGTTTATAGGTATATTAAGTGTATAATCATTTTGTTACTATAGCTACTTAATAGGCAATGCGCCAGAGTTTATAAGTACACAAATCGAGTAGATCGGTTGTTTTCTTGCTGGTCAATTGTTGTAGATATAGCGTAGTTTCCATTGTAATAAAGCTTACATACACTATAAATTTAAATAGTCTAATTTATTGGGGATTCTAAGTATACGTAAGTTGTAAATACGGTTATAGTTTGGTTTTTATTGTAGTAAAGCTAAATCTGTTTTTCTAATCCAGATACAACTATATCAGCATCTTATGCATAGATCTAAAATAAATTGTATCTTAAATTATAAAAGCACGTTGCAGCTGTATCTAAATTTTATACTTAGAATCCTCAGCAAATTGGACTATCTGAAATTGTAAAACAAAATTAAACTTTAATTCTAAAAATACTGTAACTGTATCTACAACTTTGTAATAAAAGTGCCTTCCAAAAACTTTCTTAGTCAAATCGTATTTCTAAAAGGCACTTATTACAAGATTTTAGGACTAGTAGAGCAACAATAACTACAAGAATCTAAGTCTAAAGTCTGCAATATTCCGAGCTTATAGCGAAGTGAAGTTTCTTCTCATCGTGAGCTCATCTCTACACTTCTTATATATAACATATACATTTCGTTAAATCCAATTATGACAACTTGATTAGTCTACAATCAGACATGAGTCATCAAACAAAATACTTTTCTTAAATAGTACATCATTATCTTCTACAATCTAAATCATTCTACTTAAGATGTCACTACTCTTCTATTAAAGACTAGCCCATTTCTTCGAAGGGCATCTTAACAACTAAAGTGTTTCTACTTTCTAGCCACTTAAATCTTGTACCATAATTAGTCAACTGACAGATATTGGTCATCAACAATTTCTAATATAGTAGCTAGCAATCATCTTATGATAGCTTCACGATAACATCTATTCAGAGTAACCTAACTCTATCAAATATAGCTATCCTTATAATCAAATATGGGTACATCACTATAAAATTAAAAAAAAATAACTTTGAGTGTAAGCATGTTAGTATAACTAAAATTCATTATCCGCAAAAAATCAGACTATTGCGATTTTTATAATTTCAGATGGTCTGATTTATTGCAGATCCAAGTGCAAGTTGTCTATATAGTTACGTTGTGGTTTCTTTCGTAATAAACCATAATCCGATTTTTAGTGTTACAGATACTCTGATTTATAGTAGGGTTTTGGATCCTGAAAATTTAGTTTTACAACATTATATGAAGTCTTTAATGACAATATTCATAATAATTCCTATAAGTTTAAAAGGATACTTTTATATTATGTGCACCAGGAGTTTCTGACGAGACTATAAAAGGCTGGTGCCTGAAGATTCCTTTTTAGTTCGTTAGTCGGTTAGATAGTCAACTAGTTTTCAATTGATATTTAATTGTAAAGACTATAATCTTGGGTGCCAAGATTCCTTCAGTAATAAATGATAGTAAATCTCTGACTATCTCGTCTACATCATCTGTGACGCTATAATTATACCATAGTATTCGGTCGTTGGAACTGAATTATTTGGTGATATAGCTAATCTCGCCTCTTTAAGTTAGTAAGTGGCGTTCTCCGCAAGGATTGGCGTGTGTAGACTACTTTGTCACTAGTGGTGTGTGACAAACATTTAACTATCTTACAATTAAATCTTCAAGTAACTCAATAAAATTTGTACATGATTGACAAATGGTGGTTAAAGTAAATTCATCAGCCAGTCCTTCATGAATAATTTATAAGTACTGTATTGATCCCCTTTACTAACTTCTACTTGCAATTCTTATCATCGACCTTTTATTATATACTTTATTATTGTTATTTTCTCTTATTTAGAATAAAGAAACCGCAATCTATTGTTAATGAAGTCTACGCAGACGCTTACATCACTAAAAGGCCGTGGTTTTTTAGAAGAGCCGCAGGTTTCTATTTTTCAACTGTACAAGACATTCGGCAGCAAGAAAGAATTTAATCCGGTTGTTTCCTAAGTAAGATTTTCACCTGGCTTGCTACTGTAATACTTTACGTTCATAATGGATAGCAGATGACATAATTAGACTATTTAAAATCTTTTCATGAAATTACTATAACAGAATAACCTAGTAAATTAATATCAGAGACTCAGAGTAAAGGAATATAAGTTTCACAACTACCTTACTTCCGCTACATTTCTTTTATACTTCTACTAATTCATCTTATCTCTATCTTAACATCAGATTGCTATATTATATCTTGTATGTAGTTTTAACTATTATAGTGACTGTTTATGATAGTGTGAGAACGATCTCTTTACTTAAAACTCGGCAGAATGAACTTTAGCTTTGTTATATAGTTATAGATATGATGAATATTTTGATGGGGAGAAACTAGATGTAATTGTAGAAAAGTTGTCTTGTAACTCATTTCATAACTAAATATTCGCATTACTCGTTTAGATTTCAAGTCTATTGCATAAAATAAAGTGTGCGCGTACCTATTTTTGATAGAATTTTCTATTAACAGTTTCAATACTTGTTGAGAATATTGCTTTACTTATATTTTTATATTTAAAGCAGCCTAGTTACGTCAATCTAATTTAATTTCGAAAATATCCGCAAACTAATTTCAGAAAAGTAATAGCTATAAACATATTTTCTTACAGATTAAATCTTCGGTCTTGAAGTTACAATTGCAAGTAAAATATGGAATTAAGTGACATTATTAAAGCTAATCTTGATAAATACGCAGAAGAATTTATCAAAATTGTTCCAATCAAAGAGTTATTTACAAAATTGAAAGTTAAAAAAATTCTAAGTAGTAGAGATATTATCGATATAGAAAAATTAACTCATGTTGAAGATATGAACGGAAGGCTATTGGAAATCTTACAAGAACAACGTTCAAATGAGGATTTCTATACTTTCTGTAGCTTGCTAAAACAGCACCATGTCAACGTTGTCAAAGCTTTCGGAGCAAAACTGCAATTGGACACTGAAGGTAAGGCAAATATTGGTAGTTATAAGAAAATGATGTTTAGAAGCGTTAGACACAGATTTTGATGATTCAGCTTCAAGCAATAATGATGAAACTTTTTCTATCTTATATATTTTGACGTCTACCATATAGAAAATCCAAAAACATTACCTGATGTAGACATCTACGGAAATAATATAAGTTTTCCCGGTATGAGCGCGATAGACTATGACAATAGCAGGTTTAATGGAATACAGTAACTCAAAAATAGACACTTATATCTGGAATATCAAACAAAATTGACCACTTTCAGTTGGCTGCAATATCGTTATAATGTATCATGCTACAGCTTCGTAGACCCAAATATAACTTCTGCTATCCATTTCTTATAATTTGTACAATTAAAGTATAAATAAATCCCAATCAAATAGTTTTCTATACAGCCCACCTTCAGTAGCAAATTAAAACTCCCTCGTTCAGTTGATGTAGATTTATTCCAAGGTAGAGCTTTTATTCTTACATTTGAAGTACTATACATAAAAATAACTGGTGATTGCATTGAGAAATTTTTAGAGCAATTACAGTAGTTATATCATGGCTTTAGTTGTTCTTGCTGTTAAACTGATCATTTTAGGTAAATATCTAAATATAGGTAGGATAATACTATCAGTATTATTTTAAATTTAAAATTTTTTTAGATGCAAGCTGCTACGTAATTCTTGCTGCTAAATCACTTTATACTTATTTTGTATAAAAAGTTTACAGTATCTACTCAAGCAATAAATGTCTGATTATAGGTTAGGATAACATCATCAAACTTCAGTATTTACATAAGATAGCATTGAGGTTTATATGGCAAATTTTTCTCTAACAGTGTAAATTTTGTATTTGATTGCAACAAATTTACGAGATATAAGGTCTTAAAGTAACTTAATTTATTAATAATATCTGCTAATTCCTTTACAATCTTTCCCTTGCAGAAGGAAATAAAGGAGGTAATTGCCTGTAACAATACTGGATCATATCTAGACTACTAATGATAGCTAAATCTTTTAAATGGACTTTTAAATGATTTATTAAATATTAAATATTAATTTCATTTAATTTATTTCCATCGTAATCTCCGATGATTCGATGGTGATAGGAGAGTTAGGAGCAGATGTTGGTAAGTATTGAAGTTATCCAGAATGAATTGTCATATGCAACTATATAATTCACTAAAATTAATTTATAACTATCATTCTTCTTTTCCTCAAAGTCGACAAACAATAGAATGGCGAGTACTCAAGGTTTAAATGGGATACATAGTAAGTTTATCATGTAAAGATTTCATGTTGATTTTTGACGTACTCCTTTCATATAGAAAATTCACCGGTGCATTTTCTCACTCGTGATACGGTACATGCTATAACTGGCTAACTAAACAAATTGCTAATTTCAGCAATCGATAAATTATAAGTTTAAATTTTAAGAGATATAACGAATAGCAACCGATATATCATTGGCCATGGTTTTTTAACGCCTAAAGATGATTGATAAATAACTAAGATTGTTAGCTCTTCATACGTTACTCAGTTTCAAAATTTTGTTTAAGCTACTGATGTAATTTTTTCTTATAATGTAACATTATAGAATCTTGAATGCCAACCTGAACTGGTACCTCCAAGTATAGCAGTAATTACTTCCTTTCGAAAGTTATTAGTCGATTTTTTCTAAAAAAAATAGACTATGCTGACCATTTATTAATTCCTTTTCATTGATTAATTGTATTTGAAGTTTCACTCATTTATTAAGAATGATCGTATTAATCAGCAAACTAAACCACCCTATTTAATCTGTCTTCTTTGTCAGCTTCCTTATTATTCTTATTTCGACGGCTTTATTTCCTTTAGAGCTTAACGCTCGTGTTCTCATCCCTTCCGGCAGTAATGCCGATATTTAAATTACATAATTTATATAAATGAATGCATTTTGCAAAAGTCCAGTATGTAATATACTATATCAATGATTTGAAATGGTAATTATTTTATTTATACCCCTACATAACTCCCTAAAGAATGTTCGAATTTTTTTCGAAAATTGCTTAGATTTGGTAATATTCTCTCAATAATTTTATCAATCAATTTTGTTATCTTGTCTCTCTTTTAAATAAATGGATTTAAAGCATTTCGTAATATTTTGATATCTTTTTTAAATGTGAAATAATGAAAGTTTCATCCAACCATTTATAGAGGAAACGATTAAGATCATTTTACTTTATCATATTTTTGTAACATATTAGCATAGTGTTAGATACGGTATTTACAGGTTTGATCATTTTCCGTTTACTCCAAGGTGATGAGTGGATAGGTGTAATTGGAATACAATATTTTAATTCTACAATGCTGCTTAGTTGAGTATAACTGGAAGCAGTTTCTAACTATTCTAAAATCGATTTTGTAGACTTACGTAGTGGTTTTACAAAACGCCTAGTGATTTTGTAAAATAACGGATTTTTGAGTAAATGAGGTAACAATAAAGATAATAATTTCAGTGGCATGAGATATAGCTAGAAAAGTTAAGTATGAAGCATTACTTTAAACATTTGCCATCTCCTGACCTGCATATTTACAACTATGTAAAGTACTATTACTTTTGAGATTAGTTTCGATTAAAATAGAACGTAAATTGTTTATTTAATGAATACGTTAGTAATTTACCAAAAGATGCAAGCTTGTATCCAGAGCAGCCAGAAGTCCCTACTTCTGCTTACATCAGTAAAGATGCAGCTAATTTAGTAGGACGAACCCGACATGGCTACAAACATTCATCAGAGATTGCTATACTATGTTACATGTAGGTTAATATCATGTACAGATGAAAATTTCCTTCACGTTGCTTTTCGGTTAAAATTGTTTGTCTTACAGATATTTTAAAACAAGTTTAGATCGTCAAAACATTTTTTAAGTCAATCTAATATACAGGCAGGGGTCATAGCTATCATCATCGAACATTATCTAATAATTTCAGCTTATCGATGCGTATCAACGTGTCATAGTTTCAGCTAATTGCAATAGTATGATTCAAATAGAATTAAACAGCACACTTTTATTATTTCTAGTATGAGACTAGCTTCGTGTGTCACATGCAAGATTTACTACATTTTATTAACTCAAATTTTGGTTTCGAAGGTGAATGAACAGTAATAACAAGAGTCTATTACACGATCATCTCGTGACCGTTTAAATTTAAGTTTAAGTTGAGCTACTCATTTTTATCTCCACTAGTAGCCATTTTTGCCAGTAAACTGAACACGTAATCTAATCAACTTTACAGTGAGAGATCGAATGATGCAAGCATGACTACTTTCAATCCAAGTTTAGATCATCTAATCCCTCCAAACAATATAAAATTGTCGATAGCAAACCGTAGTTATCATCATCCAACATTATCTAGTATGTTAATTTTATCTAACGTCATTATCTTGCTTATTTACCGTCTTCACAGTAGGCCTTTATGACGTCACAATAGGATAGACTGATCCCTACTCATCTTATTCATCATTTGCGATCATGACTTAGCGGCGGCTGCCGTCTACTATGTTGATCATGGTTTAGAGGTGGGATAGCGTGACTGAAAGCTGGACTAGGCATGTCAAGTAGATTATCCCGGCCAGTCCTCTGATGGTACTTAATTAGACAGTGATTGCTGACCGACCTGGAAGGATATAAAATCCAGCCGACAAACAGTTAAAGCCTCCCCTAATCCTGTTTGAAGCACCGTCGATTAGATAAAATTGCATCTACGTCTTACACAGTAAAGCCGGAAATCGAAGATTGCAAACGTGTAAGTAGGAAGTTAAATGTTGATTATAGCACTTTGAAGCTCAACATTACCGTATTAAGAGATACAATGAACTTTTATCTTCAAACTGAAATCAATTACTCTTGGATATTAAGCCAGTTGAGATCGACATAATGCAGGCTTAAAAACGTCATCGCGACTGGTAAATTTACGTTAATAAATAGACTATCGAAGTAAGATTGGCACCCTATAAGGCTGAAATTGATTACTTGTACTGTATGAGCTTTGACTTGATTTTAGCAGAGGGATTAAATATCTGAAACCTGAGATTTTATCCTATGGAAGATGAAACTGATTCTTTTGTAATAGCGTGTCTGGGTAACTTTATAACATGCAGTTCAACATAAGATTGTTGACAATCATGAGATACTAGAATTATTGATGATTAAATGGTGCTAGTGCTCGTATAGATAATCAATGATATGTTGTACGGAGGTGATAATGAATAATCAGAGTGCTCCTAATTGAAACCTACTTATTGATATAAGCGAAAAATTTTAAGTAATATTTCATAACAATAATTTAATGAACGACTAATTATTGCTATATATACATTTATTTTTTATCCGACATAATTAGCTACCATTTAGTTTTAAGTTTAATGTAGAGTAAATCGATTTATAATCCCTAAAATTAGAATTTTAGTATCTGCCAGTATTTTTATATGGTGAAACAAATCATCAAACTTTGTTAAGCATTAAACACCAGCATGCGTAAATGGAGAAGTAATGCTACATCAGATACACACTACTAAATTGCACAAATTATTCTGAAGGTAAACATGGCTTAACTGCTGCTTTCTCAATTAGAAGCTACCCTTATAAAATGATATAATAGAATACTTTTATAACTTAATTGAATCGAAAGCGTAATATTGGTGATATCGGTACGTTATCTAATCTAACTTCTGTGTTAATCTAATTACATCAGGCATCTATGAATTTTACGTTGTATAAATTCAGTTTTCACTTATCTGCATTATTACTTTCTTCACCACCACAATGAGGTATGGTGCAAATGATTAAGCTCTTACTGACATTCTATTTTTACGATTGTTTTCAAATTTAAATAGAAATGCCGACATTTTGGCATTAATTATAGATCCCTAAATCAATTCTAGCTAGTAAATAATTAAGTTATGATTGAAGATATTAAGTTTGATCGTAACGTAGAAAGTATAGTTGCTAGCAAATGTACGACAGCATCGAACTGTTTATGTTCTGGGCTTCTTTTATTCATTGAGCACATCTAATACGAGCAACCAGAATTATATTAATATAGGTCTAAAATGAACTGGCATTATATGAATCAAGCACTCTATATAAAAGTGTAAAAAGTTAGTCTAAAAAGGAGCATTTGACTACTTGGGGAATCATGAAAAAATATAATCAAGCATATACTGCATGGTATTTCCTTAATAATCAATCTAACCCTAACAGGATATGGCAAAATCTGAATTACTGTTCATTGTCCAGTATCCCAAAATTTGAGCAATAGTACAGTACATGCTAAATTCCAAACATTGATCTAGGATCGTAGCCTCAAGAATTTGCTCTGATCATTTATTACGAGTAGAAAAGCATATGGCCTATGAGACTATTGAATGTATTTTGCCAGCGATTAAAACCACCAGTTAAAATTTAAATGAAATTGCTAAAGTTGCTACTAATTCAAATCACTCATAAATATATAATTTTATGGTTTTATTATCTTTGCGGATTTAAGGTAACATTTTTTAGACTACTAGCGTGGGCTAAAAATCAAGTAAACACTGGTCATGTTGTCTAAGGAATATCAAAACATACTTGAGAATAATCTGAAGCAAATTATTGCACAGACACCTATAAGCGATATAGTATATGATTTACATTCTGTTAAAGTGTTAAGCGAACATGAAGTGGATTTTTTAAGTGGCTTTAAAACAAAGAAAGAAAAAAATTTTCAATTTGTAAAAATACTTAGGACTAGAGACGATAAAGATTTCAAAGAGTTTTATCTATCATTGATCGAATATCAAGCGTCGGCCGTTCAAAGTTTAGGCAAAAAATTAAAAGCAGAAGTCAGAGAAATTTCAGGTATAAATTTAGCCGAGTAAGCAATATCATAACAGGGACGAAATAATAAAATCATGGTGCTATTATTGCTAGACTGCAAAACATAGAAATAAATTGAGATTATCAGCTAATATTACTATGATTTTATGATCATATTGATAGATGATCAAGTCATTTCAATGTAACAGCTTATGCTAATGTCTTTCTTGAATGATACCATCTATTTTTTTTTGGACTATTTTGAAGGTTCTCATTTAGGTAGTAACAGCGAAGATGTCGGTGAGTAAAGCTTAAGACTAAACATTAATTGATCAAATTTGCCTTTTAGTCTTAATTCCCTCGGGTAGTTTAGATATGTTTTAATGGATTACAATACTTATATAAATATATACGATAGTCATTTAGCACTAAATTAATAACTAATTTTTGCTTGCTCTTTGCTTGAAATCATAGTTGATCGAGGTGAAAATGAGGATGCAGGTTGGTAGATTAGATTCCACAGAAAGGATAACAAATTTCATTCATTACTAATAGCTATTACTTACTACAGTCTTGCTGTTTCATTCATAATTTTCTACACTTAAATATTACCGACTTTATATTAACATACATTAAGGGTTTGCACGTACCATAGTGAGATTTGCTTTGTTAAAAGTCTTGGGTTACATAGCTTTGTAACATTTAAAACTATTTTTAGGCTATTACTAAGCACGCTCGTAAATCATGGTGCTCTTTCAGCCGAATGCAATGATACTAAGTAATGTTAGTTACGCCTAACGTTAGCCCAAAGTAAAGATTAACTTTATGCATAGCCAGTTATCGGATTTAATGACTGTATAATTAAATAGATTAAGTTTAGTATGCCAGCAAGATACATATTATGCTACTATTCGCTAATATGGATTTAAAAAATAATGCTATATTAGTGTCTTAAGCTATCCTTCATTCTATTGCACTTCATTAGCTGCCTAATTTGTAAATTATATGGACTATTAGTTTTTACTTTGGGTCAGTTAAAGCCTTAGAATCTTTTTTTAACGTTAAAATAGCCATGAGTTTATGTGCTACAAAGTCACAGCGGCAGTATTACAGAAAGTCATGACAACTTTTAATTAGTTTATAATGACTTTCACTTCTTCTGACGATTAGCAAAAGAGAAGATGAAGAAAGCGTACTTTATAGTATGTGATAAAATTGGCTTGGATTGGACAAAACTGGCAGCATTTCTTGATTCTGATATTAATTTAGATACCATTATATATCAGCATGGTCATTCTGTATTTAATCAAACAAAAGCATTCCTGGATATTTGGAGTCAGAAAAATCCAACTAAAGCCACTATATCTGTATTAGAAAGTGCCCTAAGAACCATTTACAGAAATGATATAGCCGTTGAATTACGAAAATTGTAAATCCTAAATTTGACACTAAACGCTGGGTAAATATGAGCCATGTTCGGTTAAAGGGCGAAAACTCATTACCTGATAATAGTTTAATATAAGTAGAACTTGAAATAGGAACATTTTATAGCTACTAATTATTAAGAAATAATTACAGCGTACACTGACTGGTAGAATTATAATGTAATAACTTTAACGTAATCAAAATATATGCGGAATTAGAATATCGAATTATGTACGGTAGCTGATAGATATATCTTTGAAGTTATTACTTTTAAGTGCAAATTTACCTTAATCTTCTATTCTTTTAATGATGGAAAGGAAGGATTAATAATTCAAAATAAATGTAATTCTTGTTTTCGTTACTTGTACGGTATTTTTCTGGGTAATATTACTTTGTAAGCTGTTTCGAAATGAACTACTTTCTTTCCAGGAGCATGAAAAAGTCTATTGCTTTTTAAACTTTCATGTAAGATTGGAAATAGTTTTACATTCATGTTAAAGAACATTTAAAGCCTTTATAAATGCTTTCAATTTTCGGTAATTGCATGAGGAGCCATTATGGCAATATAAATATCTATTGTTTTACTCTACTGTAGGAGAGAATATTTGCTCCTTTGAAATAATAATTGTCTTGTATGAGCGTAGTAGAAGTAGTTTTACTCCTTATATAGATAGCAAATATTTTAAGTAGTAATTACTATCCGGTTAAAGTAAGTTTTCTTTATTGTACGTAAATGAATACAAAACGCAATAAGCATTTATAGGCAAAGAAATGGAAGAATTAGTATCATGTACGAAATTTATTGATATCTCTTTAGGTCTAACAGGGTTCATAGTAGATGCATCATGACTCGTGGGACTGTGTTTAAGTCTAAGACAAGAACCAGTACTTTACCGTAAAGATCTAGGGAATTTTATTTTATAAAATTGAAGATTGATTAAAAGCTGAAATAAAGCAATTTTGTCTTAATTAGTTGCATTATTTCCAACAGTCTAAACTATCGACCACCCAGCTAATTTTCTTAGTAGCCTTGAAGTGGTAAATATAATTTATAGTATCAATAGCATCCGATAATTTTTAGAAGTCTAACTCTTTGTTACAAGAACAGTATTGATAAACTAAACAGTTACTTTCATATAGGCTACCTAATATGTCAAAGTTGTTTCAACTTATTAATGAATCACAGCTAATCAATAAGACGCAGTTGGTCTAATTTCCTGCATTTATACAAGTATTGTGGAAATTACTTTTGGATATACAAATGGCAAATGAGAAGTACCCTTGTAGTAACTAATAGATGTTGGATATAAGCAGAATTATCTACTATACTGGTAATTATTTGTTCCAAAGCATTAAACAAAAATGTATTACTTGTACTAAATCTACTTCGATGTTAGTAAAATTAGCAATGAACAGTAGTATTGTACAGATATTATATGACATCGCCGTATGGTATACCTGTTCACATATTACGATATATCTAGCCTTTTCCTAGAACTACTTCTTAATAGTTACCTAAGACTTCAGTAGGTGATAATTTCTCAATATCATATTCGCATTCTATAACAGAGCCTTCTAAATTAAAGTAGTAAAATGGCCTACGCGTACAAGAGCAAGTTAAAATACGATTTTCGTGTCAGATTCCTTACCATAATCTTTGAAGCAGTACAAGCCTACAATTTCGTAATAAGCGTACGTTAATAATGAGCTTTAGTGCCTATAACAGGTGTTTATTATGACTTTCTTATTTGGTTAATCAAAAATTCTAGCTCAAGTTAAAGCATCAGTGAAAAATTTAATAAAGGCTTTACATTGAACTAGTTTCCATTATCCACTATAGGGCTAATTTTGAAATGTTTGTTGCTCTAACTACGCTTATAGCAACTGCAAAATTTAATTTTACAGGAAATTATTGGCTTACAAGTTGCAATTTAAAAATAGTACTTGGAATACCTTATATTGCAAAAGTGTAGCGTAATGCAAAAGTGTATTCGTCATCTAACTGATATACTACACATTACTATTGCGAGTATATGAAACTTAGACAAATTCTATTCCAATAGATTAGATAATAATGATCGAAAAAAATGGACTTGCAATCAGTATAGGTGAATTTATGACCTACTATAATTTAATTATTCTTCATAATGAATAATTTTCTAAGAGAGTTAGCCACATTTTATTCTGCTTCAGTAAGATTATTTTCCGGAATCCATTAAAGTTGTATCAGGTGGGCTGATGTTATCACAATGTCCCCCAAATTTTTAAATCGTCTTTTATATTTTTATAATCAAAAGCAGATACTCGATAGTTTTATAGTTAATAAAAGCATCTTCCATTCCCTAAGATAGAATGTTCTAGTACAGCCGATAAAATATAGAAATTTGCCTTTTTGTTATCACAATATCGATTTGAATAATAGGCTGTCTTGCCCTTCATTATTATACGACAATGTATCATTTAATTGATTGGCCAGATAATTTAGATGCAATGCTATGACGGCCATTTGCCCTTTTTAGATCTATTTACAATTATTTGAAAGCAACAGCGCCAATTGTTCATTCTCCGGAAATTTGGGGGCTGCAATGATACAAATTAGATAAAATCTTTTTCCTCTCGTCGTAAGTCGTACAGAAGGTTTGTCTTCATCTAGAACTAGCATAAACTCCGCAAGCGTACCATTTGGCTAAAGGTAATTTACACGTTTAGTTAGTTCGATATTTTAATCTAATGATTATCTTACTTGACATTGATGAGTTTGAAGTCAATACTTCAGTTAGTAGTGGAATTACGAAACCTATTTTTACTTATTTGTGCAAGATACGATTTTCAATCAGTTAGACTGTCTAAGTTGCATGTAGTCATGCTAATCATGAATCTGCTCTGATTTCAAATATTAAATATCAAAAGAGGAAAGTTTTATTTTCTACGAGCCTCTAGGACTTATCTATAATCTATAATACCTAATTTATAATATCTGCAAGATCTAAAATATCATTATTACCTGCTTCAGAGAACGTTATCAATAATTCTTAGCTCAGATAACGTAAATATGGGGATTAAATCACAAGAAAACATTCAAGTATAAAAAATTATTTCGTTATGCTAATGAAATAATCCCTAGCTTTTGGAAACCAAATGCCAATTTCTGAAGAGAAATACATTCATGAGCAATAGGTTTACTGCTTCTGCTTCGCGGATTTCTTACGGTTTATAATTTTGCCTATTAATAAATTACATAATACTCAAGCTGTACTCATAACATTAGGTCAGGATTAAAAATTCATCAATTGCAATTATCTTCAAATTGATCTGTTCGCTACTTCATGATGCCTATTTTACTTGTAGCAATTTTTTGGTTAATATCGTGATCTAAAAGGTGTTTAAAGTAACATCTTAACTCATGCAGCATGGAATTTTCCAAAGTTTGTTAATAAATAGGAGTAAAAGTATCCATTGGATTCTGAACAGTCTAGTTTCATTTTAATAGTTCAGAAATAAATTAAGAAGGAAATATTTTTGGTATCTTCTATAAAAGTTCCGTTACCACAATCATTGTATCGTTTAAGTTAATAAGATTCTTATATTTACCTAACTGCCTTACATCATGAAATACTGGAGCTAAGCAATTAAAGATTAAAAAGACATTCAATGAGCCTTCCTAAAAGACGTAAACTTAACTAGTCTAAAGAAAAATTTTGATGATTAGCTAGTTATTTTGCATCTATAATAATCTACACAATATTTGGCTTATAAAGTACACAAGAACGAACGTAACTGGAACGAGCTACTATATATTTGTTGACGATCTTTATTTGATATTTCTAATTGAACAAAATGACTACTTATTCCTTTCTCACTATACTTCAGAAGCTATTAATATTTTTACTAGAAAAGAACAATGCAAGCAATATTAGATAAATGGCTTATGTCGTTAATTACTCGCTTGATATCTTTGATTGACATTTGCTTTTGTCACTAACAAATTTTAAAATGTATCTTTTTACTACGATACTTTAGCTGATTTCTTTAACAAGTTACCTCCTTAAAGACCAACAAACATTAAGCCAAGTCTTGATCTGTATTTCACCATCGCCACCTAGAATCTGTTCTGGATCAAATAACTCGTATTTTGAATTTCGGAATAAAAATCCAGTAATAGCAAATTTTTTTATCATGGGATTAAACGATAAAAACCGGGCAGTTCTAACTAAATATAGGGATCGGATTATGAAGGAAATAAACGTTAGGACCATCTTGCCGGACTTAATTGGAATTATTACCTATGATGAATCAGATAAACTATATTTGATTCAACAGGATAAAAGTCTAAACCTTCAGTTTATAAGAATTTTAGAGAATCGATCAGATGAAAACTGGCTTGAATTTTGCTATCTATTGCAACGATCGGAAGCCACAGCAATTCAAGAATTAGGAAAACTAATGGAAAAAGAAAGTTTTAGTAAGAATACTTAATTACATAAAGCGTTTCATTCAAATTTTTGTTTTACCGACGTAGTAACCCTTGGCTACCTATTAGATTCTTGTAGATAGACCAACTTAAAACGATATTATGATATGACTAAAGAAAAATAATTAGCCTAGAATTGTTATCTCCGAAATTTGTAACTCATTCCTGAATACTAATATCAAATCAGAAAAAATTATAGTTTTTAGTAATTGCTCAAATTTAGATAGATTCCTAAATTATCAAAATCATAAACTGTCCTAGTTGTTTGTGTGCTAGACACAGCATTTTAGAGCAATATCATAGATTTATTATAGTAAAAACCAACTAGATTTTTGCAAGATATACCCAGCAAATTAGTCATAAATTCTATGCTCTTCGTCTTAATAAAAGTGACTTGACAAACTAATCTATATATCAATTATTATTATTATCGACATGTATTCTTTTGTTCTGGAAGGTGGAAAAGCTAGTAAGTCTTCATTATCAGACCCCAATCCGGCAGGTGGTGGAATTGTTTCTTTATATCCAGACGATAAAAGTAAATGCCAGTTGTCTTCAACAAATAACTCCTTTAATTGCATAAAAGATTATCATATAAGATACTCTATGGATAAAACTCAGCCATATTGAATGAATTGCTGATTTTTAAGATACAGCATTTATGCATAAAGTTTAAAATCTTACTATAGGAAACATATCGAGCTATAAAGTAGAAATTTTTATCGAATGAATAACTTACTTTCTAGTCCATTACGCATTAAATGGATTATCATGTCATATGTGAAAATGAAATTATAGACTTTAGTTAGCTATTTTTACTTGAAATTATATCCCCTATATTTGTGTGTTATTTAACACCTTTACATACATATAGCTAATATGAGACATTTGGAATTGCTCATTATAGGTTCTTCTAAAGGAAAGCATTCAGGAGATGAAGGTAGATTTTCTATATTCATATATCATGAGTTGAAGCGTTGCTTTGGTTAAATGGAAGCTATTTTATCGAATAAATTATGATCATAAATTTAAAATTACATTTCTAATTTATTGGCATTCACAATAACTAGTGGATGCGCCACTGAATCCTAATCAAATGGCTCCTGATCAACTTTTCCAGCCTCAAGGTGATAATTTTAGAAACTCAGTGCCATCAAAAATTCATTGCTTCATTTTTAACTCACCTGCTTTTCTATGTTCATTGTCACTGGCAATGCTTCTAATATGCATTAGAAATGTGGTGACTGTGAATGACATGACTGCTGGTTGTAATTCATGATATTTATCAGAGATTACGATTTTTGTTAAGGAATTCAATCCCTAATCTTAAATAATTCATTAGTAATTCGTTACCATCTGAATGACCTTCAGAAAGCATGACTTGTAAAAGATGCAGTTTTACTCAAAGCGCATACTAATAATTTATTGTTATTCATACTTGGGATTCCATTTCGTTAAGTTCGACTATTATTTTTACAGCTGATATTATAATTTATCGTTCTAAATTTAGTGCTGATGATTGTAAGCAGTATAGGAACTGACTGGGCGAAATTTGCCTTAGCTTTGGATATGGCCATAGACACCGATGTTATTGCTAAAGATCATTCGTCTGAATTTGATAGAGCATTTGCTGTCATCAAACAATTTTCTCAGAGACATCCGACAAAATTTACTGCATCAGCTGTAGCACCAGTATTATTGGCGATAGGGAGAAAAGATATCGTCGAAAAGCTTCAATATACTCATACATAGTTGAAGTTGGGATATTCTTAGTATTTCAATAGGATAGCAATTCCAATAAAATTTTAACTATTTTCTAACTGTTGAATGAGTCCTTACCTGTTTGGATCCTTAGCTATACTATAGAGTAGTTTTATTATCAGAATATGTACTTCTAAAAGGCGTATGATAACCCATTTTAGAAGTAATAATTTCTGTATGCTTTATAATTTTTACTCGTTTTATCATAATAGTTTCAATCACTGTTTAATATTCTTAGTGGATAACGGCTTCATTATATAAAATAATAAATTAAATCGTATCACCCTCTTAATAGAGCCAGCAGTATTGTTGCCATGTTAGGCTTATGGCTGAAAACGTCAATATTGATTTATGGTTAATGACCTCAATAAATCAAGTCTTAAACTCTGTTATGATAATTATACATTTATCATCAGCAATCACCGTAACAGAACGCTTTCAAATTCAGAAGATTGGGCAAACTTAGAATATTTCTTGTTATTGCATTTTATTATTGGTATTAATAATTACAAGTAATATTTAGAAGTATGTATTCTTTAGATCCCAAGTCTAGATTTCACCATTCTCTTTGTGGTATATTTCTATCTAAATAGCAACGTAAAATTGTTTAATAAGAACTAATAATATCCATCGATATTTTTAAGTAGATACACTTTAGATTCCAAGGTCTACATTTCAACATTGCGATTTATAGTGTATTGCTATCGAAATAGTAAAGTAAAAATTCTTTCATTATATTTGCGGGCTATACACTCGCTTTTAACATTACTATAATCAATAGCAGCGGAATAGGATACATTCTAACCTTGCGATCAGGTTATCTACCGCTGATATTTATAGTTTAGAACCAATAGGTTATTTTTGATCCTCACTACGAATTAGGGAGATATATTCATTTCCCAGAACTACTTCCAATTTACTTTGATAGTAGACGTGATGAGATAGAATAGCAAGTATCTATATACGCTTGAACCAGATCAATCTGTAGTTTGCTGTCCCATCAGACATGGGATAATATTACCGCTTTACTGTATTTAATATTCATCTCTCTCTATATTCTTGGAAGCACTCTTAGCTATTTTGATTGTAGACGTGGTAAGATAGAATAACAAATATTTATAAGAGCTGATATTCCAATCATTATTTCCCTATTATCTTATTGAGCTTTGATCAGATCAATCTTTAGCTTGTTAAGCTATACAACCTACTTTGATCTTGCAATTTTACGATAATTAATTTTCATCTCATTCCATGCTTTTACGAAGCGCTCTTCCGTCTATACTGGATACTGTCTACTTTAATTGTGCACATGATGAGATAGAACAGCAAGCATCTATGCAAAAAGTTACATAGATTAATATTTTCTTATTTTCACAATAATCTTGGATGAGACCAATCTTTAATTTGCTATCCAATATGACCTAACGTAATCTTGCGGCTTTACTATAATTTTACATTCATCTAATTCTGTATTCTTGAGAAGCACCCTTCCATCTGTATTGCATACTATTTCTTTTGATGGTGAATATTATGAGATAGACCTGCAAGCATCTATACGAGAAAGTATTTAGATCACTGCTTTCTTATTATTCTAATGAACTTAAGTTAGATCAATCAATAGCTGGCTATCCAAAATGATACGATAACTTCTTCCTGTCGTTATTACTGTATGCGCTTTTGGAATAGTTTGCAATGATTTCTATCACTACTCGCAAGTGGCACAGATGGACGCCACGTACTAAGTCAATTAAGTAAACAATTCTATAGTATTTTATACTATTTTCTCAAGGCTTTTTATTATAGTAGAATGATTTGGAAAGTAATTGCTAATTTCCACAGCGCATGCCAAAAATGATAGCATATAGTATAGTGGACAAGCAACTTTTGGACTTTGTATAGGTTTCAGATGCGAAATCGTGCTAGAGACCTTTGCTATCGAAGGATTATTTCGCAAGGAAGGAAGTACTTGGAGTACCAGACTAAAGTGCTGGTAAGGAAATTGCTTCGTACTTTAAAGGAAATTATGAAAACGATAAATTGCTCAGTAATTTAATTCTTAAATGAAGGATCTATTTACTAATTCTCAAGTATCAACATTGAATAACCATTTTGTTATAGATAGCTTTAACATTGCTGCATTCTTATGTATTAGCATCGCCAGAGAACCATTCACCTAATCTACAGTAAATTTGTCACCTAAAACTTAAAAAATTTTTAATTGCTTATACGGGCTCTTTACATCATCCTTCGTGTTTTACATTTCATACTACATTCTGCATTGGCTTTGCATTGAGATCAGTCCACTTCAGACTTTAAAAATTAACAGCTTACTAATTTTAATTACTATTAAAACGTGATCAGGTAATATAATATCTAATCTAAGGTGCAAAGTAGGATACATTAAAGTCATAAATTCAAGTTATCATGACTTGGTGATTTGCTCGCATGATATGCTAGACCTGTATTTAGACATGGCCTTTTGCCATCGCTTGTTACTCTTCGAGGATTAACATTGGATAATACATCAAATTTAAAATAACTCAGAAACATCTTGTCGACGAATACTTGTTCAATTATAAAGTAATATGATCTAGAAATTAGATTTGTCCACGTTATTGCAACATTAATTGATTCTTACGCACAACAACCACCAAGCTTGACCTAGAAGCAAAAGATAATTATTAAGATTTAAAATACTTATTTAGAGAAACCTATGTGCTAATTGAATAAAAATCGTGTCCTCTAGCATTACCTACTGAGGATACTTATCGGTGAAATTGTATGGGATAACTACTAAAAGATTATATCCTTAGTTCTTTTGCTATATAATCTAAAACTTGATTATAGTTTGCAACTACCAGCAGATATCCAATCCATTTCATAAATACTAAAGTTTACATCTTGAATTACTTTCGCTATATAGTGTTGAGTTTGATTATAGTTCGTAACAACCGGCAGAGACTTAATCCATGACATCCTTGTCACACACCACTAGTGACAAAGTAGTCTACACACGCCAATCCTTGCGGAGAACGCCACTTACTAACTTAAAGAGGCGAGATTAGTTATATCACCAACTAATTCAGTTCCAACAACCGAATACTATGGTATAATTATAGCGTCACAGATGATGTAGACGAGATAGTCAGAGATTTACTATCATTTATTAATGAAGGAATCTTGGCACCCAAGATTATAGTCTTCACAATTAAATATCAATTGAAAACTAGTTGACTATCTAACCGACTAACGAACTAAAAAGGAATCTTCAGGCATCAGCCTTTTATAGTCTCGTCAGAAACTCCTGGTGCATATAATATAAAAGTATCCTTTTAAAGTTATAGGAATTATTATGAATATTGCCACTAAAGACTTCATATAAGATAATTAATTAACAACCTCTATTGTTAAGAACTGATATTTAATTAATAAATTAATAAAGAGATTAACTAGTAAACACGAGGTGACAATTTAACACCTTAATGATATAATTAATTAATTAAATCAATTGTCAACAACACTAACAGTGCATTATCATATTAATCAAAGATTAAACAAGTTATATGAAGAAATGACAATTAATAAAACGTCAATCCACACAAGCAATATTTAATATTACTCAATAATTATAATTAGGACGAGCTTACGCATCGTAACAATCCTATATTTATAGTATATTAAGATGCAAATCGATATCTGCAAGCTATTTAGTGTATTATCTTGAATTCATACCAATATACCTTAAATATGAATTTAACATAAGAATAGATCGGAGCATTTATATTCTAGGAAAGTTTGTAATACACAGTGGAGATGCTATGGTAAGGTGTCATTGATTGCCTACACCTTCAAAGATGCGAGATAATGAAATCTAGATGTAAAGGGTTGTTTAACTTGAATCTGAAGAGAATTAGTGATCAGATCTACTCCTTCGAAAGTACTAATTTTCCTGTATTAGCAAAGTTGAATGTAGAATAAAAAAGCATCGTGCAATGCAAAGCATCTTAATGATAGAGTAATGTAGACAAAATATAGTAAAATTCAGTCTAATTAAGTATTAGAAACACCTTCCTTTTATCTTTGTTTTTCTCTTCCGGCCATATTTTAGTAGCGCAATACAATTATCTGCGATAAATATACAGATTGTATCAGCGTACTACTATGAAAATGCCTGTACCCTCTCAGATCATCAAGCTGAACAAGCACGCGCTTTTGTTAGGAAATAGACTAAATTATTGGCTTAATTATACTAAATATAATTATACTAAATGTAATCTCGTCGATCTTGGCCTAACAAGAATCAAACATGGTTTGATTCAAATCATTATCTATAGCAATTTTTTATTTTTATCGCAATTAATTCGCATTCGTATTAATTTTTCAGATTATAATTTAAATAGGATCTTGCATCAAGTTATTGTAAGCTAAACCAAAGGTGTACCAACAGTGCTACTATGGGTTTAAGTGATCATATTCAGAAAGTAATCGATAATAATCGGGAGAAACTTACTAATGATTTATCTGTCAAACACCTCTTAATTGATTTAAATACTAAGAAAGTCTTGAATTATGATGAAATGGATGAACTGGAAGATATAAAACCAGAAAAGAAACAGAATGCGAAATTTCTTCGTTTTCTGGAGCGAAAAGAAGATAGGGATTTTGATAAATTCTGTGAAGTATTGCAAGGAAATCAAGCCTCAGCGCTTCAAAATTTAGGTCTTAAACTGAGAAATGAAGCTTGCGGTGGTAATTAATGATTTTAAAATGATAGCTAAAATAATCGAGATTAGAACAAATTTACATTAATTTTGGCAATGTACACGTTAGTAGATGCTGTAAAATGATAATATGTTAATTATGGATCATTGATATTTTTCAGCAGTTTGAATGATGTATAATTTAGTAGGTTACTCGATAAAGATAATTGATTAAGAGCTCATACATGAATGAGTAGATTGATTACAACGATGAGGTTTCAAAATATTTTATTGCCATATATCTACAAGAGTACTTTAAACTGACGTAAATATCCAATATTAAAAGCGAAATAAAAAATTTCTTACATTATTGAGAATATTTTAATGCTTTTGAATACCTTAGATTAAATATTGCCTACCTTCGTCATAAATAATTGCAGGCATAGCAATTCTAAACCACATCTCTAATAATATTTTAATCTAACATCAAATCATAGATTCAACTGCCCAAGGCCAAGATTCACATGATGGGGTTGGAGCCGTAAAAAATATAGAAACACCTGGTGATTAAATCAAATTGCACATTTTAAGCTATAGAAAATTGCATGCGTGTTTGCTCTAAAAGAAAGCCAATCATAGAGTGCAAACTGGTACTATAAGTTAGGTCTCTTCTACTCTAATAGCTATTCTTGCTGCTTTCAGCTTATATAGCACTAAGATATTTATACAGTATTGATATTTTTACATGATGTCAGACAATAGTTATGGTTAAACATTTTTACCTGCACGATTATCTTGAGCTAAAGTAATTCAATATTAAATTAGCCTTATCATATAGACATAGCTAAACTAAGTCAGCAAATGGATATTATTTAGTGGAATAATTAAAGAATCGTTAGAACTTTACTCTTAATGTCAGTTTGTTGTGAAGAACTGTTTTTTGACATTACATTTTAAATCGAGACATACCGTAGATTGAGTCAAATTTTCTTTAGCTTTAGTAGAAAATCTGTAGATTAATTGTAAATTTTGCAGTTCACTTGACCACTTCCAGCACAAATTATCGTCTTTACAGTAAAAGATTAGTCATAATCAACGATCGCTATTTATGAAATAAACCACTAGCTAAAATACTGATGAAATTATCTATGCTTCTGTGATACAGATACCTTATTCATTGTCAATTACCATCAGTTTATTAGCTCTGATCGAATACTTTGTAGAAATTGCACTGGTTATAGTAGATAAAAATTTCATTTTTGATTATAATCTCGTATAGTAATATTACCGGTGATTTTTAATAAAGCTATAACAGGTATGTCAAAAAAACATCGAGAGCGTCTGCAGGAAAACAGAACTAATATACTTGAGAATTTATCATACAGCGTTGAACCTGTCTTAAATGAATTGTTTTGCCAAAAAATTATCACATCAGAACAAAAAGCAGATATATTGGCGGAGAAAACCCATCGAAAGTAAGAAAGACTTCTCTTTAGCAATAAAATGAGGAGCTTTGCGTAAATTTTAGCAAAGTACTTTTATAAACTGAATTAAGGGATTATTTGGATTATCAAATTCAGAAATAATTTCTCCTCCGTGAAGATAAATTACGCTTGCTAATTTACTATTTTTCGCTCACTTTATAGAAAACTTAGTGCTCTATTAGATATTTTACCAGAATGTGGATCTAAAGCATATAGGGTCTTCGTTAATATCGTTGACTCTATCCACCACGAGCTAGCGAATTCTTTAAAGATTTAGAAAATACACCAACGCCAGCTTAGCAAGCAATTTTAGCTCCAATTGTAAAGAAGGATTGCTACGATTGACATATGCGTTCTATATTACGTATAGAATTAAGTATTGAAAGACTGGTAATACGTTCTATACGATTACGATTTTTTAATTCCTTTAATGCTTGAAGGACAAACTCTGTCACCAATAAGAAGTTACAGCATCAGAGAGTTGAAAACTGTATCATATTTTCTACTAAAGCTGTAGTATTTTACTTCAATAAAGCTGGCTGTTTTTTTTTGTCATGTTTTTTCTAACACTATGTAATGTTAAGCACGGAACGATAACTAATTCATACATATTGGAGTCAATTTGCTTATATACTCGTACAAGCATTCTTATATCACGACATAAAATCATTTAAAGAGGTCATTAAAGAACTAGCTTAACTGTAAACATACTTGTGTATTTTCGGTCAACAAATTTTGCCATCAATCTTCTTAGGTAAAATTAAATCCGATTGATGAAGTAAACTGCTTCTAATTACAGTTTCCTATTTACTCTTAACTCTTATCGCTATATAGATGCTTTTATGTTACAATATCAAGTAGTTCTACAGTCATTATAAAAATAAATCTATCCATAGAATCACTTAAAGACGCCTTTCAAAATCTAGAATTACTGCAAACATGCGCGTATATACTGAGCAAATAGGTTTTGTTATGATAAATGTCAATGTGAGTTTTTCTTTTACACATAACTCGCAACGATCTGTAGTTACTGGTGTATTTTTATTCAAACGATTGCATAGTTATCATAAAACCTCGATCAAGGTTTTAAATGAAGCCTTGTCGTATTACTGTACTTTAATTCAAGTAGCTTAAATGTAACCTGTGGCTTGCATACAAGTCATTGCTGGTTGATATCATTTTTATACGTGAAATTATCGAGTAGTAACATTAAAATATTTTATCAGAATTAGAGTCGATATCGCAGACTAGAGAGTAAGTAGATTAAGTAATCGACCATTAGAACAAAATTTACTACAGCTTCATGCAAGTGCCCTGCTTTCTATAGTACTCATAGGCGATGCCAAAATTTCCTACTTTAGTTAAAATTATGTAGAAGACAAGTTGATATTTGTGCAAAGTATTCTATAAAATTTCAATCCTTAAATCTTTCTACTGAACATAACTTAGGATTTCGATGACTTTTTGCAGGTTATTAATATATCAAAATTATGTAACAGATATTATTATATCAAAGTTAATAGCAGCATTAGAATTAATCGGCAAAAATTCTTGCGAATTGTTAAATACGGAGTAAAAAACAAATTCAAAATTGTTCCATTTTTTGTTATTCTACACGTATTGATGCTAGGCTGGCTAAGGAAAAGAAATATTTCTGTGAGATGCAGGCTTGACTGCATCCCAATTACAGTATCATCTAGTCAATAATAAATTGAATATTGCGTGAAATCCTATTTCGATATTGTGTTTGGAAAGGTGGAGCTTGAGAATAAGTTAAACCAATAGGAATAGTTACTAGGCTCTGCGAGTACTGCACTCTCTATCTATTACCGCATCTCTCAGTAGAATGATATCTGTCGAATGGTCGTTAACGACGTTTGCCATAGGAGAAGTAAGAAACTATCTGATAGAATTTAAAACTTTTCATTCCAAACCAATGATCTTCTCATGAATGCGTAGACATCAATGATTCTCGTTCAATCCTTAGATTTCAAGATTTTACTTTACCGGAACAGATTAATCCCATTGATCGGATTATCGTGTATTAAACGTTCTCAGCAATTCCTTGCATAAATCTTGAGTTTTCATCGCCATTGGTTTCAGCCATTATAGTTCAATCATTAATGATCCAATTTAAATAAATTGATAATCTTAAGTCTTTCAGCTGCAAAATTCACTAGGTAAGGTTAAGGCAAAGAGATCATGGGATTAGCTACAGTACGCAATTTCCGGGCAATTATAAAGTTTCGATTTTTCTAAAGGCAGTCGAATGAGTTTGCCGATTTCTAGCTAATTCCATCTTTCAAACTTGCTGTAAGTTCTTTAATTGTAACTCTTTTAATCCAATACAATTTTCCTTTCTAGTGTTGACAGCTATGGAAAATTTAAGTTAGTATGAAGTAGCATGACATTAATATGAAATTCATAGCATGCTTGCGAAATGTATCACGTTGGTTCGTGATCTAAAGAGGTTCTTGTACTCATTAGATTTTTATACAGGAACTAGAAGTAAGGTCTATATTTCCCCATTTTCCAATTAAGAAATAATACTGATTATTAATTGTAGATAGTAAAATTTATTCGATTTAAAAATTATACAGCACTAATTTATAAAATAATCAAAGAAAACTTTACGGTCGATACTTACACCGCAAAGCACTGAATAAAACAGGCTAAACTTTAATACGGATAATTCCAAATACTCCATTGCAATATATATTTCTAAATTAATATCGTCGATATCTGCTGTTGAAGCAGCAGCTGGCATACCACCATTATACCGTGAGTGGGTGAAATGCAATAAAGAAATATACTTGTAAATCGATAGTTTTAAATTATTCCTGAATGCATTATTAAGTAGTACAATTTTAACTTTGGCATATAAATTTGCTAGACTGGTGGATTGGATTGGATTCTATTTTTAATATTAAACTTAACGATGGTTGGAAACTATACATAATTTTTTCGATATAAACTTTTCTCAATTGAGATTCACCGAGCGAAGTCAAAAAAAGATCTGCATCGAGCAGTATTTCCAGTAGGTAATATGCCGAGCATAAATACAAGTCAAATATTAGCAGCAAATAGTAGTCGACGATTTTATTTACACGTAAATATCCTGGAGGAATCTCTCTACACCAACTCCTTCCAAATTTAATAGTATGCATGGATTTGAAGCATTTTATGAAATAGTATATCTTGCAATAAAATTTATCTAAATCTATCAAAAACCTGTGCTACGATGCAAGAGAAGATGCAACCGATAATCTACGCTGTATGACTTCTTTCTTTAGAAGATTAAACAATATCGACACCGGTTCTCCAACCTACAAGGATGTAAGAAAGCGATAATGGATTAAAATACGGCATTTATCCATTGCTACACCGAGGTTCAATTAATTTGTAAGTATATCTTTAAGAACAGAGTGAAGCAGCTTAAAATAACAAGGCCTTCTTACCTTTTCTCCGGTCAAGCAATACCGTATTAAAGTCATAAATGACTTTTTATTAATAGAGTAATCCCTCTGTAACTCTTTTAAACATAAATTTATCTGATTGTCGTCAATCATTTCAGTCTTTGTATCCTTGAAATACTGGATAAATTGATTGATAATTTCATCTATAGCAAAGCAGGAATTACTAACAATTTAGGTGCTAATTTTATCCAGTTTTTGTTTTAGACACGCTTCAAATATATTTTACTATTAATGCTATAATTAAGTATTTCCGTACGTGGTTTAGAAGTAATTGTTTTCATATCATTAGCATTGATGGAGGGATCCAACCAATAATAGTAACATTTGGTAGCAATTTCTGGAATTAAGGGCCTTCGATCCTACCATAACCGATAAGGTATTAGCTCTGCCACAAAGCAATGACATAACAAAGAGAAATACATGCTCGCAGAAATAAAATCGTTCAATAGAATGCACGATACCTCAAGTGATAGGATAATCCTTTTTAGATAATCGTTATTTAAAAGTTCACTATGACAACTGTTCGTACTGCAAGGGCAATTAATGTTAGATTGAGAGATATGAATGAAAACCTATTAGAGTACGTGATGTTCTTTCTCACCCATTACATGTCGTTTTTATTACCAATTCTTTTAGCTCGCTTACTAATGCTTCTAATTTTGATTCATTCTTGCATCGTGTAGTGTGGTATTGCCTCTGAAACCATGATAGCTTTTGATAATCAACTTTTGCCGCCGTTCGTCTCAGATTTTCCAAGCTAAACTGTAATTATTTCGTAAAAGTTGCATAATAAGAATTTCTTCTCATTACATACGGTTGCTTTATCATTATTACATTTACCTCATTGATCATCTCATCAATCGTAAACAGTTGTCTCCTTCCAGTAGGATCAGGAGACCAGCCTAAGAATGCAACAAAATTCACCACGGCCTCAGGCATATAGCCCGCTGTCTGTGAGATATGATGCAAAAGTTTCATGCTTTAGTCTAGTATATGCGTCGCACCATTAATACTCAATTTCATTGCATGGCATACCTTGAAACTTTCCACAAAGACATCGCCATGCCGTTTAGATAACTTTCCTCCAGTTCTAAATAGGTCAGAATCACTCTATCAATGCAATAAATTCAGACTACTATAGTAATTGTAATACGAAGACTATTACATATTGTTTACATATTGTGCAATAGAGGCAAATGAACAAATTGAGGACAAATCCATGTCAGCCCTTTATATATTAAAGCATGTTTTGCTGTTGAGGAAAGCCATTCCTGAGGAGATGTATGGAAATGGCATATTGCATTAGAATGGACATGGTTGTAATGAATGGTTATATATTAAGTTATCGTCTATACTAATTTTTTATTCTAAGCACACGCTTCCATTACCTCTCCTCGTAAAACATGCGTAATATCCATTAAATGATCGTCCACGACATTTGCCATATGATAAGTAGGAAAACCATCCGATTTAATTAAAACCTTCAATTTGTTTTAAATAAAAAAACACTGATTAAAAGAGCGCCATCTCATTACATAATTGCATTTAGGCATTTTAGACTTGGCAATATTGGTTAACATGATTATTCTTAGTTTATTCAACCTGATCTTCAATGGATTTGTTATCAATGCTCATTTCACCATACACCTGGTCATAGAAGTTTGTCTGGCCATCGGGAACCTACAATGGGGCGATCAGTAAAATAGTCAATCCAATTTCAACTAAAACAGCAATTAACAATTTCAGGATCGGGCCATTATGATAGGAAATTTCGTTTACAACATATAAGAGTCAACATACCGTATATACTGTAGTTTAATCGAATCTCTGCTAACGGTCTCTCACCTTTAATCGAATGACATGGCTCTCACCATTCTGAATTCTAGCCGAGGCAATTTCACGACTTATACTACGGCATTTACCGTTGTATCTTGGATTTAAGCCACTCTTGATATTCTGCATCTTGACAAGGTCCAATTCTCGTTGCGTACAAAAGCAAGGATACGCGTAATCATTCTACAAGAATAAAGTAAGCCAATTACGATCTGATTATGATATGCATATCAACACAAAACTAACATTAGCAATAATGACAGTAGCAGTCCGATGGAACTTACTTCTATCAACCGATTGGCATATTTTTGATAGAGAGGAATCCTTTGAGACTGCCAATAGATACATTCAATATTTTTCAAAGTATAGGCAATTGAGCATCAGTCATGTCTAGAGATTAAGCTTAGACTATATACTACGTTGATTGCCATCTGCTGGAGCATCAGCTGGTCATTGCTAGGAAGGATACGAAATGAAGTTGTACGACTGCTTGCCTACCTGATAGTACGGCCCATATTCACCTGCAACGGAAGGCCCCTCATCATAGTGTAGGCCAGACCACCAAATGATTTCTTCTAGCTTTTTATCAGCTCCAGGAACTAGACGTGTCTATGCAAAAGGAAAATTGAAACTCTTATTGATCCATAGTCAATAGTACCTGGCCAGCCTCAGTGTGATGGTGCAATAGCCCATCCTCTCTTGGATATCCATCTGCCAAGACTAGCAGTTGGACAGCGTTGCCTAGGTCCTGTAAGTTTACTTACTTGATCAGTATCTTCAATTCTCAAGATTACTTGACCTCGTTGTTGCCGTGCAAATAAATAATTGTACAACATAGTCCGTAAGCCACCTAAATGCAGCATACCAGTCGGACTTGGTGCAAAGCGAACTCTAACATTGCTCTTGTTGCTTGCACAGTTGCTGCTGAATCGTTGATCTAGCAGCACAATCCGCCATGCAATTCTGCTGACGTTTGCAACGTAAATCATTCTGCTCCTACTCATCATGATGATTCTTGTCCAGTAAAGAAATAACCTACAATAGCCTGGCTCAATGTTCAATCACTATTCAAGCGTTAAAAATGTATCAATATCCTGCCAAATCGGAATGGTATCCACTAGCAATATTGATGCTGCATCTCCAACCCAGGCATTCAAGCTGCTCTCCTTCGTGCACTGCCTCTGCCAACCGAGTACAGTAGAAGGGCTGGTGTTGCAATAATCCATACGCTACGACTCGTTGATACCAATCGACCGCCCATAGACTAATGTTTCAGTGTACAATTAAGAGTGTACAGACTAAACACTATATAGAAGCTATGAGTGTTTCTAGTCTTTCTAACCCAAAAAAATGGAAAAAATGGGACTTAAACTAGCGTCCAAATACACTATTTTATAGCAACAGAGAGCAAACGTAGAGGACTGCAAGTCTACTATGCATCCAATGGAGAGCTAGACAAGACTGAAAGCTCTTCACAATTATAGTCATTAAAATACAGTAGAGAGCTCGATCGGAATTACTAATTGAATCGTATGTTTTAGCACCAATCTTGCCTCATTTCACTTCAAGAAGTACAGTAGGAAGCCGCTCAAATCGTTGCCATCGACTGCTAATAAGCCTGGTTTAGTGCGGATACATCTCATGCTTTGACTGTAGACTAAAGCCACTGAATATTGAAAGCACATCAGAATAATAGTCACGAGAATAGAGTGGCTCGTTCTGAATCAGTAATTTATTCCTATTGAGTATTAGAAATAAACCATTAATAATATTATTATTTTGCACAGTATTGCTAGTTAGACCATCGTCTTGTCCAAGGAAGTGTCCAGTGGTAGTATGCCTCATAAAGATGATGACTACGTCGATGGACATAGTATTTCGTCTATTTGTATGATATCGTATAATAAAAAAAGCCTAGGTCCATCGAATGCACTTAATCCTTCCCTATTTACAGGACAGCCTAGCATCAATGAAAGATGCTATAACATACGCGTATAGAACTCAATCTCATGCACTTGTAATTTATTTATTCATTTTATTGAAAAGTTTAACAGCTAATACTTTATTCTGGTGGACGTAGAAATGCCCAACCGCTAATATGCTGCTGGACGTAGAAAAGTCCAACAGCGAATACTGTATGCTGCTGGACGTAGAAATGTCCAACAGCTAATATGCTGCTGGACGTGGAAAGATACAACAGTTAATAGGCGGCTGGACATAGATAGAGGTCCAACTGTTAATATGCTCCTAGGCGTAGAAAGGTCCTACAGTTAATATGCTGCTGGACGTGGAAAGGTCTAACAGCTAATATGCTGTTGGACGTAGAACTATCCAACTTTTAATTTGCTGTTAAACGTAGAAAGGTCCAACAGATAATATGCTGTTGAATATGCTGTTGGATGTAGAAATATCCAACTTTTAATTTGCTGTTAAACGTAGAAAGGCCCAACAGCTAATATGCTGTTGAATATGTTGTTGGACGTAGAAATATCCAACTTTTAATTTGCTGTTAAACGTAGAAAGGTCCAACAGCTAATATGCTGTTGTATGTAGAAAGGTCTAACAGCTAATATGCTGTTGGATGTAGAACTATCCAACTTTTAATTTGCTGTTAAACGTAGAAAGGTCCAACAGCTAATATGCTGTTGAATATGTTGTTGGACGTAGAAATATCCAACTTTTAATTTGCTATTAAACGTAGAAAGGTCCAACAGCTAATATGCTGTTGAATATGTTGTTGGACGTAGAAATATCCAACTTTTAATTTGCTGTTAAACGTAGAAAGGTCCAACAGCTAATATGCTGTTGGACGTAGAACTATCCAACTTTTAATTTGCTATTAAACGTAGAAAGGTCCAACAGCTAATATGCTGTTGTATGTAGAAAGGTCTAACAGCTAATATGCTGTTGGATGTAGAACTATCCAACTTTTAATTTGCTGTTAAACGTAGAAAGGTCCAACAGCGAATATGCTGCTAGACGTACAGCAGAAAGGTTGCCGCCATGTTAGAAGGTTTGGCCCCTTGCCATATAAAGGCTAACGGTGTGTGCCATGTTACCGTCTCGTCATAGTACATCCTCGATAGGATTTGGAGTAAAGGATTGAATGGGACACTAGACTAGCGTATAGGACGTTAGTGGCGATGGCTAGGATACGCCTGCGCCATCACGTCTTCAGGCTCTACTAGCGATTTCATCAACGCTAATCCTGGGAAAGTAGCACTCTTGCTAAGTGGATGCAGTCGGTGATTGTGGATAGTGTTGAAAATCGCACTTCCTGTGGCTTCTTTGAGAGGTTGAGCAACATTGTCAGCCATCGTAATGGATATTCGCCATCGATTTACGAGTGAACGAAGTGATGGCCTATATCTGCAACATGTGGATGACCAGCAGGAAGAAAGACCTGTATCTAGGAAACGATCGCAATGGCCTGGAGCTCTCTTAGCTTTGCAATTGTTACTCTTTGCTAGAATAATTGCAGCTTTAACCGTTCATGTTACTGATTGTGATGAGACTTTTAATTATTGGGAACCGGTAAGTCTTCATTATCATTCAATGACTGTCGATGATGACCGCCATGATTGCAATCGTAGTTGATATCGTTGAGATAAATTGCACAACAGTAGGCTTCGGCATGTTGTCAAACGTATGATGCAGCAATGAAAGCACTAGAATCAATAAGACAGGCATAACCTAAATGAATCCGTTTGAAGAGTACTGTATGTCTCTTTCTATCGAAAAAACGAACGATATCGAAACGTTGTTGTCGTAAAAAATTGACCAAAATGAGTCGTGATGCAGTATAGGAGAGGGATAAATGATTCTGTGTATTGATCATCTTCATGCATTGATCGGTTTGCTAGATGCATTATATGCTATATGGAAATGGACTGCAAACGTGGGAATATTCGCCTCAATTTGCAATTCGATCTTATGCATATGTGCTATTGCACGCTGTGTTTGCATGGCCCGTTCAATTCTTATCATTAGACAAGGTAAGATAGATCATCTTATGGATAAATAATCTTAAATTACATCGAATCCTACATAATAACATTAATTTGTTGGTTTATCCATCCAATCACATTTTGGTACTACACTACTAGATATAAGATTGTTGAATGAACAGGTGCTTTTTCTTCTATGGCTCGTATAGATTTATGCCTTTTATCTTGTCAGAATATGGCTAGGAGTTTGCTGTGCTGTTTCAGAAGCTTATTTCTACCGGTGCGTATCAACAAGATAGCTTTCTGTTCCGTTACTCTTAATCTTTGCAGGATTATTGTTTTAATTAATTATTATTATAATCACAATCTGTAAAATGCCACAATGCGTGTTTTTCCCTATTTGTGGTTTATGAGGCAAAAAGTTACTGAATCAGTGTGATTTAGCAGCTTGAGTAGAATGGGATGGTCCAAGTTATAGCATGCATTTGATCCTAGAAACGACTTTGCGCCATTCTTACAACTATAAGCATTTATAAGCTTTCGATATCTGCATCATTTACTTGTAAATGAAAAAATCTGTGTACATTTCAATATACCACCATCATCCACAATTGCTTCATACAGCACTACCACTATTCTACGCTACGGAATCCTTTGCTTTACATTATTAGCATTATGTGAAATCACGACAGTATGTTACACAATGAAATATCGACATACAGTAATTTCTTGTAACGATTTTCAAATATCATTGAGAACCTGGGCCAACTGTATTAAGAGTCGTTACGCATGTGTACTATCCATCGTATCAGGGAAGGATTAATCTATCGTTCGTAAACTTAATATTTGCTTCTAAATATTGAGTAGTTATCATACAATCCATTCATTCATTAGCTAGCAATTTTGACTCCTTGCAACGAAAGCTATGCAACTAATAGTATCGTAATTTTTTCTTCTCTACAGAGGAATTAGCAAATTTTTCGACGCAAGAATGAGTCGATACACTTTGGTGTTTCTCTTGATCGGTAGTGGAATGTATATTTCTAGCGCCGGTGAGAAATTTTACCTGTCTTGTAATACGTTTAAAACCGAATGTGATGATGAAATGGTCATATACCTTATCAGAAAATACACGTATTCCTTACTATCTGTTAAATTCTACCCTCTATAATGTGTAGTCAGTTACCTTATGTCATCGACATGTATTTCACAGTTACAACTTCATAATCTACTTTCCAATTATATTTCGCCTTCAACATACAAAACCCAGCACTTCAAACTAATTATGCAAGCATATGCAACTTCACCATTATTACCGTTTCTCTAGCTTTTTTGCCTAGCAGTTTCACTATGTTGACTACCATGGCTGCTTATGGTGCACTCTTTCATGGAAACTATAAGGTAATCTTGCGACAGATATTATTCATACCTTAAGACGGAAAAATTTATATTAGCTGATCCTATCAGAATCACGTCAACACGAGACAAACCTCAAGTTTTGTCGTTTATTGCTACTTCAATTCTAGATGTTCATATTTGCCATTGGCTTAGGAACCTTGTGGGGTTGGCCTTTCGTTGCTGTCTTAGGGTATGCTTAACAACAAATTTTCGGTGAAATCTTGTAAACCCTTCTAGAAATTCGGACTTGTCAAATGGTGATGACAGATTTTATTATGTACAAATTGGATTCTAGAATTCCTGGAGCAGTTTATATTGCGTTATGCCAAAATCTGATTACTTATTTCATAAAATGGACCTTTATATGGCTCATCGTTATTATGGTGAGAGTATTACTGATACCATTCTCTTTACTGAATCGATTTACCTTGTAGTGTAATTTTTTACAAGTTATGCAAAGTCTTCTTTGCTAAATTTTTTCCATTCAAGCAAAAGCTCTAAAGTATTGAAATGTCTCTTTTAAAATTTATCCCCTATAGGCTCCATTATTAGCCATTGATTCATACTACTATGGAAAATTGACTATCGCCCCATTGAACATTGTTATGTACAATGTACTTTCTGGTAAAGGTCCGGAATTATACGGTATGATTCTTGAAAACGTTAACGAATTGATAAGTAATTACGACCAATTCTGAAGTACTTTATTGATGGCCATTAGGTGTGGAATCATGGACATTTTATTTTATTAATGGATTCTTAAATTTTAATGTTGCTTTTGTCCTGGCAATATGTTCTTTACCCATTTGGGTATGTAACCAATCAATACCATTGCATTCTGGTAATTTGAATGATAGCTGATTATTCACAGTTATGTTGAACTCTTTTACTATAATCAATGGTAATAGATCGGAGTTGTTATCATAAGAAAGCTTTACAATATTCGTGGGGGTAAGTCTATTGATATTAATCAGTTGGAATATCTGTTAACCCTAAGTGCTTTTAATAATCAATTTGAATGCATTACAGCCATGATAGTTATGAAATAAAGTATGCGGTAATTGCACCTTCTAAACGCTATACTATAGGATATAACGTGGTGAAAGTGCTAACGGTTTTATCACCCATGTATCTATGGATTGGAATTTTCTTTACTAGACCACACAAGGTAGCAACGACGTTAAAAAAAATATTTATTATTCCATTTGTATGAGAAGGAATGTAATTTTGTTGTTGTACTATAGGAAGAACGATTCTTATTTCCTATATATCCTCTAATAGCTTGTTCTGCAGCCATGGCTCTTTCTGAATGTCAAGTAATTGATTTATTGCATTATTTTAGTCTCACTTTTTTGGAATAGTGAAATACAGTAAACTGAAATCATGTTCTTTATGCTCCAGTCATTTGTAGAGAATATATATAAAAATTCACATTCGTTTATTCGAACATTCTTTCGTTTGGGTGTTGCATCGACGTTCCTCCTGTATATGCTGCTGTCCTTATCCCGAACTATGGTATTACACATAGGTATGCTTTAAAATTCTATAATCTAAAATTACTTTAATTTCATCGGCGTAGAAATTTTTAGGTAAACTTATTAATTACCCTAGGATATCAAGCACCGATTGAGGTTTACAAACAGTTACCTACGTTAGTTTCGGAATATAAGTCAATAAGCAAATTCCAAGATATCAACGTATGCGTAGGAAAAGAATGGCATCGATTTCCTAGCAATTTTTTCCTTCCGAATAGGTATACGTATATATTAAGTAATAATTGGGTAATTGAATAACTACATCTGATTATAAATAATGACGTTTCATCTCATCGATTTGGGTAAAGATGCCAACTACAATTTGTGAAATCAGAATTCCGTGGCCAACTACCAAAGCCGTACGAAGCTAAACCATTGGCTACTAGAATAATTCCAACCGACATGAATGATCAAAATAAGGAAGAACCTAGTCGCTATGTATACAACAAATTTACAAAACTATCAACGTTAATTCGCAACAACAGCATGCACCTCTTTCACCTAGAATGAAATCGCAAAAATTTTTCATCTTATAAAATTATAGTTCAAGATACAAAACTGCCATATTTTGGTAGATTTGGAAACTTCAGTTGCTACACCGTTTGAACCATCCTATTCCAAAGACGTGGCAAACTGGAAAAGTATCATAACGTATCCGTTTTTAGATGCTAACCGGTACGAAACTAATATTGTTGTAGTATCTGGTTAAAGCGCATTTATATATCAGACGAGTCGATACTAACGGCAATTGTTTTTTGAACAAATCTATTGTATTTCTTTAGGTCGCATAAGCTACTCCGAGCATTCTACGTACCTGTATTCTCCGCCAAGAAAATTTATTTTAACCAGTACATCATAATGACTTCTACGAATTTGATCAAAATGTCTCCACAAAAATTATAATTAATTCCTGCATGATAAAGGGATTTTGATTTATATTATAATGTTTCATGTTATCTTTAAGATATATCTATTTTCAAAATTAAATTTCTTTATTAAGTTTATGTAAATGAAATATTAGAGCTGCTTTTATGCGATTAATTTACCATGCATATATGCTGATCCTGAATTTGATTAAACGCAAATATATTTTCTGTATCTTGGAAATGTACAAATTAGTCCAGTGTTATTTCGAGACTTTTAGCTTACGGAAGAATTAAAAGTACAAAACTGTAATGTGAAGATTACACACTCAGGATTTATATGTAATGCAATTCATTTGTCTAGTAAATGATCTCTGTACGTAATTCGACGGAAGATAAGATTCCATAATTTCAAAATTTTGCCAATCTGGGATGATCCTCATAGCACATCTTGTCTGTATCATGGTAAATTGCTCTAAAACCAACTGCTGAAAATATAATTTCGATTCTGAAACGTCTTAACTTGAGGAAGGTATCGCACATCATATCAGCAATAAAGTTGCTAAGGTCGCATGTGGGGTTGATATTTGTTTGATCAAATGTTCATTTCTTTGATTAATATGGTTTGTTCATTTGCCCATTGAAGTGGTTAAAATTTTCTGTTACAGCAAACGTTATGCTTATGGGTGGAAAGCAATACTACACAAAATGTATTGCGAACAAAGTTACCCGTGTAGGATAAAATTTTATTTACTTTCTTGTATTTTTTGGTATATTTGGCGAAGTTTTAAGGTTATTAAGCTTTACATTTTCAAGATCACTATTAACTGTTTATAGGTAAGCTTAAGTAACATAATTTGTAGAGACAATTCTGAATATTTAATATAAAATTGTTAATTATTACCAATTACAACAAGTACGTCAACATACTGTCCCGTAGTAGAGCACCTAAGCCCTATAAATTGCGTCAGTATTTGCAATACAATTACTTATTTACATTCTGTAGACATATATTTATATTACATATATCGGAGCTGGAATATCCATTTTCATTACTGTAAATAGATTCAATGCAAAATAATTTAATTTTGCGGCATCATCCAGATAATATCATTTTTACTTTATATATATTGGTATTTTTTTCATTTGAAGAAGAAATTGCCAATAATTAATCGTGTCTATACTGGATTAGTCGTACCGAGATGATGCTAATCGAATAATGGTCATACTTTAGTAGCAAAAGTTAACGCTCTGTTAATTGAGCAGTGTTAATAACATGTATCTTTTCGCGTAAGGATGAACGATTTGAGCTTGAACCTGATCGGTCTGCATCCGATGAAGAGCAATCCGGATTATGAAATGAGGATTCAATAACATTGAGTCTGGAGTTATCTCGCTTACGATTATTTCTTGGTGTCGCTGTCGGTGTACACCTGGGAGAGACATTGGTAAAGGCGTAATTTGTAACACTTAATATGACTTGTTCACGGCAATTTAAGTCAGGTTGAAATAACATGACATAAATTTTATTAGCAAAAATGCAAAATAAAGCAGCAAGTGCGAATGCAGCACAGCCAAACGCTGCAATAGCATCTTGCAAAGGCCCTGTTGTGGTAAAGAAACTAGGTATTAAAGTAACTACGATACAAAACATGATTAAAGCAGTGAAACAGATGTACTTTGCTTCGTTAAAATTTTCAGGCAATTTTCGAGTTTTAAATGCTAAATAAATGCAAATTAGATTTGAAAGCGCAATAAAGGCGAAAGCTAATAGGAAAGCAATTTTATATTTTGAAGAACATTGTAAATGAATTCTGTTGCGAGTTACTGCTATCAAGGTGACCTTAACCGGATCGAAATGGATGGCAACAGAGCAAACGCATATTTGCGCGATAGTGATAGAAATTGGTAAAACAGCTTGAAGTAATTTATAGGTTTTCTTTTTGCCGTTCGTATTTCCCAGTTCACCATTAAATACTTTTGCGACCGTTTTAGTTTTGGAGACAATCGTTAGCATAACTATAGTTAATGAGCTTCCAAATCCAATGACCGCTAATTCACAAGTAAATCTTGATTTTGGAAGTAAAAATAATATGGGTACCAGTGAGCAATAGCAAATAGAAAAGAGTAATAAATTGGATACAGTAAAATTAGAAGCTTTTACAATGGCTGTTTTGCGATATTTTATGAATAATCCCCATGTTATTAATGTGAGCAAAAGGGCGATGACTACAACAAAGTAGATGAAAATAGCCAATGTTGAAAGTGGTTCAATCTTTTCTATCTGATTCGGGTTGCATACCGTATGATTGATATTGGGGTGATAAAATTTGGAGCAGGTATGGCATGTTTTGGCATTGGTTTCATTAGAAATGGATAGATTAGAGCAAGGAAAACATTGCCAACAGCATGTTTCACGAGAATTGATCACTCGTACAGTTCCTGGCAGGCAATGATTGGAACAATTGGAAGAAGGAATATCATACCATGGTCGATCGCCGTTCCATATAATTTTAGAATCATTAATTTCCAACGACGGCTGTTCAGATAGTTGTCGGAAACTCCAGGTGCCAATTTTAACAAATTTCATGCGATTTTTGTCTACGTTATCTGGCTGTAAATTAACTATCGTATACTTGGGTACTCCATCACCGGTTGAAGTAAAGTGAAATTTTCGAACACTAATTCCATGGAATGAAACATTGACCAATTCTTCCAATAAGCGAAATTTATCTATTCCTCTTAAATTTTCAGCTGAACAAGAATCATTTGTGCAACCGAGAGCTTTATGGACAGCTACAGCTAATGCTTTAACCGCATCCATAACATATGCCGCTTTGGAGGTTCGATAATAAAAGTCATGGGTATAGTTTTGATGTAGTTCTGTAATAATATTACATTGCTGCATAATTTCATTCGTATCTAGATTTAAGTGACTAAGTTCACTCTTCCACATCTCGATAAACCAAGGATTAATCCGATTATTGCATAAATCCCGACTTCGTAGATACTGATCAAATTTGGGATCATTTTTACCATCTAAAGATACACCTAGCATTCCTCCAATAACCTTTGGATCAAGTCGCGTAAATTTTAACGAATCACTCCATGCATCGGTGCCAATAAAAATAAGACCCGTTAAATTTCTCTTTTCTGCTTCCTGAATTATATTGACCGCATCAAATTCAGTTGTAAATAGGATAATAGCTTTAGCCTTAGGAAATAGTTCAATTCGTTGCAGTATTCGGCTGATCGTCGATCGATCACTAGGATCGCTGATGTATTCTACCACTGCTGTACAAATCTCATTATGCCTTGTCTGCTTATTAATTTCGCTAACACCCTGGCGGCCATAACTATCATCGATAGCAATAATAGATATATAATTCCAATCGAAATGTTTAATAATATCGATCAAAGCGGAAACTTGATAAGTATCTGATGGTACTGTACGATAAAATGTTTTATACCGCCGACGATCAGCTAAAACTGGAGATGTTGACGAATAACTTATTTGAGGCAAATCAAAATTACCAACTAAGGATGCAACAGGGATGCTAACACGACTTCTTTTACCACCAATAATGCCAACTACTTGCGGCTGGTATAATTTCGATGAATTTGCACTTTGGCATAGCATAGTATTACTAGGATTATGGATTCCATATTGAATTCGATTATGAATAAGACTAATTGCCTGCAATATACCTAAACTAGCACTATCGCAAGTATCTCGAATATCGTAACCGAGGGTAATATTAGGCAAAATATCGCTACGGTTATTTATTTGATCGATAGAATAAATCATCGCTTGAATCCATTGAACACTTTGCTCATTTAGATAGCGGCAGCTTCTAGTGAAAGGATCATAATTGTAGTGAACGGAAAATAGGCCGGTAATCATAATATGTCCTGGTAGATATGCCATAGTCTGATTGGTGTAATTTAAATTTTCAAGTAAAAGGGATCCCCTTTGGCTATTAACAGATTTCTGAAGGAAAGCGTACATAATAAATATCAAGTAAATTCTTATGATGCCCATGATATTCCAAATTGAGAATTAAAAGTTATCAAACAGCCCGTAACAATAAATAAGTGGTGATTTGGGGTTCAATGAACCGAAAACTAAACTTGAGGCCTTTATAAAAGGTAACTGCTTAAATCTAATCTTGCAATTCTATAAAGAGCAGGTTTGGTCTTTATTTCCAGATAAGTAAAATAAAATAAAAGACCTAGAAATAACACTAATAAAGTAAAACAAAGGTCCGACTGTTGCCTTAATCTTCTGTAACCTCAGTTAGTAAATCTCGATAATCGTAATCGTGATAGGGTCCATTTACGATTAAGAAGAGAATAAAATCCTTTTAAAATACAAAGGAATTAGTACGGTAACGAACAGCAAATAAAAAACTTCTTAACCGCTAGTAATATAAGTAAGAAAAGGTTGCACTTAATATCACCTTCAATTCGCTACGATATTTCAGCATTAAATAGATTGCATTTCAGATACAAAAATAACTGGGATTTAAAATTGACTTTTAAGCCTGTAATTATAATTGCGTCTGTGATTTCAAATGCTAAAATTACGATTGAAAGTTATAACTAGTACAATTTGTAATTTACCAGTAGATTGAACAAGAATTTAGAATCTAAATTTATTGGGGCAATCAGTAGTTAAGACATATGCAACTACGTTGCGAAACTATAATACAACAATAATGATAAGAGCACTAGGAGCCTGACCAATGATGAAAATTGATGGGCGACGTAATATAATTATTCCTGTATTATTATATTCGCGAACATATGGTAAAAATGTCAATGTCAAATTTTAAACTAGTTGATACTTTTTGTTTATCTATCAATGCATCTTCTATATTTACATTACAAATTACGCGTTTACTAAGACTGATAAGTTGCATTAAGAGGGAATGATACAGTAAAGAACGCCTTTATAAAAGAATCATGTAAAACAATTAATAAAAATTTTGAACTGTAAACTTGTCAATTAATTCTCTTAGAGAAATTTATTCGCAGCAAGTGGTTCAGAATTGATCAATACTAAGATAAGGTAACGCTTTATGTCGAGATTTGGCGTAAACAAGCCCCAATCTTAATATAATTATAAAGTAAAGATATTGCTTATAGATACACAATTTGTAACTTTTGATTCTTTTGAAAGTAGTAAAGCAAATTTAGCCGACGCCATGATTGGGACATGTAAACATTACATACCAAAGTCAAAAAAGAAGAAGTGTTTACAAAATATCGGTACCTTGGAATCTGAATATTACAGTATATTTCGATTATTTATTAAAGCAGTATTCAACCATTTAACGTATGTCTACACAAAGCCATTGTAAACATAAGTTCTACACAAAGGTCATATTTCATTAGAAATACTTTATCAGTTTCCGTAGCGCAAGAATCCATCCTAAAGTAGCAAATGGCTTTTTACTTTTCATGATTAGGTAAGCATGGTCTGAAGTAAAACGAATGGTAGTTATGATAGTAACACTCTATTGTTTCAAACAATTATGTCTGCTATAAACATAAATATATACTAATTCGGATGTGAATTGTTACGGATTTACCAGCGTCTCTGTATCTAATTATATGATTTCTTGTATTGTATTCATATCGGTTGTATTGCAACCTTATCAGAGCTTAACGGCACTAGTTCTGTTCCGTACTAGATCAGTATAGGTACTGTATTGTACAGTATATAAGGTGGTAAGAAATCAGAATAAATGTAGATATTCACGTGGAAGCTTAGCTGCCGATCTCGCTTCAGTTGACTAAGAGCATACCAAAAATCAGATGCTATCGTTATCGCTAACATGAATAATCTATGATTACATATATATTTGATCCAAAGATTTTCGGCAAATTGCTAAATGACCATAAACTGTCGACAAAATTCGTTTAAATTGAGTGCTTTGAATATGCAAACAATCATTGAAGATTACGACTGAATCGTCTATGGTGTAAGAGAATAGCTATAGAACATATACATTAATATCTTTAGCTGATTTCAAATCTTTTGGGTCTCCTTTTCGCTTAATACTAGAGATGGCAATCCTTCAGCCTTAGATTATATCCATGATAAAGCAATTTCATCTGTATTTGTACGGACTGCAACGTGACAAACTTGTAAGAATTTTGTAATTAAATTTTAGCCGTTACTTATTTCGTTGATATTGTTCACCGTGCTAATTAGTCTATCCAAGCTTCATTCTATTAAACTAACATGAAATATTTGAGTACAGTTGCGTTTAATAGCAATAGCTTGTATAGGTGCATTGCTTCCAATATAAAGTACGAAAAATTATTTAAAAATGTATGCATACCTTAAATTTCAGTGATTTTGCTTTCAAGAAAATTTTGTCGATAGTGTTATCATATCCAATTTTAAAACTAATCTTGATAATTATAATTCAATACGTAGATCCACTAGCGATAACCTAATAAGGTACTACAGGTAAGTATACGATATTTAATATTATATTTTATCATGCCAATATTTAGATTAAACAGACTCGATTTGCAAGATCATAATATACAGCTCAACTACGCGTATGTGAAGGTTATCAAGAATCCCCAAATGGCATTGGAATCATTACAGATTGGTTTCTTGAAATCCTGATAGTCATAAATTTTGTAGAACCAAAAGTGTTCGCTAGAAAAATTATTCATTTCTAGTGTATCTCATGGCTGAAAACGTGTAGACAGTAAATTGCTTCACAATTTCAAGAGGTGTATATGATATCTACTTATACTTTTGGATGAACTATCAGTACTGAAGCGTAATCATAAAATTATTCTTGATAGCTATTAATTACTATAAATTAACAAGTCGATGATATTTCTAAGCCAGTCTTTCTCAATGATATGCTGCATTTTAATCAACTGCGGCAAAAGTAGGAATATAGATACGATAAATTCAAAGAAACGATTTCCTATTTATTATCTTGATAAACAATCTCTAGGCCAATTACATATATTTCTTATTTATGCAAGTTAATATTATATTCATAAGTATTGACATAAATATTATGGCTTATGAATATTTGGCTATTTTGTACACAACCTCCATCATATCCACAAACAATCGGCATTTCTATCCTGTAAAAATATCGCAGATATTAATGCATCGGTAGGGACTATTAATGTATTACATTTTAATTTTTAATATTTAAATTTATTTAATCCTTTAAATCATATCCTATTACGACAAATAAGCACCCACCAGTAATAGTTTTCAAACTCTATCTGTAGAAAGTTACATGAAAGTTACGGTCTCACATATTTCCGTATCATATTACAGGTAAAAACGTAAAACAAAGTATGACGATTGTATATTAAACCTGGAAAGTAATACATTGCTTCTAAAATATTTTGAAAAAATAGTGAGTTTGATTATAATTATTACTGTAGAACTGTCGTCTGTATCACCAGCTGCTATTTACTGGATATTGGTTTCGAATCTGCTCGTAAAAAATTTCTAAAATAGATATGAAAAACAACATAAGCAGTATTTCATTGCATTTGCTGACATGGAAAAGCAATCCAGGTATAATAATATTCGATAACGAGACCAAACATTTTCCACTGTTTAAATCAAACTTGGCATCTTGTATAGGAATAAAATGGTGGTTATTTAAGACTAGGAAAATTCCAATTTATGAAATGATAAGAGCTTCGGCATTAAGTTATTTTCAAAAAGCATCGAAATTTCAACATGTGTCATTTCTAATGCGTGGAGCTACTTGAATTTCTTTGATGATGGAAGTACCATTCAAATCGCTTAATCAGTATATTATTATGTGTCTTTGGATAAATGTTGACGGTTGAATACTGTCATGCCTTAGTCCTTAATAACGCGACATTAATCTCTCGCAGTGTTATTAGTAATATTTAAAATAACTGATTCAGGAAGTGATTTACGCCTATCGATATCCGAAAACCCTACATTAACATGTCCTGACGATAAATCTAAACTGGCTGGTCGGGTTATCATAGCAGAGGATCGCCGCTGGACCATATCTGCGTCAATACTTCCTACATGAACTCTGTTTTGAGAGAGTAATGTATTATTGTTGCTACCTGAATTGAAGGAATATGCAGCAATATCTAACATGACATTTTCTTTCGTATTTAGTTCAGGATGCAGTAAAATTATATAGAGTTTTTTCCCAAACATGCAACATAGTACACACGAACCAAATATAATCATACCAAAGGATGAAATAGCTGCTTGAAAGGGTCCTACCGTGCCAAAATAGGCTGGTGTCATAGTTGCTAAGGATAACAGCATAGTGATCGATGCGAAATTAATATACTTTGCTTCGCAGAAATTTTCCGGTAATTTTCTGGTTTTAAAGGCTAAATAGACGCATGTTAGACATAATAAAGCAAAATAACCAACGGCAACTATGTAACCAAGTCTTGTTTTTGAACGGCAATTCAAATAAACTAATTGTTCTGATATTACTTGTCTTCGAAGCTTGATAGGATCGTATATACTGGCAACAACACAGACTACAACTTCAATGGTGGTTAATAAAATGGCCAAAATAGCTGGTCCTCGATCTCCTAATAACATTTTTGATTTTTGAGACTTGATAAAGCCGGTTTTGAATATCGCAGAGATGCGATTGGTTTTTACCAATATGATAGACATGACAAAAGCTATCGAGATACAAAATATAAATAGGGTTATGGTACAATTAAATATACTTATGGGAGCTCCAAATAAAGGTGCGACCGATAAGCACATAAGAATACCAAAAAGAAGCATTTGCGATAGAACAAAATCGGAAGCTTTCACCACTGGAGTATTTCGATATTTGATTATAACTGCCCATGTAAAAAGTGTGCTTGCGGCTGTAATGCTATAAGCAATCAGCATAATTACATTTTGCATACTTGAATAAGTTAATTCAAAGGGTTTAATGAGTTCACACGTCGTTTGATTTTTACTGCTAGCACTTCCTAAAGGACAGGACTTACAAGCCGGAGCATTAGTTTTATTACTGTAGGTATTATAAGGACATGCATGGCATTGCCAACAGCACAACGGTCTACTGATATAGGTGAAATAGTCTCCGGGCTGACAAGTCGCTGCGCATATCTGAGGTAACTGGGATATATTGTTATAGGGACCAAAGCCTGCTTTACTTTCATTGATTGATAGCAATTCTACATTACCAAGTGTCCAATTACCTACAGTAACAGGTCTTAATACGCGATGCTTTGTCGACCATTTTAAATTGACGATGTTATAAACAACGTCATGTGGACCGCCATTTTCATTAAATTCGAAATCCTTTGAAGTCATACCTTGAAATGATATTCGATACATATTTTCTATTACTTTTGCTAATTGAAATTCCGGATCGTTAGGTGTTTTTTGGCAAATGTGTTGATTACATTGCAATGTCTTATGAAGGGCATGAGCTAAGGCATAAACTGCATCAATGACATAAGCTGCGTTATAAGACAAGCGTTGTAGGTGATTTCGAACATCATTATCTGGATTGTACTTTACATAATCTTGGCATACTTGCTGCGCATTATCATCGGTAAAATTGTGAATGCCATGAAACATAAGCCAAAAGGGTAATAGTGAAGGATTGATATTGTTACAAATGGAGACCTCAGTAAGATATTGTTGAAATTGCAAGCTTGGACGTCGTTTAAGTGTTATGCCCATCATGCCACCGATGACATATCGATCTAACTTCCACATTTCCTGATTCCATTCGCATGATGTTAGGAATGTTTTACCAGTTACATGTCGATTTTGAAACCTGAGCAATAAATCTGCCAAAGCATTTTCTTCTACTAATAAAACGACCACTGGTGCTTTACTCGATTTGATTTTCGATATTGCATTATTTATCTCTAATGGATTCGCCGGTATCACTAAATTTTCATCAACACATGTCCTTTTTTTTTTAATTATTTCCATCATCTCTCGATGAATCGATTGGCTGTATTCTGATTTCAAGGTAACGATAGATATAAAGTTCCAGTTCAAGCGTAATAGTATTGCGGCAATAATTCTAGCCAAGTAGTTATCGATCGGTACAGTTCTGAAAAATGTTGGAAACCGATGGCGATTGGTCAGCTTGGTATCAGATGCAGCATAACTTATTTGAGGCATAGTAAACGTCTTTAGAATCGTTTGAACATCTGAACTTGTTCTACTACTCTTAGCACCGATAATTCCGACGAGCTGGTCATCCATCGCCAACTGAGAAGTCAAAAAAGGATGTTGATTTAAAGAATGATTATTATTACTTATGGTTCGGTGAGAGTTGCATAAATCATTTCTACGAAATTTAAGTAAAAGATCTAATGTCTGCTTCATTGCCACATCAGGATTATCACAAGTATTTCGAATATCATAACCAATCGTTACATTAGGTAATAACGATGAGCTATTATTGATTAGCTCCACAGCATAAATCATGCCTTGTAAGTTAACCAACTGTTCCCAGTCAATATTCAAGCAACGCTTACTATTGCGGTCAAAACTTGAATGAGTTGAAAATAAGCCACCAAAAGAAACTTGACCTTTCATAGCTATTCTGACTAGTTGTCTGCTTATAATTGGTGTATTACTCGTGGTAGGTAAAGATGATGGGGTTGGTGATGATGGAGGCCTTGATAATGGAGATTCATCAAGTAGGTAACCTTTAGTAATTGCCAAAATGAACAACAAGATGGTCATTAAACTAGCTGCGGATGTCATTTCGTGTTCTTAAGAAGGTTGAGTTACGAAAAATTTGTTCGTAATTGGGTATTTTATTGGTTTAAAATCAGTTTGTACGACTGAAGAAACGTTTTAAAGAATAAATCTTCAATCTATATAACTTTGAGTAGAAGAAACACCATCAATTTATTGAAATAAAATAATTGTATAAATTCTAGAGAGATACGGATTGTCAAAATTAGATTTGATCCGATGTTCAACCGCTTTTGTAATCCTTAAACAACCAAATTTAACATAGCATCAATAGCCTAGAGTAACATATTTTCGGAAAAAAATAATAAATGATAATGGTTTATTTCATCTCTATTTATCCAATATTGTACTAGAATAACATAATGAGAAAATAAACAATCTTCTTGGTTATCAGTCTGTCTCGCAATAATTTGGTATCGACCATCTGACATTGTAAGAGATAGTCCAATAGATGGAACTTGGATGGATCAATTAAGTAGAAAGATGTTCGATTGGATAATGGAACATAATGGCAATGTTGACATTTATTTGCACCTCTATGACGTGCATTTATTTCCGCAAAATTACGTCGATAAATTAATAATGTTTATTAATATCTAGTCTTTGTTCTTATAGCAAGTGATGAAGTTCATCAATCCTTGCCAAACTTGGATGTTTTAGCGTGTTCTTTTGAGTTTTGATATTCTAAATTATTTTAACGTAACCTGTATCCTACGATCTTATACGAGCAAAATTTTGTTTACTTTGCTATTGAAAATTCTACGCCTAGATATGTTTTATTATGTTAGGTAGGGTTGTTACGATGGAAACCAATTTTAAGATATTACAGAACTATTTTATAAAAATATACTATTTCAGATATACAGTATTCGAAATTTAACAATTAATTATACTGTGCGATATTAGCATATCGTAGCAATTTCTGTATTTATTTTCCTTACAATTTAATATTAACTTGGTAACTGTCACTATAGTACATATGCAACCGTACTATCTCATAGCACAATCAATTCGTAATTTTACACGATACTTCTGAGGTGGTAACACGTATACTATGACGAACTCCCTAGCGTACCCCTTCTTTTAAATTTTTGCTATATATGAAATCGGTTCACTTCCTGTTAACTGAACAACGTACTTATGAGAATATTTTAATTCTGTTACATGGCATGATAATTATCTTTTTATATTAGATCAGAAGTTAAAAGATAGGGGTTATCATAAAATTAATCTATCAATTGTAATTGGAATATTATTATGATGATATGATCGACCTTCAACTATGAT
>NW_002060953.1:1637288-1668804 GCF_000150275.1 Trichoplax adhaerens | reverse complement strand
CGGGAATAAAACTGGCTCTGAGTACTGTAATATCTTAAATAAATGTATAAATAATATTGTTTTCAGTTTCATAATCTACTGTACCCTTTACACTGAGTAAATGAATTAAGTTAAAAGTAATTATGTTAAACATTTTTTGACACTTTACGAGTTATAACTCATGAGGTAAAACATCATTCAAAGTTATACAAAGAGATCAGGCTACGCTAGCAATTTATAAACACAAAGAGTAAAGAAAACGAAATTAAAATATTTAATATATCGTGTCGAATCAATAGACTAAAGATATATTTATAAGATACAGTACAGCCTGTAAATTGACTGCTTGATTGAGATGAATCAAAAATATATAATAGAGTGACCTAAGTAAGCGAGAGTTTATCATCGATATCATATTGTAGAGTAGTAAACCTGCTTCTCCAACTATGCGCAACTTATTACGTATCAAATAGATCACCGTAAAACAAATTGAATAAATTACCGTATTTTCTGAGTTTTTTAAGCAGGAAATATGTAAAGAAAAATCATTTCGTTGGGCTAAATCGAATTACATTTGCGAAAAAATTCGCAATAGAACAGACTATTACGGGTTTTATATCAAATCAATGTTACTATAACTGCTACATGCACTGGTAGACAAAACATACTCAGATAGGTCTATGATTCTAAAGAATATCTGCCAGCTGTCAATTTTAGTGAAGCTACTTAAACTTTTAATGATTATCAACTGTCATCAAATTACTATTACTTTTTTAACTTATATCTAATCATACTTTTATAAAATACTTCAGATAAAAGTAATCGGACCTATATGTTAATCCATGTTGATGCTTGGCTACGGTGAGTAAGACTAAAATTAAATGGTTTAAATTGCAACTTTTATTAAATTTTTACTCAACCAAAAGGGATTATTTAAAAGTGAAGAATGAAATTAACCCAAACTTTATCCATATTTGAATTAAGAATTCCTACTTTTAGAATTTGAAATTACACATCGTCCTTGAATTCGCGATTAAATTGAATCAATGCTGTATTTAATTGTGCACCAGTTACTATTAAATGTTAGCGTTCGTATAATTCTTCCATGATAATTAAGACATGCTTCGGTTTAAGATATTATTAATTAACAATGTGATAATGTTATTAAAGTAGAAGTAGACGGTTCAGTTTAGATAATTGTAAATATTATGATCTGTTGAAAAATTGTGAGGTTCAATCGTTAATGGACTTCCGTTATCGAATGTGTAGAAGTAAGGTACTTAATATGCCAATGACGTGTAATCGCTAAAATGGTGGTTGTCACATTTGTAGGAATCTGTTAGATCTTAAACGGATTTAAGTTGTTGATTGGGGCTATAATATTATTAGCGCATAATATTAATTAACACATATTTGTCCGATAGTAATTAAGAGGATTATAAAGCTATAGAAAAGACTAAGTTATGTATAAGAATAATTAACAGGTTGTAAAGGTGTAGATTTGGTACAAGTATATAAAGGGTTGTAATTTACCTCGCTGAGGAGGAGGAAAATACGCAGACCTAATAAAGTTAGTTTAGTAAATTTATCCAAACACTTCTAGCCCGCCTTTTACTGTTGACTGAGGCCCTTAGCTAAAGTAGAGCGAGTAGTGACGCTTGGTTGCGGTTTTACTGTACGATAGAAGAGAGTAGGATAAGTGTGGAACGGGAATTTGATTGCTCCAAACGACGTTGTGACAAGACATTATCATTATCAATAGCTTGTTCTTCAAATGTATAAGTTTCGATTTTTTTATCTAATTAAAGTATTATATAAAGAAATAAACTTAAAGCCAGGATATTTGGTTTTCTATACGAAGATAATCGACCAAAACCAACGTGGCATAATTTAATAACTAAGGCATTTGAATCTACTCTAGATCAATCCGTGAAACACTACAATAGAGGCAGTTACGATTATTCTTGATATATTTATAACCTAACCTACCTGTTAACTCTAAATTCTATGCCTACTTAATTTCGTATAGCTTGTAAATTAATCTTACTCTACTTTATCATTCGTTATATCTTGCATTACATTCGAAACTTTGGTGGAACTGAATGAATTTACGCCGATCTTGAGGCCTACGTGAATATTGTTCCCCTCATTGATTCCACAGCTTCCAGCTGAAGTATAAATTAGCTATATTGGTCATAACATGTTCACGAGTATTGAGTTCTGGGTGGAATAAAAAATGTATAGCTTTTGAGTAAACAAGCAAAGCAAAATAGTCAAGGCAAAGATGACAATACTAAATAGTAATATCGGCACTTGAATGGGCCGCACCGTGCCAAGATACCACGGAACCATGGTTAATAAAGTCATGAGAATCATGAAAGAAGTAAAGTTTATGTTTTCCGCTTCACAATAGTTATCTAGCAACTTTCTTGCCTTAAATGCTCAATAAGCGTTAGAAATACAAAGTATAGAGAAATAATCAATTGTAATTGCAGATTCAACGAGAGTATTCGACCGATATCGTTGATAAACTATGTTTTTTGGTATAAAATAGCGATGAACTTTAATAGAATCGTAATAATTAGCGATAAAACATATCGCTATTTGTATCAAAGTTAAAAATATTGCCACGAGAATGAACCCACGATGGCCAAGATACGCTCTCGCTTCGAAAGATTTTACGAAATCTGCCTCAAAAACACTAGAAAACCTATTGGTTTAAACAAAGATGATCGACATAACATAAGTAATTGATGTACAAAATCAGATATAACCTATCGAGCAATTTAATAATTGTAACTGGTGCAGCAAATGGAACTGCCACCAATATACACATGAGAATGCCTAGTAGAAACATTTGCGACAATATAAAATTGGAAGTTTTGACAATTGCTGTATGATAATAATGAATAATCACGATCCAAGTCAAGACGGTATGATAATAGTTAGGATAAGATACGTGAACAAGATTATACCATTATTTTTGTACTGCGTTGGCAAACTTACTAATGGACAAGCATGACAAGTTGGTGACTGATTGATTGTTGGCAGCTCCAAGAGGACAAGCAATATATTTCCAACAACATGTCCGAATTGCAATGAATTGATAATAGCTACCAGGTTGGCAAGTTGATGAATGTGGACCAGAAATCTGACTTAAATTAGAATAGGATCCCAATTCAATGTCAGTATCATCGTTAACCTGTAATAAGGGAAAATTTTGACTCTTCCATGTACCAACAAAGACAATATAATATATATTGGCCTGCCCACTCTGAGATTTTAAGGTAACGAGGATGTAAGTAATATAACGAGGATTTCCTTTCTTATTAAATGGAAATAAAGGTGTTGATTTGCCTTCAAAGGATATCCGATACAAATTTTCTTTGACTTGTTTTCTAAACGATGGATTATTGATTATTTAACGTTGACAAGGACTGTTATTGCATTTTAATATCTTATGGATTGTATGTATTAGTACTTTTACCTTATTCTGAACGTGAGATACGCCAAGAGAATGTTGATAGGTATTGTTTTATGATATACAGATTAACCCTGCTAGTAGATCTCTATTGGTAAAAAATAACTGGTTTCATAAGTTGCCTATTTTAATTATTGTGTTACTGTAGTGATGCACCCTAGATTTGCTTGTGTTGCGTACTATATTTAGAATAGTTAAGTTTCTAAAAATAGATATTCTTGTGCTGCTAGATTTAGGTGACTGGTAACTACTATATTAGAAAGTGTTATTCACTAATATAGCTGTTAACTAATTATGGTACAGGACGTTATACGACTTGAAATACTAAGATTGTAAAGATGCCCAATACCTTACGGTGTTGGACATTAATGGTAAAGTAATAATATTGTAGCAGTTTGATTAATACTGTAAAATGTAGTGATGATTCATGTCTGATTGTAGACGATGTTATTGCCTTAAATAGATTCAGAGAAAAGTATATAAGGTGTACAAATCTGAGCGTAAAGGAGGAGAAAAGATTTGATATCTAATTGAGCTCAGATTACTTTAGACTAGATTCTTGTGAGTAATTAATTATTGCTGTACTATTCTTTAGAACCTTGTAATAAAAAGCTTTTATAGTACTGGATTCCTCTGTGGACTAAAATTACTGTGGAAACGATATTACAGTTACCAGTTAATTATTTCCGTTAGGGTATGATCAGAAGCTGAAATGTTAACGACTTTGGCTTGACATTTTTTAATTTTAGACAAGGCATGTTACTGTTCATCATTACCGTAAATAAAAAAGATATTTATTCATATTTTTCCTAAAGTAGAGTTGTGATAAGTTAAGTCGTTAATGGATTTCCATTAATGAATGTGTGATAAAGATTGTCACACTTGATTAGTGAGTTGTTTAGTAACAAGTCTAGTTGATTTGTTAATTGGAGTAAGAGTAGTAAACACTCAATATTAAATTACATATATTTATTCTATACTGACTATCATAAATATATGTTATACAAAATCAAGTATATTGTAAATAGAATTATGCCGATGGAAACTGGCACAGGTATATAAGAGCGTACCTTTAATCATAGAAGCAGTTCTGATATTACATTGCCTAGTAGTATATTCTATCGTTCGAATAAAGAGGATTTATGAAGTTATCTGGATATACTCATTGCTGAATAAGGTCGTATACTGAGCTGGTCGAGTTAGTGAAGCTTATTAGCAACGGTATATTACGGTAGAGCGGTTACGCTAGGAATAAAATTAGTTACTTTTACTACAAACGACGTTGTGACATGGCATTACTTATTTTCTCCTTTACTCGTGAAATACTTTCTGAAAAGTGAGCCTGTATTCCTTGCTTTAAAATGATTGACAATTTGCTGATGAATATCATCGCTATCAGTAATATGTGACAGTAGGTTAAGTAAATTCCAATTTATATTGACTAAAATTGACGCTATCATTTGGGGTAATGAAATACAAAGGTAATAATTCGAAAAATTGTTGAAAATATTTGCTTTCTCAAGTAATTATCACCCTTGGCACTGTAACTAATTTGCGCTGTATCGGCAACTTTCGAAGTTTCTTGAATATCAAAGTTTCTACGGGAATTTTGAGTCCCAATAATACCTGCTAATTGGTTACTAATGTCAAGTTCTGTAACTGCAGCAGTAGTAGAGGATATCATATAGTCTGAGCAAGCTAAGAAAGAGCATCGATTACTAGCATTTTCTAGATAGGACTTATCTTTGTAAACTGAAACAATAAATCCAACGCTTCGCTAATAGCGATATGGCTATCATTATATCCATTACGTATGCTATAACCTAGCGTAATATTAAGCAGTAAATTTGGATTATTATTAATTTCTTTAATGGCAAATATCATTCCATGCACGTTAATGAAATGTTGCTAGTCAATGATATTGTATCGCTGTATTTTCTGATCACAACTTCTATGGATTGGAAATATTCCACTAAGAACTATTTGACTATCTTTTAAACGCCGCGTAATATTGAACTATTTCCAACCTTACAGTATCTAGTTGCACAAGGAAAGATTTGGCCTCTCTGTATTTCAGTCAATTTAACTAATCTCTTATTTTAGCTTCCTATACTATTCCTTAATCCAATGCATATTTAATACGGTTTTGCAAGTGCAAGACACCAAGCTACATATGATTGTCTTCCCTCTCTTTGGCCAATCATATACCATCTATTGAGATGTGCCAGTGCCTCTTCAAGACGCCATGCAGTCCCACTTAACCGTACAACTAACATCCCTAGTATTATCCACTAACAATCCGCTAGGCCTATAACACCTGATAGAGCGCCATTAACACCTCAAACATACTGTCCTATTTACTCGAGGCTAAGCGTACTCTAATTTTCCTACAAACCGGTTTTTATTGCATTTATTGAAAAGATTAAAGAGAGAGCCAGTATAAGGGTTAAAACAGTAGATGTACCGTTACTAATGCCAACTGTAAAATGATAACTGAATATCACCTATGCTGTCATTATTAATGCTAAGCGTAGGTATTATTATTATATGCAAAAATTCTATAATATACCTACGGTACAATAGTTTTAACGAAACGGTTAAGTATAACGATCAAAAAGATAAAGGTCCTCTTGATCTTTTGTGTATACGAATTGATAATAGAAACGTTAAGAAATCAGAAATCGAATGATATGGAATTTTCTTCCGGCTTTGTCCTGCAAATTTGGATCTCGAGTCAACTAATATTAAAATGACGCAATCTAAGGTATTAAAATTCCATAACAGCTATCGTTCTTTCAAAAGCTGTTAACTTTAACTATCAAATATTAAAAATTTTATCTTATCAATACAGAAAAAATTAAGTAAATCGGTCCTCCATTAATCATACAATGTTAGATAAAAATACTAAACGACATATTATTTTCTAATTGAATGCATTCATTGCTGCCAAGATTTACAATAATTCTTAACGATAACTTCTTCAAACTCTTTTTTGGACAGGGTGGGGGATTATCTATAATTACATCATATCATATTTATTAATAAAGTATAGAATAGCATTTCGATGGAATAGTAAAGCATAGCGATATAGAGTAATAGATGAAAAAAGGACATCGATGAATTCAAAGCGTGAACATAGTGAATTAAGTTGTCTACGTACGACTTGTCTGACATCTAACAGAACAATTTCGCTCTTTGCTAGAGTTGCAAGACCAATTCAAAAATGCACTGAATAATCCTTTTCTCCTATTTTGTCATCAAATGAGGGATGAATATAGATCTTAATGTAGTAGGATCTGTACAGTGCAATGTAATAAAATGAGCGTAAGATTTTAAAGGAAATTTCTATTCAGTAGCAACAAAGACTTTGATAGAGTTAGCTACAATTACTTGTCTTGCCAAGTTACTATTCCATCGTATATTACATCGTGTAAATCAATAAATTTGTAATAAAATCATCTCATAACTATTCGTTCTAATCGAACTTGGACAAAGTAATTGCCTCAGGTAGAAAAAATTTAAATATAGAGGCATTTATTACAATATTTAATAATAATGGAGCAATAATTTATGACGACGAGAATCTAATTTAAAGTATCCTGAGCTCAAAGAAGTCTATTCTACTCTACGCTCATCTCAGTAGTTTACTCTTTCTTTAAATCAATTAAATTACTGTTGCTAGGGAGTGTTTGACCTTAAAGATTACTCTAAGAGTATAACGAATGAAAATATCCTCTTTTTATTAGTGGTATATCTCCTTAATGATGTTGCTAGTTGCTAGCCATAGCACCTTGCAGTTATATCGCTTAACACCTGCTAATTTATTAAGATTAATATATATTCATAGCAGCTGTCCAATTAAAATTATTTATCATGGTAAACATATACTGGTTCGTTGTTAAAGTCGATTAAATTCCTATCTTGATTAGTTACTTTATACTTAACACAATGTATTGCTTTGTGATAATATCTCGTAAGATTCTTTTTAGTCTAAATTAATTCTCTCAAAAATTTTCTTTGGCAAGTAGAAATTAAAAATTAGGCTTATTGTAGAGCGCAGTCCTTGTTGTAAGAATAGTACGCATAGATTATTAAAGCACAAATCGAATTTAGAGAACCTTAAGCTTGAAAGTTTCCTTTAATCTATTTTCGACATATTAACAGAAGATTTACAGAAGATATTTTCTTACATAGGTTATCACTTTATTTTACAGTACGAATCAATCTGCTTAATACAATGTCTAACGCCTGTAAAGTAGTTGGCCTCTTCCCAATTACAGTACATTAAGTCACATCGGTCTATTTACCGCGCTAGCTAACTAACTAATATTAATAATGGAAAATTTCTATTATTAACATAACGATAATTAGTCATAACGCCACTCTCTGTAGTATACATTAAAATAAACTTAAAATGTGATTATTAATTAGTTTTAAACTATTCAAGCACAAATTGTTATGTATTATTAATAACAACAAAGATTCAATTAAACTATTTCTACATTTTTCTAAATGTTAAGATGACAATCATTTTCCTTGTACACCTTTCGTCATCACGGAATGTATTTGTAAAGACATTATCAATAACTCTTAATCACTCGATCCCTCATATTTTGTTTTCATACTACAAGTATTCGTTGCCTATTACTATTACAGATTAAGTATAGAAATTAGATTTCATGTACGCAGTCTTTATAGTTCTTTACTTTTCTAGTCTATAATGCAATTCCTACTTTCTACAAGATAGAGCTCCACTCCAATTCTCGTATACGGTGTAAACTGTAAAATGATAAAACTTTACGCTAATAAGCTACTAGATCGCTAGATTTTTGAATCACTCGAGCTTTTATTCAGCTGATTTCTTAAGTGATATAATTATAAAATTGACTTATTACGTTTACATTAGTCGGTTTATGACAATTATAATCAAGATATTACGATGTGATACATTTCTAAACACGATGTAACACTGAAATTGCTGGTTTGATTCAATCAACCAGAAACAATTAGCTAATTTTATGGGAGAAGAAATAAAATCAAATGCTCAAAATTTAAACCGTGAGTAAATGAGTTATTCAATATCTGGATAGAATTGCGACAAAACATATCAGAAAAAGATTTCAAAAATGACTTAGCCTATTAGCTTATTAACCGCTTTAACTTTGACTTGCACTGAAATACTCACTACCGTAGAAAGAGCTAATTACAAACATTGACACAAGTTGAACTAAAGTGGCCTTTCATCCATCCTAGTTAAGTTTCCATTTAAATATTCTGATTCTTAGATGCCTAACATAATCCAAAAAAACTCATAATCGAATCGATTTAAAATTACATTTGAATAACTACAATAATTTGTATCATGGAAAGTAAAGGACCAAAATAGTTATTCGACGATTAGTACAACCAGAAAATTATTCTTGGATCTTAAAATATATAAATTTAGCACTCTTAAGCTAATTAACAATAATTAATTACATAATATGCTTCAGAATTAATGTAGCTATTTGGGTCAGAAATGTAGCTATTGCCACATGTAATGATGTTACAGCCATTTATTAGACAATTCATGAAAGAGATGCAGTATGGCAACCAATGTGCAATAGATGCAATAGTTCTTACTCAAGTTTATGGTTGCAATTACTCATTATATATAAGCGGCGTTCGTTTATAACTCTTGCAGTTGTAAATTTTGTAATCAAGATGAATAGATTTGGTTTATTCTTTCTTTACTTATTCCCGATGTCATTTCCAAAACTTCCGACTGATGTGGGGAAATTCCAGACGTTGTACGTCCTACATGTACCAATTTTTGTCTACTCTTGGTAAGGGTTCCAGCTTGATTAAAGGAATAATTTGCTATATCCACTATAATATTTTCACGAGTATTCTGTTCTGGATGGAGTAAAATTATATACAACTTTGGACTAAACATACAAAGCAAAATAGCTAAGGCTAACGTGATTATACCAAATGATGATATTGCTGCCTGAATAGGCCCCGCTGTTCCGAAATAAGACGGAACCATAGTTAGCAAAGACATAAGTATGATTAAAGAAGTAAAATTAATATATTTTGCTTCACAAAAATTTTCTGGTAATTTACGTGTTTTAAATGCCCAATAAACACAGCAAATACAAAGAACAGAAAAATAGCCAATCGCGATTGCATATCCAATACGAGTATTAGATCGACATTGCAAATAAACTATATCTTCAGATATTACAAGTCGATTAACTTGAATAGGATCGAAATAATTGGCGATAAAACAGATTGCTATTTGTATTACGGTCAGAAAGACGACTAATATAGCGGGTCCTTGATAGCTAAGATATACTCTTGTCTTAAAGGACTTCACAAAACCTGACTCGAATACTCTAGAAACTCGATTAGTTTTAACAAAAATGATGGACACAATAAATACGACGGATGTACAAAACCAGATAAAACCGACGGAGCAATTAAGCATTGAAACTGGAGCAGCAAAAGAAACTGCAGTAGACATACACATCAGAATACCAAGCAGAAACATTTGTGACAACATAAAATCAGAAGCTTTAACTACTGCTGTATGACGATATAGAATAATTACAATCCAAGTAAATACTGTACAAACAGCGCCTAGACTAAGATAAATTAACATGATTACATTCTGTATACTATAAAATGTCAATTCGTAGGGCTCGATCAGATGACATTGCGTTCGTTGTCGATTCGCTAAGCTTCCTAAAGGACAAGAAAAACAACTTGACGACTGTGATTGATTATTGACTGTTCCGAGCGGACAAGAAATGCACTTCCAACAGCATGTAAGATTCGTTAGGTATTGATAATAGCTACCAGGTTGACAAGTAGATGAGCATGGATTAGAAATCTGACTTAAGTTAGAATACGGCCCGAAACTAACTAGCGTATCGTTAATGTGCAAAGGAGGAAAATGATTATTTCTCCAGGTACCGACCAAGACGACGTCGTATGTATTCTGTAGTGTAGATTTTATGTTATGGATATAATAGATGATATGGGAAGGATTTCCATTTGCATCAAACTTAAATATCGGAGCTGATGCGCCTTCAAAAGATATTTCATATAAGTTTTTTTTAACTTGATTTTTAAAGGATGGATGATTGACTATTTCATATTGACAAGAACTGTTACTACAATTTAAGGTTTTATGGATTGAATGAGCTAAAGCATTGACAGCGTCTACGACATAAGATATACTGAAAGAATTTCGATAGATATCTTTCTTTGTTTCACCAATTTTATTGAGTAACTGGCCACAAGATTCTTCAAGATCTTGTTCTGTAAAATTAGTGAATCCGCGATTTTCGAGTTCCTGGCTTAAAAATGGTCGCAAACTGAGACAAAGCGGAAACTTTCGAAGATATTCTACAAATTTTGAACTCGGGCGATGCTTAAGGGATATACTAATCATTCCTCCAATTATATCTCGACTAGTCTTAAAAAACTGGCTTTCCAAAGTACCAGTCGTAATAATTGTCTTACCGGTCACATTTTGTTTTTCAAATTCTTGAATAATACTCGTTAGATACTGATTCGTGGCCGTAATAATAACGACTTTAGCAGGACTTGTTTTAATTTTCGATACTGCTTCAGAGATACTGTTCTGCTGATTTTTAACTTTCTGTGACAAATGTATGCATATATTTTTTTGTTGTAAATATTTCTGGATTTCTTCATGGACACGACTACTTAGGTCAGTAACGTACGACAGTAAATCGATAAATTTCCAATTAAAGTAGGATAAAATAGATTCTAAAATTGTCGGATAATGATCTTCCGGAGGAATAGTCCGTAAAATCATTGGAAATCTTTTCTTGTTGCTAAAAAGGCTTTCTTTGGCACCATATGTAATTTGGGCTAAGTTGAAAACTTTGGAAACTCCTTGAATATCAAGACATCCACGAGCATTCTGATCTCCAATAATGCCGGCTAATTTATTACTTACGGCTTGTCCTAAGGCTGAAGTAGTAGTAGCAGTAGAAAACTCATGTGGAAAGGAACAAGATGAGAAAGAGTATTGACTACGACCATTTTCTTCACAGGATTTATATTTTGAGAACTGGAACAGTATGTCTAACGTTTCTCTAACGATGACATGATCATTATCGCATCCATCACGTATATCATAGCCCAATGTGATATTAGGTAGCAAATAAGAATCTTCATTAATTGTTTCAATAGCAAATATCATCGCCTGAGCGTTGATAATTTGTTGCCAGTTTATGTTGCTACATAGCTGCTTTTTGGCATCATACTGTTTGTGAATTGGAAACACTGCGCCAAGCACTATTTGGCCATCTGCTGAAACGCCGATTTCTGTAGAATCGGTTAAGAGTATTAAAGAAAGTACTAACATAGAAGCTAGGCCAGTAGCTATATTATTATTGATTGCTACTGCTAAACGAAAACAGGATGTAGTACGTTCTGTCATTGCTAATAAGAATTGAAAGCAAAATTATAATCTACTCTTCGATCTTATTGATACAACGCTGGTAGAATAGAGATAAAATATAAGCATTTATTACAATTACAAAATCGTAAAAATTGAAAATGTAATCGATAAGAAATGAATTCTACGTTAATACGCGAACAAATAATTTAATTTTCTAGAAGACGAAATAGCTAATTTTCAAATACTTTACATATTAACATTTATTTGATTTCGTAGCTATTTAAAGTTTATTCTACCCAAACAATACACTTATGCTAAAATGTTGTAGTATAAGCTAGTAATGTCAATAAATTAAACATATAAATCGATAATAAAAAGGCGTTCAGTTAATTCGTTCAGTTTTCTAGATCTAGATTATTATCATTAAACGAATGATTACGATAGCCCCTACCAATGCAGATAGAATTTACCGCACATCAATGTTTATCGATCAGCTAATTTCTAATTTCATAGCATTAATGTTTTAAGGCCTTTACGCTAAGTTTAAGATGCAAATGCACGGACGTTACTTTCTGATATGAAATACAGCGTTAAGATTATTTTTAGGACATAATGACAAGTTTAGACGTTATCGTTGATATAATTAAGGATGGTTATTTCAAGTTCATGTATGTTGATTAGTATGACATAGAGTTTTATAAAGTAATAAAAGATAATGATGACGTATAGCAATTCTCCCAAGAAGAAATATTGATTGGATTAACTCGGAACGTATAGCTAATCAATTCAATTTTGAAGGCATTATAAAACAGATCAATAAAATTCAATTGCCCTGCATTCAATCTAAGAAAATGTTATTTTTCTATTCATCTTGTCGAATTCACTAAACATATGTTAGGATGATTTATTCCTCCTAATATATTTATTATATTAAAATAGTAATGGAGCATAATAAGCAAAATGGTTTAATTATCCATTTTTAAACAGAAATCAAATTTCTCCTTTCTTCAATCAGCAATAATGGAAATGTCAGGTGCATAATCCTAAACACTTAAGTCAATTTTGAACTAGCTTGTATGGTCACAGATGTTAAAATGATGAGGAATACATCAAAAAAATATATAAAAGACGGCAATATTTTATAAGCACCAAAAGCAATGTAAATTTGCAATGTAATGACTATCCAATACAACGCAGCTTTAGCTCAGTTTCTAGCAGCTACTGAATTAATCCAGGTAAAATCCTGTTACCAATCCATTAAGTTCAATGATTAGCAGATGATGGTCCATTTTCTATGAAATGGAATTAAAATAGAATGATTACTTGGTTACATTTGGTTTCGATCCTTAATTTGAAATCTCATTTTGCTCTAAACTTAACAAATGAATAATCCAGATACAATTCTAATAATTACCGTATGCTTACAAAACGCATAGAAAATTGAGTAAATCGGTGCTTAATTTATCAAGATTGTTGAATAAAATAGCTAAACGATTTGATATTTCATTTTGAATGTCTCCATTTTTGCCAAGATTTACAATAATCGTAACAGTAAGTTCTACAAACTCGTGTTGAGGGAATTATCTTTAATTACATCATACTGCACTGGTAGTTATTAATATGGTGTGAATTGTGTTTTAATATGATATTAAAGCTTACAAGTAGCAATATAGATTTTGCGGACAAAAATCGAACATTGATGAATGCCAGGCATAAAAATAATGAATTAACTTGTCTATTTATTACATCTAAGAAAATATTTTTACCTTTTGCTAAACCATTAGCATGACTATCTAATCTAAAGTATCCTGAGCTCAAAAGTACCTAATCTGTTCTGTTCTCATTTCTGTAGTTGCTTCATTGTTTAAGTCGATTAAATTACAATCTTGATTAGTTACTTTATACTTAACACTATGCATTGCTTCGTAATAATGTCTCGTAAAGATTCTTTTTAATCTAAATTTGATTCTCTCAAAAAATTTTCTTTGGCAAGTAGAAATTAAAAATTAGGCTTATTGTAGAGCGCAGTCCTTGTTGTAAGAATAGTACGCGTAGATTATTAGAACGAAAATCGAATTTATAGAACCTTCAGCTCAAATGTCTCCTTTAATCTATTTTCGATATATTAACAGAAGATTTACTGAAGATTTTTTCTTAAATAGGTTATCACTTTATTTTACAGTACGAATCAATCTGCTTAATATAATATCTAACGCAGTAAAGTGCTTGGTATCTTCCTAATTACAATACATTAAGTCATATCGATCTATTTACCTAACTGGCTAATATTAATAATGGAATATGTCTAATATTAACATCACAATAATCAGTATTAGTAGCGCTACTACTATAGATCAAATACGGCTATCAATACAATGATGGAAAAGAATGCATGATTGTGATCTACGAACTACTCCGTCTACAGTCAAGAAGTAGATAATGCATCTCTATGTAGTATACATTATAATAAACATAAAATGTGAGTATTTATTAGTTTTAAACTATTCAAGCGCGAATTGTTATGTATCATTTAATAACTACAAGAAGTAGTATTTCTACATATTTCTAAATGTGAAGATGACAATCTTATTTCTTTACACCTTTCGTCATCACGGAATATATTTATAAAGACAATTATGGGCAGTTTGCAAAATGACCGACTTCGCATACGGTCACGTTCATATATAATTCTTTACTTTTCCAGTCTATAATACACTACTTTCTGCATGATAAAGCTTCACTCTAATTTTCTTATAATCAAGAATTTATGATACGATACATTTATAAATAGGATATGGCACTAAAATTACAGGTTTGATTCTACAAACCAGAAATAATTTGCTAACTTTAAGAGAATAGAAATAGAATTAAATGCTCAAAATTTACACCGTGAGAAGGATGTGTCATTCTGTATCTGTATAATATGGCGATGAAACATGTAAGAAAATGATTTCAAAAATGATTTAGCATTGTAATATGTTAAACGTTTAAACTTTGACGTGCGTTGAAATGCTCACTAACGTAGAAAGAGCTAATTATAAATATGACTTAAGTAAAGCTAAATCAACTTTCTATTCATTCCAGTTAAGTTCCAATTTCAATATTCTGATTTTTATATGTTTAAAGTAATCTAAAAAACTTATAATCGAATCGAGTCTGAAATTAGATTCGAATAGCTACAGTAATTTGTATTATAAAAGTAAAGGACTAGGATAATCATTTTACAATTAGTAAAACCAGAAAATTATCCTTAGATCTTAAAATATATAATTTCAGCTCTTTTATGCTAGTTAATAATAAACTGATGGGATATTATGCTTCAAAACTAAAGTAATTATTTGGACAAGAAATTTTGCACGAGCATAAGCTACTGCTAGTATAAATGTAGGCATTATCATGTATAATGATGTTACATCCATTTATAAGATAATTTAAAAAAGAAATGCCTTAATTGACGTATTACATATAATGATGTTGCTGTCATTAAGAAAATGATTTATGAAAGAAGTGCCTTAATCAGCATATTGCATAGAGTGATGTTCTAGCCATATAGGAAGACAATGCTTGAAAGATATACAGTAACCAGTGCAGACAAGATAGTTTCTCATCAAGTTTAGGGTTTGCGAATAATTGCTTTTCAGAAATAACCGACATTTCATGAACAATTAATGCAATTTTAAATTTTGTAGTTAAGATGAATAGGTTTAGTTTATTCTTTCTTTGCTTATTTCCGGAGTCATTTCCAAAACTTCGGATGGATTTGGGGAAATAGCAGGCGTTGTACGTCCTACATGTACCAATTTTTGTCTACTCGTAATTGGGGTTCCAACTTGATTAAAGGAATAATTTGCTATATCCGCTATAGCATTTTCACGAGTATTCTGTTCTGGATGGAGTAAAATTATATACAACTTTGGACTAAACATACAAAGCAAAATAGCTAAGGCTAACGTGATTATACCAAATGATGATATTGCTGCCTGAATAGGCCCCGCTGTTCCGAAATAAGACGGAACCATAGTTAGCAAAGACATAAGTATGATTAAAGAAGTAAAATTAATATATTTTGCTTCACAAAAATTTTCTGGTAATTTACGTGTTTTAAATGCCCAATAAACACAGCAAATACAAAGAACAGAAAAATAGCCAACCGCGATTGCATATCCAATGCGAGTATTAGATCGACATTGCAAATAAACTATATCTTCAGATATTACAAGTCGATTAACTTGAATAGGATCGAAATAATTGGCGATAAAACAGATTGCTATTTGTATTACGGTCAGAAAGACGACTAATATAGCGGGTCCTTGATAGCTAAGATATACTCTTGTCTTAAAGGACTTCACAAAACCTGACTCGAATACTCTAGAAACTCGATTAGTTTTAACAAAAATGATGGACACAATAAATACGACGGATGTACAAAACCAGATAAAACCGACGGAGCAATTAAGCATTGAAACTGGAGCAGCAAAAGAAACTGCAGTAGACATACACATCAGAATACCAAGCAGAAACATTTGTGACAACATAAAATCAGAAGCTTTAACTACTGCTGTATGACGATATAGAATAATTACAATCCAAGTAAATACTGTACAAACAGCGCCTAGACTAAGATAAATTAACATGATTACATTCTGTATACTGTGATGTTTCGGATTTTTCTCGAAGATTACATTAGCTTGGGTCTTCTTCCTCTTTTGATTATTGTGACTTCGTTTGCGTTTCTTTGACTGACCACTGTGTTTTTGTTTACAAACTTTAGCTATGTGGCCTGTTTTCTGGCAATGGTTGCAGACCGCCTGTCGATGAGGACAGTCTATACGCCAATGAGTAGCGCCACACGAGGGGCAAGGCGTGTGTGGAACATCTGAAGCTATACGCGATTCCCCTGTGTGTACAACCCTTGCTGGTGGAGCTCCGGACAATCGCTGTTTGAAATTGATCGGTGTGAGAAATTCTGTCCTAGCTGAGGTGATTGTTTGAGCTTCTGCGGAGGCCATATCGGTTTCCCGTGCAATTTTAACGGCTCGATCCAAAGTTAAATTTTCTTCCAATAAAAATTTTCGGACTGTTCCTGTGTCACGAAGGCCCAAAATAAAAGCATCCAATAAATTTGCTTCGAGTGAGTCGCCTGCAAATTCACATGTTGTAGCTAACTTCCGGATTCTTGAGACGTAAGCAGTGATAGACTCTCCTTCGAGTTGCATGTTCTTCCAAACTCTGTGACGTTCGGCATGCTTCAGTCGGCTCGGCACAAAGTGATTGGCAAGCATTTCCAAAAGTTCTTTCAAGGTATGATCCTCGGGTGCTTTCGGATATGCACAACTTGTAAGAATGTTGTATGCATCAGGTCCAACCAACGCCAAAAATAAATGTAAGGAATGTTCCATTCCCATATTGTTGGCCTTGAGGAAATTGCGAAAGTGGTTTTCGTAGGTAGGCCACTGATTTGAATGGATATCGTATTGACCAGGCGTAGCGACCAACGAGTATCCCATCCTCGTCGCCAATTGTGATGTTTCGGAAGATTGTGGATTCGTCATGATCACAGTAAATTACCAGAGTTAATTTAGTAGAGGAATAGAGTTTATTGGAATTAGTGCAAAGGAAAAACCGTATGAGATTACAACGTGTATAACGACGTGACTAGTCGAATAGCTATAGTAATGTAGCATAGGTAAAGCGTGCAAGCTTACCGTGTAACTAGCAGAACTAACTAACGAGATAGGTGAAAGAAGATAGCTTTTATAATGTATGAAGCACAGCAGGAGGAAATCATAAATGACTAATAAGAATATGTTACTTCTATGTTAAGACAGGGCTACGATATAATTCAGCTAGATTCAAAGCGATTTCCACAGAGTATTTTGTTAAATATAAATTATACATATTTAGAGTTATGCTACAATCTAGTGGAAATTGACTTTTACTAAAAATAGACTATACCGTATTTAGAAGTAAACACTACATATACTATAAAATGTCAATTCGTAGGGCTCGATCAGATGACATTGCGTTCGTTGTCGATTCGCTAAGCTTCCTAAAGGACAAGAAAAACAACTTGACGACTGTGATTGATTATTGACTGTTCCGAGCGGACAAGAAATGCACTTCCAACAGCATGTAAGATTCGTTAGGTATTGATAATAGCTACCAGGTTGACAAGTAGATGAGCATGGATTAGAAATCTGACTTAAGTTAGAATACGGCCCGAAACTAACTAGCGTATCGTTAATGTGCAAAGGAGGAAAATGATTATTTCTCCAGGTACCGACCAAGACGACGTCATATGTATTCTGTAGTGTAGATTTTATGTTATGGATATAATAGATGATATGGGAAGGATTTCCATTTGCATCAAACTTAAATATCGGAGCTGATGCGCCTTCAAAAGATATTTCATATAAGTTTTTTTTAACTTGATTTTTAAAGGATGGATGATTGACTATTTCATATTGACAAGAACTGTTACTACAATTTAAGGTTTTATGGATTGAATGAGCTAAAGCATTGACAGCGTCTACGACATAAGATATACTGAAAGAATTTCGATAGATATCTTTCTTTGTTTCACCAATTTTATTGAGTAACTGGCCACAAGATTCTTCAAGATCTTGTTCTGTAAAATTAGTGAATCCGCGATTTTCGAGTTCCTGGCTTAAAAATGGTCGCAAACTGAGACAAAGCGTAAACTTTCGAAGATATTCTACAAATTTTGAACTCGGGCGATGCTTAAGGGATATACTAATCATTCCTCCAATTATATCTCGACTAGTCTTAAAAAACTGGCTTTCCAAAGTACCAGTCGTAATAATTATCTTACCGGTCACATTTTGTTTTTCAAATTCTTGAATAATACTCGTTAGATACTGATTCGTAACCATAACAATAACAACTTTAGCAGGACTTGTTTTAATTTTCGATACTGCTGCAGCGATACTATTCTGCAGTCTTGAAACTTTTTCTGCTAAAAGGACGCATATTTTCTTCCTTTGAAAATATTTTCGGGCTTGTTCATAGGCACGACTACCTAGATCACCAACGTATGACAACATGGCGATAAATTTCCAATTAAAGTAGGATAGAATAGATTCTAAAATTGCCGGATAATGATCTTCCGGAGGAATAGTTCGTAAAATGGTTGGAAATCTTGTTTTATCACCTAATAGACCTTCTTTGGCACCATATGTAATTTGGACTAAGTTGAAAACTTTGCAAATTCCTTGCATATCGATACTTCCACGTGCAGTCTGAGTTCCTATAATACCTGCCAATTTATTACTTACGGCTTGTATTATAGCAGAAGTAGTAGTAGAGAACTCATTAGGGGCTGAGCAAGATGAGAAAGAACATTGACGATGACCATTCTTTTCACAGATTTACGTTTTGTGAATTGGAACAGTATGTCTAACGTTTCTCTGACGCTGACTTGTTCGTCACCGCATCCATCATGTATATCATAGCCCAATGTGATATTAGGTAGCAAATAAGGATCTTCATTAATTGTTTCAATAGCAAATATCATCGCATAAGCGTTAATAATTTGTTGCCAGTCTATATTGCTACATAGCTGCTTTTTGGCATCGTACTGTTTGTGAATTGGAAACACTCCGCCAAGCACTATTTGGCCATCTGCTGAAACGCCGATTTCTGTAGCATCGTTTGAGAGAATTAAAGAGAGCACTAACATGGAAATTAGAGCAGTAGTTATCTTATTATTGATTACTACTGCTAAACGAAAACAGGATTTGTTCTGGGCTGTCATAACTAAAAATGAATCGAAAACAAAATTAGATTCTACCCTTCGATTTTATTGACGTAACTTTGGTAGAACAGTGATGAAATATAAGCAATTTATTACAATCTTAAAAGAATAAAAATTGATACTGTAATCGATAAGAAATGTATATATACAATAATTACAAATAGTTTAATCTTCTAGAAGACGATACAGCTAATTCATAAAAGTTTATTATTTTAGTAATTATTTATTCTTAGTTATTTAAGGTTAATTCTACGCATACATCTACTAATGCTAAGATATTGCAGTGTTAGTAATGTGAATGAATTTACCAAAAGTAAGTATACTTAATGGAAAAGCCGCTCACTTAATTCATTAAGTAAGCTAGATTAAAATCATTATCATTACAATATTGATTACGTAAATTCCTACCAGTAAAGTCAAAATTTGTTGGATGTCGATGTTTATTAATCTGCCAACTTCTAATTTGAAAGTTTTAATCTTTTAATGCCTTTGCGCTAGCTCATTACGTTTATAAAGCAATGAACGTACGCTACTTTCTAATACAATATTTAAATACAATTTCAAGACTATTTTTCGGTCATTATGGTAAGTTTATAGGTGATCGCTGATGGAATTATGGATAATTTTATCAAGTTTAAGTATTCTAACACAAAATAATGCTTGTTTAGACAACAAAAGATGATGACGTATAGCAATTCTCCCTAGAAGTAAAATATTGATTAAATTAACTCAAGACGTAAATGGAATCAATTTTGAAGGCATTATTAAACGAATCAATAAAATTTAATTGGTCTAGCGTTAAATCGAAGCAAGTATTATTTTTTTTCATCTATCTTGCTGGATCCGCTGAACATACGTTCGTATGATCTCTTCTTCCTACTGAATTAACTTTATAAATATAGTATAGGAGCATAAAAAGCAAAATAATCTAATTATCTTTTTCTAATACGAGACAAATTATCTCTTTTATCAACAGCAACAATTGATAAGTGAGATGTGAAAGGCTGAAAACTCAAATCAATTATTATTAATTTATATGAGCTACTGTTGTTAAAAGAAAAAATGTGCTAAGAAAATTGATTAGATGTAATCGCCGGCAATATGTTATAAGCAACAAAGGTAATGTAGATTTCTAATGTAATCCAAGTTCAATAAGAAGCAACTTTAGCTCAGTTTCTAGTCTCTTCTATATCAATCCGCTAAGATCGATGATGAGCAAACGATAATCTATTCTAAATTTTATTCCAATCCTCAAATTTCTTTTCGCATTAAACTTAAAGAATGAAAAATTCAGATACAATTCCAATAACTACCATATTTTTAACATACTTTTTCCTAACTATAGAGGATATATTATTTAGGATAAATATCAACTATTATTGTTGGTAAATCTAAATAAGCATTCATCGTGACATATGAAGCTAATAATATGCTGAAAGTGCTTGTAACTAAGCTGATGGCAAAGAAGATTCGTACAACATCCTGCAACCAATACTGTTGTCTATTACATTGGTATAGCAAATTCGTAAATCAATAACAACATGATAGCGAGTGAGTTTTATCTCTTAGGTTTGCAATCTGCTCATTCGTAATTTTAGCGATTAGAAAAGAAAAATCCTCTAATTTACAACTCCAAGGCACTTAATCCAAATTGCTGTAAGTACAACGTTTTAGCATATCGGCCGCAATCCTTAATTATTATATTAGAAAAATGATCATTTCTAATTCATTCGAAGCATTACAAGATACTACTACCCCTTTTCAAAGCATATGACTACTATAATTAGCATAGCTCAATACAAGCTATTAATAGCGACCTGAGAAGCAATTAACAAGTTTTTGCGTCATATAACAGATCAAAAATGGTGTCTTATCCTATCTCGTCACAGTAAAGACATAATTGTATAAAGTATCGATACCAAAAAAAGAAATAAATTTATTCCATCAACTGCTATGTCTTGGCCTAAAGTCTAAATCAAGTATAATTTCTGATATGATAAAGCTGCCAAAAATAACTATTCAATTTCAGAACTTTTATTGATTGCTATTAAGAACCCATATAAATGTGCAAATCATCAAAAATCGTGACGTGGGATGATAGTAAATTTAGATCAGTTTTAGTTTAGCAAAAAAATAGGTGTTAAGACTGGATATTACCCCAGCAGTTATAAGAAACTTGCGCATTTTAGTATCACCTTTTTCGATTTAGAGCCAAAATATGTTACAAAATGGATTATGATTTCCTTTACTTATTTAACACCCTTAATATTTCTACTTAAAGATGCTAGTCAATGATTACGTTAAGTTGATGGCGTACAATTAGGAAGATGTAAATGAACGAACTCTAAATTTGGACTAAAATGTTACTATTTTCGCGATTTCGACTACTCTGGCATTAACTGTAATTTCATGAGCGCTTTTTGATTTAATGGGCTAGTAAGTAGCTTTAATTGATTTTGTTATTACGTAAAATCATATTTATGACTATGTTTTTCGCACATACTTCAAGGATTATGTTTATTGTACTCAAGGTAATGGTTCCAGTAAGTACCATGAAGCATGAAAGTTAAACTTTGCAGTACCGTAAAATAGTATTTATAATCGTATATTAAGGTAACTGTTAACATTAATTTATTGACAATAGCTATTTACTATGTCATTCTGGAAGGAATTCGTCATACGCTATATGGCAATAAAAAATACTAAGCACTAGTAATTAATTCAATTTCATGCTATTTACATGCCGATCCAGACATATGGTTAGCATCTGATGATTTGACGATAGGAAGAGTTGATATTCTGCACTTTGAACTATTCGATTAGCTAGAAGCCCCGTATCATCTGATAAGTCTAATATTCATCTAAGGTTTTTCCATTGATTATATGTGATTTCACGTTAAGATAAATACGTCTATACAGGCTAATTTTAATTTTAAATCGTTGTTTTTAATAATATTAATATAATTTAAAAATTTCAATCAGTCATCTTACCGTTAACGACACTAAGCATAAAGTCCTATTAAAACTTATTTCGGTAACCTTACAAGATGTCTCATAGAAATCAAATTACAATCTTAAAATCTCAATTTTTGTATAGTTCAATATTTTTTTTATTGACTAGCGCTATTACGCCTGTCTGCAATGCCTATCAATACAGAAAAAATCCACAATTTGCTAGAAAAGCTGGTATAATGCAAATCCAAGGAGTTTTCCCCAATACCTTGCAATACGATCTAAACACTAACCTTTGTTCTGCCTTTAGTCTGGAAAACTTGCAGTTAACACAAGCTATGATTTACACTATGAATCAACTTATTAATGGTAATCCAAATTTATTGCCTGGAATTGAACTTGGTTATACGATAATGGATTCGTGCTCATCAAGATTTGCAGCCTCAGTTTCCCTTACATCAAGTCTCGTTACTTCTGACAAAGAAATTTTTTCTTATGCAACATGTCAAATCCCGAATTCAAATCATATTCTTACAAATTTTGTAACATCATTAGAGAATAATACGAATATTCGCAATCCAACCATCGGAATAGTAGCTGAGAAATCGGAATCTCTTACTCTAGCACTAGCATCGTATACAAGCAGTTTAAATTTACCACAAATAAGTTATAACTCTTTCACCAATTCGCTGCAAAATCGTAACTTATATCCGTACTTTTTTAGAACAACGTCAACTGTACAACTACAAACAAAAGCTATTTTTGATCTTATATCTTATTTCCATTGGAACTGGATTACAGTCATAATCGCTGGTAATGAAGCAGTCACTAATATCAAGCAAATATTAACAACGAATGCTCGGAATCGAGACATCTGCATATCCACAATCATAACATTAAATGAAAACTATACTCAATCAGCTTTATATAGAGCAGTTAGGAATTTAAAGCAACGGCATCAATCTAATGTCATTATTCTTATTGGAGATGAAAATATAGTTTTTGACTTCTTAAAAGTAGCGGAAGCTCAAAAGCTATCCGGTAAAACATTCATTGGAAGTTATACTTGGTTGAAATCGTTGCGTTTAAGCAATATAAGTGGAGATATACTAGGGGGTGCATTAGGTCTAGACATTCCTGGAGAAACATACAAAAAGTTTCTTAACTATTTACAAAATCTTGATTTATGTAATAACGTTGATAATCCTTGGTTTATACAAGCATGGTTTGAAAAATTAACATTAGCGGGTTATAATGCTGAACAAGTTATAAAAAATTGTAAGATCAATCGTAGATTACAATTATCCTTATTTGATAAATTTTACGACGCTAATTATATCTCTGAATTTACTATGGATGCAGTACTAGCACTAGCTTATGCTTTGCATGATAGACTAGGCTGTAATTCTCATTCTTGCCCGCCATTTGATCCAGATATGATAGCAAAGGATCATGGGCAATTTAAAAATTATTTACATAAAGTTTCCTTTCCTGGTATAACCAGCCGACGATTTGTTTTTCGACCAGATGGAAGCAGTCAATTACCTTATGATATTGTAACTCTTCATCCATTTAAAAATGCTACTACAAATACAGTCCGTAAGATTAAAATTGGTTCTTGGAGTCTGAAAAATGATCTTATTATTGATTCGAAAAAAATTAGATGGAATGGAGGAAATAATTGGTCTGAAATACCTTCAGCACGTTGTTCAGAAGACTGCCAGCCGGGTCATTACCTTGAGTTGCCGAGAGATATGGCATCATCAAGGTATCCTTGCTGTTGGAAATGCAGAAAATGTAAACCTCAGGCAATCTCAGATGCGATCAATCAAATACGATGTATAAAATGCGTTAATTACACTCAACCGAACGATAATCACACTGAATGCGTAGATATGCAAATAGCGAGAATTAAATGGGATGGAGCATTTGCAATAGCAATGTATATCCTGACATCATTTTACCTCGTAGCTCTAATCTTCATATGGGTCACAATTATTTTATATCGCAAAACTCCAGTCGTGAAAGGTTCTAATTATTTACTATTAAATATCTATCTCTGTTTCAATTTATTAATCCTAGTATCAGCTTTTCTTTACTTAATCCCAGTGACGAAAATGGCGTGCACTGTTCAAATGGTTATGATTAGTGCAAGCGAGATTGGCATTTTAGTTACCATTATTAGCAAAACGAATCAAATTGACATGATTTTTAAAAATACATCACGCGGAGGTGGAATCCGATCGAAATTAATTCGCAATAGTAGTCAGATATTATTTATACTTGTAACTGAAGTTATTAGTCAGGCTATTGTCCTCGGACTACTTGCTTATAGTCCTGCTAGTATTGTAAGAACGATCAACGATGATAATCATATTGAATTAATGTGTGGATTTTCCAATAGTCCGAGCATAATCGCTTTTGCAGTTATAATCTTATTATTGAGTTTCACTGCGTTAACTTTGGCATTTCGAACCCGATCGCTACCTGATAACTTTAGTGAAGCTCGGTACATCTTTTTAGCTTCCTTAATGGTAACTACTGTTGCTGTCTCGAGTGTACCAACACTTCTTCTTACAACAGGTTTGTCTCATCAATATGTAGCAACTATAATCAATTTTACATTTGCGGCTATTTCTCTCTTCTGTTTGCTATTACCCAAAATTATGTCATCTATTATCAAGCTGAAAACAATACTCGTCAACAAGCTGTTGCAAGTGTCGCTAATTTTACCTTTAATAATAATCGGCCATCTCCAAAACCAATATCACTTAATTCTAACAACAGCTATTTAACTGATTCACCAATAGCAGTTGGACGAAAAGTACTAACAGCTCGAATTCAGCCTAAGAATTATTCAGAAGAGACAGACCAAGAAGATTTATAAAGAAAATTATATTTACGTTCATAAAATTAACTGTTAAACTGCTAGAGTCACCAACTAATGGTATTTTTAATATTAACAAGGTCGAATAAAATTAATTCAACATTATTGAAAGGTATAAGCTACTAGCTATTAAGATCGCAAATAGCGGACTTGATTTATTTATAATTAATTATGTACTATAAAGGATTCAATGCCGTAGCCTTGGGGCAGGTAATTACTTAAATGTTTGAAATTTCACTATTATAATAATATCCATATATTAAGTCATTTACATTTTATATTGTCAGACATATCGACATTGTTCAGTTTTAAAATATGACATACTGGATTAAACCATTTTATTATGTCCTAAGAAATTGTAGTCCTGAATAAAAATCAAGTAGATTTACCTTATCTTTGAAATTATCAGAGTAATAATTGTGTGTGTATTGTCATTATAACTCAAATTTTAAATTTTGATTTTGACTCTAAATTGCATGGCATGATTGCTATATATTAAACAATTTTAGTTATTCTGGTTATCAAAAGGTATTACTTGAAAAATTACGGATTTATAATTTTAAGATCGGAAATTTTCCGTAGGTCATGTTGATAGATACTACTTGTTATGTTCTTCAATAATAAGTTCACTCCGTGAGTAAGATTGGTAACCGCATTTTATTATTAGTTGATCGGTATTTATAGCTACACGAGGTTACACCTCGATACGATTATAGTTTATACTTCGCACTACAATTAGCAACTTATCAGTCTACCTTTTACAATATTATCACCTACTGTATTACAAGTACTATCATACAATTATCATATACGTACATATATAGTGTTTCCTTTATTTATGCCTTTATGATTAAGATATCGTATTTAATCTATTACTAACTATATATACAACACTACTGTTTTAAGATAATTTGCATGTTGACAGCGAGGTAGATTTCTAAAATAAAAAGATGTTTTATCTGTTTCATTTTCAGCAACAAGTATAAAATCTATTATTTAGTAATATTTGATTAGGTTAACTATTGGAAATAGGTGAGCTGAACTTAGCTAACTTATTCTAACGTTGAATATATAACATATGGTGTGAAGAAAGCCTTTCAATTATTGAACTATACTGATAAATCGGCGGTGCTAGATCATTTATGTATTATTGTAATAGAGTAATACTTAATGTTTACTTCGTGTAGTTAGTATCTAACATAGTGATATTTTCCTTAATTATCTACTAGAATGGTGACTAGTAAGAATTAAAAATATCTGTTCGATTTTTATCTTAAACAAAGTCCTATTCCCTATTCCTGATGGTAGAATGCAACATCACAGACTTGTGATATATGAATACAAAGACTAAATACAGTAATGGATCGGTATATTTTATTTTATCTTGCTTCTGCGCACATTCGACCATTTCAACTAGTACCATCTAAAACTTAATTCTTTCAGCCTAAGTAAAATTTATTGAAGTCAAAAAATAGTATAGGTACGCCTCATGACTGTTTATATCGCTTTGAAAGTTTACTGATTACATGTTTAGAGCTGATAATTATAAAAAAAGTAATAAATGTTGTGGTGATCACTATTTCTTGATAAGCCTGCTTACGTTCGCCATTTTTTTTAATATTTTTTCTGCACTAAATCAATACCATTTGTTGCTAACTCGACTTGAAGAGAAATAAATTTTTTAAAAGACAATCTATAAAGCTTAAAGGAGAAAAAAATAAATGATCACTGAAAATTGCATGAATGAGTCAGTCAGTACGTTTCTTTACCTGATTCAGATAGATATTCTCCATCTCACATTTATGGAGAGTTATGATGATGCTAACAATGATATTGTTGTTTAAAGTCTTTATTATTATTGCTATAAGCCGAATTTTAGATATGCTCGACGAATTTAATCAAACAACGCAATATTACAACATTCATCTAGGGTTGTTGTTGATCGATTTAATACGTAAATCTATAAAGGAAGGATAAACCTATCGAATAACTACAAGCTCTGTGAATATTTTGCAGAAAATGCATTCTGAAATTTACATATCGAGTAATGCAATAATAATATTTTAAAGTCATTGTAAGACAGATCTAGGCTAGAATAATTACATCAATCGCTGCTATTAATAGTTGTTACTAGGAAATATAAACTGAAGAACAATAATTGAGGAGATTTAAAATACCGATCCATATGAATAAAGAATTTATACATGACAAAAATAAATATCGTAAAATTTAGGCTATTAAAACGCATACGTATATATCTACAAGTCAACGTAAAAATTACTCAATTACATTTATTAATAATTCTGAGAAATGTTGGTTTCGAAAAATATTTAAGATAAGATAAAACTTTCGCTGCTGATTTGGTCTAGCCTTTAGCATAATATTTCTACGATATAAAGACTCCTGACATCGATTACTGTGTCTTAGATAGATTAATAATAATTATTACAATCTAGGGGAAAACTAAGCATAAAAGCAGGAAAATGCGATTTATATTTCTTTCTATTTTAATCTCAAATTTTATTAGGCCCAACATTGTCTTTATTTTATTCATTTACAGCACCACACCATCTTATACATCTTCTGCCAACTCTGGTGTACAGTTTTATTCTAAAAGACATGGTTCTGTCCAAATACAAGGTATATTTCCCAATAGTCTACATTACAATCCTAAAACTTCTAGATGCTCCAGGTTTAGCCCAGAAAATATACAGTTAACCCAAGCTATGATCTATACTATTGATTATCTCATTAATAATAATCCAACATTACTACCTGGAATCGAAATTGGTTATAAAATACTTGATTCCTGTTCATCAAGACACTTAGCTGTGTCATCTCTTACTTCAAGTCTCGTCGAATCTGAAACTGTAAATTTTCTGCAATTTGGTGATAATGGTACACTAATTTCTGATCATACATCGGTATCTGGCCATGTTCCTACTATCGGAATAGTAGCTGAAAAAATAGAAAGTATTACGATCGCACTTGCATCGTATACAAGTAGTTTGTACTTCCCACAGATAAGTTATAACTCATTTAGCACATTACTCAACGATCGTAATATATTTCCATACTTTTTTAGAACTACGTCACCATTAGCAGTTCAGGCACAGGCAATTTCTGATATCGTGTCTTATTTCAATTGGAATTGGATTTCAATAGTAATAGGAGGCTTGGATACTTTCATCAACGTAGAAAAAATTCTAACTTCAGCGATAAAAAGTCGAAATATCTGTATATCTTTGACTATAACTTTGTATGCCAATCATACTCAATTCGACTTACATAAGGCAGTTTCAAGATTGAAAAGGCAACACCGATCTAACGTTATTATTCTCATTGGTGATGAAGCAGTAGTTCATAGTTTCTTGGAAGTAGCACAAACTCGGAATTTAACCGGTAGAACCTTTATAGGCACTTACTCTTGGCTTAAATCATCGCGTTTAAGTAATATTAGCGGAGACATACTTGGGGGTGCTTTAGGTATTGACATTAGTGGCCGATCATTGAAAGCCTATATAAAATATTTGCATGACCTAGATTTATGTAATAATGCTAACAACCCTTGGTTTAAAGCTGCTTGGTATGAAAAATTAACTTTGGCAGGATACAAACAAAACGGAAAATTATCTGCAACTTCTTGCAGTCTCAATCATCGATTAAAAGTAACATTATTTAGTAAATTCTACGAGACGAATCACATTGCTGAATTTGTTATGGACGCGGTATTGGCGCTAGCTTACACTCTTCACGCTAGTTTAGGCTGTAATTCCAGCTATTGCCCATCCTTTCATCCAAATTTTATTACTAATAATCACGCTGAGTTTGTAAGAGCTCTTCGCAATGTTTCATTTCAAGGTGTAACCACGAATAAATTCCGTTTTCGACGTGACGGAAGCAGTCAATTAACATATCAAGTAATAAATCTTCAACCATTTAAAAATGCTACTGTCAATACTGTAATAAAAACTAAAATTGGAAGCTGGAACGAGAAGATGGGTCTTTCCATAAACTATAACGAAATCATTTGGAATGGAGGTAAAAAATGGGATAATATACCGATATCTCGCTGTTCAGATGACTGCCGACCTGGTTATGCTGTCGCATCCGGTCAATATTCTAATTTTCAATTGTTGCAATGTTGTTGGAGATGTAAAAAATGTAAAGATCAAACAATATCGGATACTATAAATCAAGGTAGTTGTGAAAAATGCGTTAATTTTACTGAAGCAAATCAAAATCATACCCTGTGCATCGATATGCCGATAGCTGAAATCAATTCCAGAGGGTCAGTTGCAGTAATACTTTATTTATTTACTGCATTCTATTTAATATGCTGGATATTTATTTATTCGACAATCGTAATATACCGAAAAACACCTATTATTAAAGCATCTAATTTTGCCCTATTAAATATATTTCAGTTCTTTAATTTACTTAGCCTTCCTGCTTCTTTGCTTTCTGTCCTTCCAATTACGAGTATTATTTGTGCAGCACAGACAATACTTATTGCATTAAGTGAAATAGGCCAGCTACTGACTATTATATGTAGGGCTAATCAAATAGCTATAGTATTTAAAAAATCATTACGTCGAAGTAGATGGCGATCAACATTCGTAAGAAATAGAAGTCAAGTTCTATTCATTATTCTTGTCTCAGCTTTAAGTCAGTTGACTATTGCCGCCTTATTAATCTACCGTCCTGTATTAGTGACTAAGGTTATCAACGCTAATAACAAGATAGAAATGATGTGCAGTTATATCAATAATCCAGCATTACTAGTATATGGTATCTTGTTTGGATTACTTAATATTATTGCATTAGTTCTTGCCATTCAAACACGTTCTTTACCGGACAACTATAATGAAGCGCGTTATATCCTTCTTTCAGCTATGATGTTTACTTGCGTGTTTTCGACTAGTCTTCCCTCTATTTTGGCAACAACTGGTTTGACAAATCGCAAAATAACCAGTTTTTCTCTTTTTTCAACTGGAGTAATATCAATGCTATGCTTCCTTCTACCTAAAATGTATATCATCTACATTCATCCTGAAATGAATACACCCTCACAGGCAGCTGCAAGTGTGGCAAACTACAACTTTAATCACCGTGGACTTGTAACTCCAACTTCTTATCAAGAAAATTCTACGGCTAGTCTTTTGTCCAGTTCAGTAGAGCCCTATCGAATGAAAGCATCTCCAACTCAAATTCAATCAAATAATGACAGAAAATCCACAAACAACAAAGACACGTAGGAAAAATACGACGAGAGTATTCATGCCTTATAAAATAAGACAATACGCCATAGATATTGCAATTTACAGTCGAAATATAAATGCATTGGTAATTTAAAGATAGAATTAAGTAAATTTTGAGGATAGTTGACTCTGATAGATAGCCTCGTTATCAGTAAAATATACCTTTAGTCAAATTGACTGATTCACAGTGTGAAAGTTTGCTATTCAGCATCATTTATTCAGGCAATGGATTTAATTGACTTAATCTTGTGCTGTTCTTAAAACTGAATTTGTCCTGAATTAACGTTGATTTATTTAACTATTTGTTTATTATAATATCCTTAAAGCAATAGGTTGTCCATTGCTTCAAATTCTAAACTGGATATAGGATCGCATGCCACAAATTGAGCTTTATAACACTTGATGGATAATTGATAATAAAATTACAGCAAAAATCTCTAGGCGTTATTTTACAAATCCTTTTCATTATCTCTAGTATATTACGGTAGCAAGTCCTTCAAACAACTAACGACGAGAACTTACAATAAGAAATCTCCATTCTGAACTATTTGATAAGAGTTTCTTTAACGTATATACGAGTATATGAAAATATGTGATACACCCCCAAATATAGCTTATAGTAGCATCGTACGCGAATAGTTCATTTACTTGTTAGATTACAGCATAAGAATGTGTAAGTATCTATATGTAGAACATCATTAATTAGATTATCGTTAACCTCAGTTGTAAAATGTACTAAGAAAAATGTAAGAATATTCTATCA
>NW_002060953.1:1636863-1637238 GCF_000150275.1 Trichoplax adhaerens | reverse complement strand
ATTCTGCAGATGGCTCCAGTCAAATCGAGCGGGTCCTTTGCAGTAATATTTTATTTATGTTTGGCAATATATCTAATTTGCTGGATATTTATTTATACAACAATCGTAATATATCGGAAAACTCCTATTATTAAAGCATCGAATTTTTTCTTATTAAATATATTTCTTTTTTTTAATTTGCTCAGTCTTCCTGCTTCTTTACTATCTGTCGTTCCATGTACCAGTACTGTTTGTGTAGCACAATCAATACTTGTTACTTTAAGTGAAGTAGGCCAGCTGTTGACTATTATATGTAGAGCTAATCAAATGGCTATAGTATTTAAAAAGTCGATAAGCCGTGGTGGATGGCGATCTAAGTTCATGAAAAATAGAAGT
>NW_002060953.1:1621674-1623101 GCF_000150275.1 Trichoplax adhaerens | reverse complement strand
TTGATAAATTATGGTAGGAAGACGCTATTAGGAAAACTATTTGAAGCGCTGAATGTGTTAATATTTGTTGTGGCCATGATGTTAGCAATTAATTCCATAATTTTAAGCTTAATAGCTTGCTAACCAAAAAACATCATCATGATCAGCACTGGTACCTATTAATTGAACATATTTGTGGCTATGGTACTTCTCCAGCTTTTATAGCTGCTGTTGCCATTTGGACTACACTAATCATTTTAGGTCTTGCAATTTGCTATCATTGCCGTTCATTACCTTATAACTTAAACGATGCAAGATATACTTTCATAGCTTGCACTTTGTATTCTTTTACTATTATTATTACGACTCCGGCCCTAGCATTTACATCTAAAAAATTTCATGATATAGTAGCAGCTGTTATCTCATTAAGTAATGGGTTTATAACATTAGTATGATGCTACTTGCCAATAATATATGCTATTTATTATCGACCTGAATTAAATACTCGACGAAATGATATCGATGAAATTACAAATTATACAATTTTTAAAAACTTTAGACAGCTTGAAATAGCGGTAAAGAGAGCATCTAATATTGATCTACTTGGAAACATGAGTAAGGCGCAAAATTAGGGTAGTATTTTAGCGCAAATACAGAAGTTCATTCTAAAAAGCTACTGAAAATGCCTTTCAATAATTAGTTGCAATAAAATGTTATTATTACTACTACTCTCCATGTTTTCTTGGTAACAATATTATGGACAAAACCGATAATTCTAAATGTAAGGCTGGTAAATTAACAATATTTGGTGATACATCACCGCTTATATAACATCTATGTGTTTAAAATGATGCTAGCTTTTAATATCTATAATAATATACAGAAGAAATGAAGTAATTGAAGACTCTATCAAAATATGAGTCAGTAATCTAATTTTTGTAGTTGATATTTGAAAATAAGTTAAAAAATTACTATCTACCCTGTAATGATATATTTAAGAGTACATGTTCTACAGACATGCATACGTATTACAATAGTTGCAAGTATTAATCCTATAAATGAAGTTCTTTTTCTATAGATGTTCTATTACAGGCAATTGTTTTAGAATGCTATAATACTAGCATTTATAATAACTTGAAATAAAATAGTTCAACAGCAATGGGCGATACTTAATAAATAATCTATATCATATAATATAATTTTGGCATATCAGAAAAATAAATAATGCATGTGTAATGTAACTAGTATTGTGATTGTAGACTATTAGCCATGTTTAGTATAATGTACGGTAGATATTTATCCTGAGAGATATTTGGTAGCTATAACTATAGACGGTAGTGGCATAGACTCTATGCTAGAGTACAGATGACTATATCCAGTAAGGTGTTGAGTTACTAATAAGGTTATAGGTAAAAATAGAACTGTAAATCATATATTAGGAAATGGTT
>NW_002060953.1:1616979-1619645 GCF_000150275.1 Trichoplax adhaerens | reverse complement strand
TTGATTCCTAATTGTTAGCACTGGCTGTTAGGATATTCAATATATTGTAGCAGCTTGGCTTTGATTAGTGGTAACAGTATTGAATGCAATAATACTATTTTAGTAGATGTCTAACTATAGTGTAAGCAATTACAAATTTTCAAAGCTAATTTAAAACGTACTGATAGAGCATTACAATAACAACATCAAATATTTATTTTTTAAACGATATGAATAAAATAAGCCGGCTTGAAATAATCATTTTCCTGTTAATTGTATACATGAAAAGAGTTGCTTACATCCTAATTGCTTTCCCAACAACTAAAATTTATAAATCTTTGAATATACCAGCCTCAAAATTGAAATTCTCTTCATATTATTGAAGATGGGTATTAATTACCTTTGAAACAAAAAATTTCATCTCACCATATCGAAGAACGTAAAAGATAGAATTTAAATAATGGTGTTGTAGTTTTAGCAGGCGACGAAATTTTTATCGTGACTTATATTTAAAGTAAGTCCTTAAGATAAAAGTGTCTTAAGTTTGAAATATCAAAATTCTTTATTGGGAGTAGAACTTATGATCGGATCTTAAAGTAATACTACAATAGCAAATGGTACTGAAGATTTGATACATAAAGGAATAAGATACAACGATTGTTCTTTATACATTAATTGTTAGAAATGCTATAAATTGCAGATGAAATGCAAGAATAATTCATTGTTTTTGGAACAATTTTATGTATTTCTTACTATTTTACTTAAAAGTTGCGGCAAAATTACAGCGGAAAAAATATAAACCTGCAACAAAGATCGACTAGAACTAGTGTCGTTAAGGTCTATAGATCTTCTTGACAGCATGGCTATATTATTGAAATTAAAAGATATATTTTTCCACAGCGTCTTTCTGTTAAGCCTAGTCAGCAACGTGACATTGAAAAATGAAAGAGCTCCAGTTTACAGCCAAAAATTTGGAAATGTTCAAATAATTGGTATTTTCCCAAATTCTTTACAATTTAACGAGACAACCAAGCTTTGCAGCCAGTGTGAACTAAAAAATGTACAACTAATGCAAGCTATGATCTATGCGATCGACGAACTAGTTAATAGAAATCCAAAATTACTACCTGGACTTAAAGTTGGTTGGACATTGATTGATTCCTGTAAATCGCGAGAACTTGCTATGGCTTCATTAGAATATCATTTCAGAAAGTCTAACATTTTTCAACTGCTATCAAGCCGAAATTTAAATTATGCCAATCTTGATCCTTTTGTCCGAACTCTGCAGTATAACTTAAATAATACAGTTAGTTCGGAACCGCCAATTATCGGCGTTATTGGTGAAGATTCTGACCATCTTACTATTCCTTTGGCCTATTATACAAGTTCCTTTCGCGTCATCCAAATTACCTATAATTCACGTACTACTGCATTAAGCTCTGGTGTTATGTGTCCTTATTTCTATCGCACGTCTATATCATATAAACAGCAAGCTGAAGCTATTGCTGATATTATTAGTAACTTTAACTGGAATTGGGTTTCAGTAATAGTTACAGGCTCTACTATTGATAAAGAATTCAGCACTACATTATTACGCCAATTCTCATTTAAGAAAATATGTGTCGCTAATAATATTGTAATATCTAATAATTATACCCAATCTGATATGATTAGCGCTATACAAAATCTGAAGAAAACGATTAAATCTAAAGTCGTTATTTTAACAGGTAATAATAAGATCATCTATGCGTTACTTAAGCAAGCTCAATCGCAAAGGCTTACTGGAATAACATGGATCGGTACTTATAATTGGTTAACCGAAGCACAAATAGCAAATATTAGCAGCGATATTATCCGTGGCGCTATTAGTATCGACGTCAATAAAAAAATAATACGCCACTTTGACGATTACTTACGTAAACTTAATTTATGCGATAGTCATGGAAATCCGTGGTTATTTGATGCACGGAAAGAAATTTCAAAATCGGCTACAGCTAACTGTAAATACGGTCCTCAAATGGCAAGGATTCTCAAAAGAACTTTTTACGTACCGCAATCATTTACAGCTTTTATCATGGACGCAGTTTTAGCCTTGGCGTATTCTTTACATCATAAATTAGGCTGTACTAATACATCTTGTCCCGCTCTTAATGCAATGGAAATTAATCGTGACCGAGAACAGTTAAATCATTGTTTAAGAAATATTCAATTTCAAGGAGTTAGTAGCGACTTAATACATTTTAACAGTGACGGTTCTAGTGGAACTGGATTTAACTTTGTTAATTATCAAAATGTATACATTAATAACTTGCAGTCGTTAAGTCCGATTGTAGTCGGTAACTGGAGTAAGGAAAATGGGTTAACGATTAATTCCACAAAAATAGTTTGGAATAGCAATAAAACTCCAACATCACGTTGTAGTAGGGATTGTAAACCAGGTTATCGCGTAAATCATGATTCCAGCTTACCTCTGAAACTGTGGACATGTTGTTGGAATTGCCGAAAGTGCTCTAAGTATAGTATCAGTACAACTTATAATCAGCTTAATTGCTCTAGGTGTCGAAATTTCTTTTACAGTAATTCAAATGGAACACAATGTATCAGTTATAAAGTTTTACGTTTCAATTGGAGAGGAGCTTTTGCAATTTTATTTTACATCATTTCATCTCTTTGCGTTATAAAATGAC